>NC_091509.1:6403562-6717100 GCF_947461875.1 Haliaeetus albicilla | reverse complement strand
TAAATTCCACCAAGGTACTCCTCACCTCTTTAACTTTATGACTTCTTTGTTTTTGCAAAGGCTGCATATATAGTATAGTATCATACTAGACTATTTGGATATTCTTTCACTAAATGTTGGCAGTGATCCATATTAGCTGATATTTACATATTTGTATTTAAATTTTGGTGATAATATGACTTGTTCTCTGTTAATCTTTCTATTAACTGAGAAGTTTGTATTTTAATGCTGCTTTATTTTACACCTTATTCAGCTTTTCATGTTTATTTTAAACCAAACCTTTCTTTGCTCAAGCAGCACTGTAACAGTATATACAAAGTTATATAAATATAAAGCTAGCTAGGTTAGCCCAGTACAGTAAGCCGTGAAAATACAAGTTCCCATTTTCTATTTCAACACACTTTCTTCAAGCTGGTAATAAACATAAATAGTATCATCTTGTATTCAGTAGTATCACAGATTCACTGGCAGTATTCAAAGTCCTTCATGAGATGAGCAGGGATAAACACAGTGGAAATACGAAATACTGAAAATCAATTAACTCAACTAGCAGGAAGCATTTAATATCAGATTGTACGTGTTACCTCTGTGTAACCTTGTTACATATGTTACAAGGTTATATTATTATAACATATGTTCTATATAATATATATATGTTAAGTATACTTTTTCATATGGCTATCATACGAAGAAATTATAACTGTAGTAGAAGTTTTTAAACATTTTCTTAACTACTGTTTTTCTGAGGGGTCATTTTTCTTAACTTCTGGAGAAGAATAGACCTTTACCATACCAACTTGATGGTGTTATGTCCTTACTTCTTGTGTGCGATTTTAAAATGTTAGCTTAATACTGCAGACAGTGGGTTTGCCATCTGATGGTGTGTTACCATCTGATGTAAGCTGTCATTGCTGGTTTCTAGGACGGCTCATGATAGAAAGGTTTGGGGCTTGGTGTGTGAGTGGCTTTAAAGTTCGGTAGTTCTGCCTCACTCCAAGCTGCTGATGTCTTTGTGTATAACTGAAACTGTAATGTGACAGTCCAACAACATTCACAAAAATCCTTATTAATTGATTATTAACATTGTATGCCAAAGACCCATGGAACTTAATTCTCACCACTGAAACAAAAAGGTGCCTCTAGAACAGTTTGTAAGTCAAAAGTATATTTGTACTCTTCCTTCCTCCATTCGGATATCTTTCTGAATTAGTTTGGATAGTGCTTTCTGAGGAAAGAATAGGATTTTTAATATTATTTCTATGGTTAATAAAAAATAATTGTTTCATAATTAAGATTTTTTACTACTTGATTTCAAATGCTGTTTTCCTGGTATTATTAAAAGGGATGAGGTGGTCTCCAAATGAAGCAAAAAATGTAATTTGAAGTTGATATTCGATTCATTTCACGCTACTATGAATTTTTACTTCTTCATTTTGTGCAAAAAAAAAATTGCTTAATTGCGGTTAGAATCAAGATTAACCCCTCCCCCTATGATTCAGACACTGATCCCCACCATCCCTCCCCACCCTCCATGAAAGTGTTTTTCTTACAGACCTACACAAGAGGCTTTAGCCGCTCTATGGTACTCAGACAGCAGAGCAATAGTATCAGTTTTTAAGCACCTCTGGTTGTTCAGGTAGTTATGGTTGTCAAGAATACTGTTTGTTATTTGCAGTTGCCAAGAAAGTTTGATTTTAATAAAAAAAAAAAAAAATTCTTTCTTGATTGGTCGTTCTTCACTTCTGTTACAGGCAGGGCAGCAACTAATGGAGGGTGTTTTTCCAAGACATTACATTTTATAGTATCTAGAAGAATAAGATGTTAGAGTAGCTCTGGCTTTAATGTAAACAGTTAGTACCTCAGCTACCTCATAGCTTGACCTTTGTCTGTTTCTCCAGCCGCGGAAGTGTTATTCTTAATAAAACTTCCAACTGGTGGCAACCAAATGCCTTCATGTCTCCTATTTTTCCTCTTGTTTTACTTCTTTGAAAGTCCTTTGATCAAGAGAGCATAAAGTTCAGAGTCTGCTGCAAACTCTTTCTTTCCCCTTCCTGAGGGAGCTGGCTGTCCTTTGGGGAGGAGGATGGAACTCAGTCAAATTTTGGAGACCTGGTGTAAAATGTTTTCTGGCTCTTAGATGGCTCTGAGCTACTTGGCTTTTATGCTTAATATAACACTGTATTTGCACAAATATATTGAATTTAGTAGGAAAAAAAGTTTTAAAGTAAATGTAGATTATTTATGATTAATAATTCTGCACTTCGTGTTAATAGTAGGCTATTGGCATCTATTAATGAGGTAGCAAAGAAGCAAATTACATAAATAAGCATAAAAAGATTGATAGAGATGTTTATCTGAAAGCTGTGGTAACATGCGCGTACTTTTTTCAGAATGAAGTTTTTTTCCTCATGAGTTGAGATAAATAACCAGATTTCTTTGGGATTGTAAATCAAGTATCTTACTATTTCTGTTAACACAATGGGCCCAATTCTTCTCTGACGGTTTATTGTACACTTCTGTAGAGCTGAATATTTTTTTGTCTGAGCTTCAATATTGTAACATGGGTTATGCTGTTATAATTTTCATTATAAATTATTATGTAGCGATTTCAGATATTCAACAATTAAAAATCAAGTTCTTGAATCTCCTCAAAAGTAGGTTTAATTCACACATGTATTTTATGTATTCCTGTCAAATTAATACCTACGCATTAATGTGCTCATTAATGACATTAAAAAGAAATTATATATTTGGATATTTTACATTCCTAGAGTTTTACTTTGTATTGTTCTCTACATTAACCTTGTTGAAAGTGATTAAGTTGTGCATAACAGTTCTATTATTGTAATGCATTATGTTAAGTAATACATATTGGTTTGTTTTAGAGGAGTTGAACTACTAACCGTAGGTAGCTTTTCAGGCTGAAGTTGCTTGAGTACCTATGTATATGGCAGTCTACCAATGCACAGTCCTCAGCCTTGTAATTTTAGAATTCAGTGTCTTAATAGGATCAAATGAGTAATTACATACAGCTCAGTCGGCTGCCTTCCCTCACATTGAGTTGCAGTCTACTCTAGGATTGATTATAGGGGAGGAAGGTGCAACGCAGCATCTAGAGGGATGGCATGTTTTGGGGTCTTTGTTTAAAAATTCAACAGAACTGGGTAATGAAAACTTGTTTGTAACTATTAGGATCAATCAAATTAATCAAATATGGATAGCTTCATGGTATATTCTCTTTTCATACTTACTAATGTTTTGACAGAAAGCTCCTTGGGCTGTTCTCTTATTAAGCTGGAGGTGTGTATAGTTCTCTGGGGGAGCTTGAAAGACAACAGCCTTAGCTCTGTCGCAGCTTAGTCTGATTTGTAGATTGAGGGTGCGAATAGCCACGTACTATCATCAAGATCACAACCACCAGCCTTGGCTACTACCTACAGTTAGAGATAAGGAGCAGGGCCAAATAGGCTGCTATGTCTGGGATTTTTTTTTCTTAGGTGGAATGTTACTTGAGCCATGTTGCTGGAGCTTTGGCATATGTGTGACCCTTTGGATGATCAGTACGCACAAGCAATGTGTTCCATCTATGGCCTTTCCCTGAACAACAGGTTATATGAATTCTTGACTTTAGCACAATTTGAGGTGTTCGCTTTGGTGGTTCTCTTCATTGGGATTGTCACAATGGTATAGAATGAAATACAGTGGTGAGAAATGAGTGAATGGACAATGATGCTAAAGGGCAGTATTTGGATGTTATTTGGCATCTGAAGTTCAGAAAAGTGAGGAGTGTTCAGATTCTTACAGAATTTATTGCCGAGTTACCACAGTCTCCTTTCTGAAGACAAACTAAAGATGTTAAAATCCTATAGTTGCCTCTGTATAGGGTTCAAAGAGTTTGGTCAGAAGGAGAAGGGGATCCTGTTTTGTCTACAGTGAACATGAATTTGAAAGGCATTTTGCTGTATCCTAATATCCTAAGACCGTACCAAAAAAAAAAAAAATCATGTCATTATCTGTGTTAATGCATCAGCACTTGTACCATAAGCTGTTCTTACCCTGTCTTTTTCTGTTCAGGAGAGGACATGGTAAGAACAGTTAATGGTAAGAACATGGTAAGATCAGATATTCAATCCATAGTTATTCCAAGTCTCCCCATGTCTGTTTCTGTTCAGAAATCTTCTGTTCTGGAGGCAGACATGGAGAGATTCAGAATCAACTACAAGTTGAACATATAGACTTCAGTCCTGGGAAGGATATTGGGAATCTTTCCAGAGACTGATTTACAAAGAAATGAGCAATAGGGATGTAATTCTCAGCATGCGTAGCTTTACAGGAAATGAATCTTGAGCAAGCTTAATTTCAATATTTAAAGAAGTTCAAAGGTTTGGTTGATAAAGGTGAAGGTGTAGCTGTAACAGCCCTTTTAGGAAGACAGTTCTTGTCCTTGCATGACATTCCAGTTTGAAAAATAGCACTGCCCTGTATCAGTGAAGCACAAGTTAAAAGGATTAAGAACTGGCCAACTGACAAACCTAAAAAATTAGTCATAATAACAGAGTGCAGCTCCATAGGGATCAGCACTGTGCTTGACACCGTTTAACAGTTTCATCATTGATCTGAAGTACATGGAACTGTGATAAAATTTGCAAATGACACAAAGATTACCAAAGCAGTAAATAACGAGGGCAGGGAGTAATACAGAATTATCTATACTGATCCTGCCTGTATTCAAACATAATGTATTCTGATTCAGTCAGATGCTATGCCTTACAGCTAAGAAGTAAAGGCGTATTAAGTGAAGCTAATAAGAAATGGAAGAGTGGAAGAATGAGAAACTTCAGGACTCAGAAACTGACAAATCAGCACTACTTTTCTGCAAATACAAGAACAGGCCCAACAACTCTTACCTATATAGACAGAGAAATAGTGGGTAACGGACTGATCTGTAAGCATTAGGATCAAGTACCAAAGGAAATGGTGAATTATCCATCTTCCTGAATCTTTACATCAAGACTAGGAGTTCTGCCATAGTTTAACATGGATTATTGGGCTCAAACCAGAAGTAATCAAAGGTAATGTCACAGCATGTTGATGTACCGGAGGTCAGGCTAAATGAACTAGGATTGCCCCTTCACCTTGAACTGTATATATAAAAAGTACTGAGTTGAGGTGCAAAATTGTTTGACAGACTTCTCTGGGGAAGCTGTTGTACTTCTTATAGGAAATTACTTCTCCTTTTAATTTAAGGTTGAAGCTATATTTTTAGGCTCCACTAAAATATGCTTCTTCCCACATACTAAATTTAGACAAATTAAATTGTCAATTTTTCTGGCACAATAACATGCTAGTCTAGAATGTTGGAGATTTTGTTTGTTTGTTTTTCCTTTTAAGTTCGAGGCAAAAATGTGTATATAAATTAAAGGCTTCCCAGAATGAGATATGTTTTTCATACTGCTTTTGTGACTTGCGATAAGAAGACATTTTGGCCTAAGAATGAAGCTTATTTTTGGCATAGGGAGGGAATTTCTTTCAAGACATGGAAAGTAGGAATATTTATTTCAAAATGTTTTAAGAGCAGATTTGGAGTTGAAACCTGAACACCTGTTGTCAGGCTTATACTAATCACCTGTGAACTTATAAGTAGGGTGACACAGTGCTGTGTTGTGATGTTCCTGTTCTTAAAGAACTGGTTAATGTTCACAGGGACTAAAATTCTGTTGTGGCAGTACTGGAAATGTGGAGGCTCTTTCCACTCTTTTCTGACATGTTTTGCAGTAGTGGATATGCTCCACAGTCCCTGCTGTTTCAGTATTTTGTCTTTACCTTGCACTTTCTGTGCATCAGTCCCTATATGGAGCCATCACGGTACCTGGCACTCAGCAGCATTGCTGAAGGACTGACAAGTCCCAGGAAAGTAAGTCTCAACCTCAGCAGCGCTCACTATCTTTGCAAATGTGGAAGTGCCTTCTGAAGAGTACAGAGAGGGGATCTGTGTGCTTTCCCCTCTTTTCCCAATTACTTTTCCCGGTGCCCTTCAGGCTTATGATCCCTCGTGTTGCTCAGTAATTCCTAGTAGTGGGGGGCTTTCATGTCCCCTAACAAGAAGCTGCCAACTTAAGTACCCTTGCTAAGAGGTTACATCTTCTCCTGTAGTCAGTGAAATATTTCAAGAATGATTCAGACTTGGATGTAGGTTAAGGGAATATTCTTTAGAAATTTTACAGGAGTTTAAGGGCCTATGTCTTGTTTTTCTTTAAACTCCTGACACTTGTGTTACCATTACATCCAGTATAAAAAGTTTTCTATTAAAGTAGAGGTTATATTTTTAGATACAAAGATAAAATGATCTCATCTCGGACTTGAAATTTTTTTATAGTCATTGAATAAAGCAAAGATAAAGGCAGTTGCATTCACCTTTCTGCATGTTTTGTTTTGTTGTGAGTTTTTTTGAAGTGTGGCCTGGATTTTTGTTTTCCAGCCCTGGCAAATTTTAATTTCCTTTTTAAGTTAAATTGCAGTGTTCTTTCAAATCACCTTCCAAAAAAAGGTTTATTTACATAGCAGCTCTTCAGAGTATCTGTGTGTGGCAGTGGTGTTGTGGAAGGAGGGAGTGGCAGGGTGGGGAGAGATGTGTTCTGTTTTTCTTGTGAGTTAATTTTAGTCTTTGGTGTAAGTAAATTTCCATTAAATGTGATGAATTGAGCTGTTATGCAAAACAAAATGGTGTCTGTGTATTGCAAGACTATTAGCAGAAGGAGGGTGTCCTGCTGCTGAAAACCACAGGTGGAATATTGTGGAGGTCATGACCTTAGTAGCCTTTATGTGAAGTGTACAGTAATAAGACGTGCTTTGTTTTCTATTGAATGTGTGGGTGCACAAAAAAGTATTGGAAGCAATAGGAGTGACATGACAAATACATGATGAGATTAGTATTATGTTTTGAAGAACAGCAAAAAAATACATTCCCTCAGGAAAATTGGAGTTGTATAGTGTGAGATTGTAATACAGCCATGAAAAAGCTGAGCCAAGTAGGAATTTTCTGCTCTTATTGAATAAGACTCTACAGATCTTTTATCTGGATTCAGGCTCAGGCATATGATTATTATGCTGACTCACTTCGTAGTCGCAGACGTCAGGCCTGTTAATATTAACATGTAAAACCATTTGAGTTTTTCTTTAAGGTAGGGGAAACTTGGGACATAGAAGTTGGTGAAGACAAAGCAGCAACTGTAGGATGAAGGTGTAGAATTGGGTGGGAGAGGCCAGAAGAATGTTCTTGGTTCTTTTGTACAAATTAGGGCAAAAAGAGAGAAAATCTTGGAAATAGGCCACGGGTAATGATGTCTTTGAGGAGAGGGTTTTTATGGTATTCCACTAAAGAGCATAAAGTAAATCTTGCTTGGAGTACTTGTGTCTGACATAGCAGCATGCGGGTGTTTGGAGTGTAGTCTGAGAAATTGGTGAAATTCCTGCCCAAACTAGGCTTTTGAAGGTCAAGTACACCTGAACATCTGAAAATAATGCACACAGCATGAGTAGTAAGAAAGAGGAAGTTCTTCATTTTACATGTGGAGACCCTAGATGAAGAAAGCAAATGAGCTTGCACAGAAGAGCTGTACTGCTGCAGCACATGCTCCAAGTTGCAGTCCTAACCAGTGAACTGTCTCTTATTTTGGAGTTTACATAATGCTTGAAAGGCTGAGCATGGTATTTCACTCATGACTACTTGAAAATCAGAAGTAAAGCAGAAACAAACAAAACAGTGATTCACACCCAGTGCTCTTGTACTTACTGTTGCAAAAACACGTGGTTGGATGTTGAAGAGTATATAGCTCTCTGCTGGCGCACAGCTGCCTTCATCTTCCTCTGTTCCCTCATCAAGGGTGTGGGGAAGTTAACTCGAATCTTTGAATTACTGCCATTGAGTTACCATTACAACGGGTTTGAAAAGAATTAATAAATCATACATTTTCCCACTGATTGCAGCTAAATACTTAATTAGTGTCAGTGGGAAACAATATGTAGATTTTATTGACATATTAATGTTTCTTAACCTAAGGACTTCATAATGGAATAATATGATTTCTGTGAAATACCAGACCTCACGTGAGGCGGTCTGATGCTTTGGAGCAGACTGAATTCTTAACCAGGTGTGCTTATAACTGAACTGGTTTGGTCTGAGATGAATCTTGTCAAAACCAAAATCCCCACCATTTTAATGCAAATCATTGCAGGAATTAAGGGAAAAAGGAGAATATTCAGAGTTTTTGAAATATTTTTACAAAGACTATAAAAGATTCAGTCTCTGCGTGATTCCCTTCATAACCGAGAGATAAGTGTGATAAACCTTCCAACGTCCTGCCACACACGCGCCTGTACAACACTTTGAGATGGTATAAAAGTCTCATGCTGAACATGAGCATTTGGCTATTCCGTAGATCAGGGCTGATCCAAAAATGCACAATAGTGTGTTTTACTAGCTAGCCCCGTTCTCTGAGTTTTCGGATGTGGCTTCAGTGGGCTTTACGTTGGACTTTACCCATTAACATCTCTCTGCATGAGGACTGCCACTGGTTTATTGGGATTCAGGGCATGCTTGAATGACACCGAAGGCACGAGACCCACTGTTGGAGGTAAGGATTTTCAGGGCAGTGAGTTGCAAGCAAAACCAAATAATGTTTGCACTTATAACAGAGTCATACAATGTTAGATAACATTGCAACCTCCAGCCAAGCAGAAATGATAGGATCATATAAAAATAGGACTGGAGATGACTGTAAGAGGGACTCTGGTTCGTTTCTTGCCTGAGGACAGGATACAGTCACTTTAATGTCATTCTTATCAGGTATTTGGCTAAGCCATTTTTAAAGGCCTCCCATGATGGTGAATCTATGAAACCTCTGTACCACCTACCCAAGTCATTCTGTATCATTAAAAAGTATTTTGTAATCTCAACCTTTACTTTGGTCTGTGTAGTTAGATTTCTTACTGTTGCTAACTTAGTAACTACATGAATATGAATAAAACTTTTCCTTTCCTTTTTACTTTTGCATTATATGCAGTTGAATGTGTTATCTTGTCCCATCCCCTTCCTCTGCTGTGTCAACTGTTCTTCAGACTGAACAATCTAGATTTTTTCAGTCTGGTTTTATGTAGGTCATGTTTTCTCTGATTATCCTTGTGGCACTCTTCTGGACCTTGTCTGGCCTTCCTCGTTCTTGAAGTGCAGTGCTGCAAACTATGTGCAGAACTGTGACTGAGCAGAGTTGGAAGGATTATTTCAGAGTCTGTTTTCTTGTTTATACAGCCCTATATAAATATAAATGTAATATATATTTAGAGAGTGAGCAACAGCACGATATTGTTGATTCATGTGCAGCTTGTGATCTGCCACAGCCAACAGCTTTTTTTACTGCAGAATTACTTGTTTCTCATCTGTTTGTGTGCAGCTGAGTATTTTTGCATAAGGGAAAAATCTTGCCCTTTTTCTCACTGTCATGAATTCTTTCTTTCAGAAACATTTTGCCCATATGTCAAGCTAAATTTAATTTGAAACCTGTCCGGTAGCGCACTACTTCCTCATGTTTATGTTGTTTCTAGATTTAAATAATCCAGATATTATCTGTAAAATGATAGAATAATTAAGTTTGGAAGGGACCTTGGGTGGTCATTTGGTCCAACCCCTTGCTGCAGCTTCTCAGTCAAGGTGTTTGTTGCGCTAGATCCAGCATACATCCTTAGAGCTCCACACTATGGATTCTTGTATTTTGACTGTGATCCCTTAGAGTATTCTGGTTGCAGTATTCTAGAAAAGGCTTTCTCCCTTTACCCCTTACTTGTCTAGCTAGACTGTGCTTCATTAGCTTGGTCAGCTTGTCTCTTCTATTGTCCGACAGAAGGTCAAATTGTGAGATTTTCAGAAGAAAAACCTCTTTAGTTTCTCACTACTACTTTACTTCAGGGTTAAACAAAACCTTTAGGTAGTCTATGTAACCATTAACTGGTTCATAAGTGGAGGTTATTAATTTGGCTTTTCCTTGAAGCAGTACCTGGTTTTTAGTTGTATATTCTCAGGGCTTTGTCTTATTATTTTGAGTCATAAAGCAATTTCAGCTGCATCCCCCACTAAGTTGGGAGAAGCCAGCTCCTTTCAGAATGCCAGATTTTGACATGAGAAGAAAGGCCGTTTGGAAAAAATGTATTATTAGTAGTAACCGTTGCTATATAAATCCCTATCTGTGGTGAGCTAAGTTTGGGAGAAGATGCAAATCCTTATTTTGATCAAATGCCTATTAGAGGTAAATCGAGAGCTGCCTGATGACTTTGGCTGAATTTGGCCTTTAAGAGGTTGGTGCCTTGTTCTGCAGGAGGTATGTCAAAGAAGGTAGGGGGAGCTGTGATTAGGCATGTTTCAGTCGGGCTAACGATGCAAGGAGAGGCTATGCAGCTTTATAAGTGCAAGAATAATTATGAATATCATTAATGACTCCAGAAAAAAATTTGGCCACATGTGCTATGACTGACTGAGTAAGGGTCTGTGTTAGGATTTGGTTCTGAGGTTGTAGGAAACTGTGGGACAGGTTTTGGTGGTGGTATTGGGCTAGATACGCAAACTCCTTTAAAATCAGGATTTCAAATTTCTTTAACATAGGCCAAGTGTTTTAGAGATACTTAATGGATTAAACCAATGTCTACTGCTGTAGGGGTTTTTTTTGTACAAAATGTTCTTTGTGCTAAGCATGCAAAGGGAGCTTAATGGCAAGGTTTGATTTTTTTTTTAATTTATTTTTTTAATAAGGTGTGATTCATCTTTGTTATTCTCTAGTCTAATTAAAGATTAAAAATCTGCAACAGAATACAAAATTGTAACATCATTCTACAATTGTATAGTTTTGTAGCAGCTTAAAAAGCATCGCTGCCAGTTTTACCCTATAAGTAAAGTATTTGGATGAGTATGATTATCCTGTACTGCCCCATGGTACGGCCTGCAGTGCTTATGCTTTTCTCAGGCCAAATTCCCTGGTAACATTGCTGCCTTAGCCTTATGGGTAAGTCCAGTGGACTCGTTGGAAAAGCTTTTAAGTATCTTGGGAAGTTTTGGGTCAGGTCCAAAAAGCACAGCCCTTAATCATTTATGTTCCTGTGTGTTCCGAACAAATGGATGTTTTGCTTTTCTGGAAACTTGGTAAATTCTTGCCAATGCAAGGTGATAAATGCTGCCTCCGAATAACTATGACGTTATCAGGTGATTTCACTGTGAAACGGGGGCATGCCAGATCAAGACCTTTGACAGTAACACCTGCAGATTTAGCAAAGCTCACTATTGATGTGTTTTGGGGTTGGGGAGAAATGCTCAGAAGAGAAAAGCTAAGTGTTCTAGTGAAATTATTAGTCTTTTCAGCCTGTATCTTTCTTTGAAAGACTGTTCTGGGAAACTTGGTTGTGTTGTGTATGCAGTGCTCTGTTCTAGCATGGTTTTCTAAGGAGATCCTTTCTTGCTAATACTGAAATACTAAATTTCGCAGAGGAGGTCATCTGTCCTTGTAAATGAAAAGGTTTTTTTAATGGCTGAGTGAGCAAAAGAGCTGGAAAATATTTTTTTTCTTTTTTTTCTTTTTTTTTAATGTTACAGATAGCAGTATTTATCATTCAGCCAACCGGGGAGCCTTTCTACAGACATCATAACAAAAAGCCCTAATGATATTTTTAAAGCAGATTAGAAATAATCTTTCTGCATGACCTTGCCCAGGTGACCTCCTGGTTTGTTGCTTTTTAGTTGGGCACTGCATCATCATAGCAACATTTTGGTGTTTAATATGGCTTACGTGAAGTGGTATTGTATCTTTATCTATACTTCATCACCAGAGAGGGAAGTAAGGCAGTACAGTACACTGTACAAAGTCTGCCTGCTTTGTGTAAAACACATTTGGAGAGCAATGTCACTCAGATAATGATATGCTCAATGACACTGCAGCAGACAGGAGGAAAAGAGAAAAATACAATACAGAGGATCTTAAAAACTTCTTTTAGTTTAATTTAATATTAACTCAATGTATAATTATTTAGTATGATTCCCTTGTTTACCAAGTAATTATAGCTTTAAAATCTGTTTGGGTTAGCATTTAGCTTCTCTCCATCCAAGGGGATCATAATATTGATGGAATATGTATTAGCCTGTTCTTGTGAGCAAAAGTAATTAAAAATATATCTCTATTATTCTCAGTATGATAGTAACCTATAATAAATTTTGAAATGAGCTGTTCAAACAAAATATCCAAGTAATGTGCTGCTTTTCCTTTGCATATAGAAAATGAAGTCAAACCTGCTTAGTTTTACAAGGTTTTAATTAAATTAAGGGCTTCTAAAATGACATAAATTACGAAAGTGAAGCATGAGTGGTTTAGTATTGGGAAAAAAGTCTTGACACCAAAATTTAAACAGTATAACACAAACATTAAAGTGGCCTTCAACAATGACTTGAGGATTAGAACTGTGGATATCAAGAATTAAAGGATTTTAAAGGAATAATCTTTCTCTTTTGATTATCACAAACTAGTGCTGATATATTTGACCTAAAGGAAAAGCTTTTTCCTTTAGCTATGTAACATCTAATAGCTTTTATTGTTGTTCTCATTATAAAGAGAATGTCTATAAATGAGTGCTTGAATGTTTGCTTTTTTTCTTATTTGGCTATTGTAACATTGGGAGATAAATACAGGAAAGTAATTATTATTCCATCTTAACAGTACAAGCTTGTTTTTAATGTACACACTTTCTAGATTTCAGTAGATGAAGATTTATATTCTAAAATGCTGATTGCTGTAAATCGTCTTTTGAGGCTTCAAACACGATATGATACGTAGACAAACCACAAAATGACCTAATTGTGTTTTAACTTACATTGTAAGTAGCTGAAGCGATAAGGTGGATTCATGCATATTCTTATCTTTCTAAGCTCCTATAATATATGGAAACTTGAAGTTCTTAAAGTGACAGTAATTGTTTTACAATAATGTTTATATTAGGCTTTCTGAAGTGAAGTATTTTATTACCCCACATCTGCATATTCAGAAATACAGGCATGCTGTAGGAGAAAATTCTAAATATAAATTTTAATGTTTTTTTTTTTTTAATAGAATGGAAAAATACATGAGGTCATTTTCTGGCCATTAAAACTGAAAGAGAATTTGAGACTTGAGTTACAATTCTGAATATTCTGAGGAAGAAGTGTGTGCAGTATTCCAGAAGTCATCATAAATTGCCAAATATTTTTACAAGTTCTACAGTGCTCCTACAGTTTTGTGTTTTGGGGTATTGGTTGGGGTTTTTTCCCCTTAAAATAAAATCACTAATATTGTTACTATCTTTATGAAAGTGTTTTCTGTAAAGTATACGTAGTCACAGAAATATTTAAAGGGACAGTGTGTTGTTGTATGAGAAATACACTGAATTACATGTATTCCAGAAGCACTTTGTTCAATGCTAATGTTTTGAAAAAACCTGGAATATTGACAAATCATTTTAGTATCTCATGTTTCTGCAGATAAATTAATTTGTAAAGCACTTGAAAGAGGAAAAAAGTTAGGAGGTGACATTGTACAAGGGTTTCTCTCTCTTTTTTTCTTTCCCCACTCTTCTCCCAAGTCTATGCTTAAAATGTCATTGATGATGCCTCCTTTCTGTACTTGGCCTTCCAAAAACCCCCAAACTTAAATGTCAGGTATTTTATGTATTTTGCCTAATAGTCAGGAGGTATACAGGCAAACGAAAGGGTTTTTGAATGTAATCTAAGAGTAAGGACAATTTTGGTATAAACCTGGTCCAGTGTCATCTTTATTAATTTATTTAAAATATAGATCAAGATAAAACCACCTCGATCTTTCTTAAGGATAGTTTTGACTGGTCGTTACAAAAAATGAATTAATCTTGTTTGGTCATTCATCAGATACATTGTTTCAAGTTTCCTGTAGCTTTATGTGGTCTCAAACTCATCCATTTAGAAACGTTTAAGCAGGTCCCAACCGTGACCTCAAGATATTCAGGTCAGGAAGTTTGTATTACATATAGGAAGTTGGATGTTTTGGTTCAGCACACCTCATCTTGCTTTAGGGACGAGTGGCCTGGTGCAAAAGTAGATTCAGCGATGCCTTCAGACATGGGCACGTGCTGGCCACGATGATCATCCACTGTTCAATAAATACCTGCATCAGCCAGGTCTCCGCTCGAGGATGTGGAGGGCTGCAGAGATGAGGCTCGCTGAAGGCACCACGAACAGATGAGGAGGATCTTCGTGGAGCAGCTGATGTTCTCCATGGTAGTTGGATTGAGGAGGCGATAGAAATTGTTCGTGTTGGTGAAGTGCAGCCAGTATGGTACTTTGCTATCTTAGTAGCCAGTCCATGCTCTTGCAAACAGTGACCGAAGTGCTGTAGAGTTTGAGTGGGTGCATAACTGAGCCTTTGTGTTGCTTTTTGATTTTGGAAAGAGCTTGTTTTGTTTTGTTTTTGTTTCCTATGAAGAGAGCTGTTGTTGATGGGGAAAAAAAACAACCAACCAAACTTCCATGTAAATGTCATAAGAAGTAATAAAGTAATCATTGTTTCTAGTGAGGCAGCAGTTAAAAAGTATCTTTAGCTTTTTTTGTTTGTTTGTTTCTTTTTTTAATTTTCTTTTCTCCCTTGGAGGGGAGGTGGCAGAGACATGGACATTTAATTGTTGTCTTTACTGATTATGCAGTATGCAGAGGAGTGCTCAGTAACTCTGTTTTGCTTATTTTGTGGCTTCCCCCCCTCCGCCCCCTGTAATGATATTCAGGCTGTGAAGGGGTTGAAATATCAACCTCATATCTGAAGACAAATTTACATTTCACTCCAAACACCATAATTTAATGAAGGTTTTATGCTGTTGTGGATACTTAATTATGCTAGAGGCAGAGCTGGAATTTAATATTGTTCCACATGCAGGGAAGATTTACTAGTAGCTTATTTTCAAAAGTCCTCTAAAAGACTATTTCTTATGCAGTCTACTCTTGTTGTTTTTTAAAGCAGATTGGAATAACCCAAACTTTCATAAATAAAATTTCATTTTAATTGCTCAGTGAAGATAATGTATGTCTTTTTTAGTTTATGGGTTTTTGAGAAGGAGGTATCTGGATTAGCTGGCTTGGCAGCAATGATCAATGCAGTGTTTACTGCCCTTAGCATCTAAACTGATGATCTACATGTAAACAAATGTAATCATTCAGGACATGTAATGCTGTACACATTTATATATAAATCAAGACGGCAATTTAAAAATTATTATAGAGCACACCTGTTGGTATCTCCTGCAACAGTTCTTCTCTTGCGCAGCAGAAACCTGCCTTTTCAATCTTAACCTACTGTGTTCCTCATAATAAATGAGAGTACACTACTCGGAGACATGGCTTTCTCAGTTTTAGGTTCATGGCACCATCTAACTTTGTACAGCACTGTGAGTCAGTGGGGTAGAAGATGTGGTAGCTGTTGTTAGTAGGGGACTGGGGGTCACTGTGATGGGAGCTTTCTGAGAGACTGAGACACCAGGGAAATTTCCAGACTTCAAACAAGCATGTGTTTATGTACAGCTACTAGGCAATCTATCCGATAACAATGAAAAGCAATCAGTAATTATAAATATTAGTCAAGCAAGCCTGAGCTATATTATACCATGTGGGCTGTGATGGTTGCTGAATTTGAAATGTCCAGGCTGAAGAGCTCTTGGAGAAAGCTGGAGCCAAAGCGAGTGCCATTGCTCTACCACAGGCTTCGCTGCTTGGCGTACACGTCTTCTGCAGATCAAGACCAGCCTTTCTCTTTTTGTGGGTCAGACTCAGTCTGTTCTGGCACTGAGATGGATATTACTTCCTGACTGTTGGTCAGTTCCACCTGCTGCAGATGAGCATTACCAGCTTGGGGACTGAGTGCCAGTCATCCGAGTCCTTTAAGTAGTTGCAGACTGGATACTGTTGTCATAGGTTCCCTGTGTTTATACACCTATGCCAAGGTTATTTTACTTATGGCACTAAATGAAGCTGTCTTGAGGTACGTCTGGGGCCAGGGCAACCAGAATGTGTTAGAATATGCTATAAAGACACAGACTAAACATACACAGGACCGTAATGTGAAAATATGAACTGGAACTCTAATGGTAAATGTATGTATTAGTAGGATTTATTGCTGACATATGGGCGATGTAACTGAGAACTCAGTGAAACAAAAATTGATGTGATTAATGTCAGAAGTTAGTAATTTTAACTTAATTAAAAATAACAATTTCTGCCCAGTGCATCAAAATACTATATGGGGTTGTTGTTTTTTTTTTCTGCACACACTGGCTGCTGCTACTCTGTTAGGCAGATAGTGAGATGTCTTGACTGTTTGTTTTCCTTTGTTCAAAGGGAGTTGAAAGAACTGAGTATTTCTGCAGTTCAGACTTTTTCTAATGAAGTCTTTAAAACAAAATCTGCTGCCTTTTGGGGGGGAACATTTTTTTATTCAAAGCCATCATCTCATTTAAATGTGTGACAGTTTCACGCCTGACAACTTTTCTAGTAGTAATTCCTTATCACTGAGAACCTAAATATGACAGTTCCTGAGTCTTAGATGTCCGGTTTCTTGTCATTGGGTAAGAGAATTAGACCGAGTGACTTCAGCTGGGGAAACATCTGCTGTAGTTTTGAGCTGATTGCTGGCTTTTGGATAAGCTCAGCTCTAAATCATTCTGTAGTTAAAAGAATCCATTCTAGTTATTTAGAATTGAAATCATTACATGGATACCACGTCATAAAGCAGGGGTTTTTTTTGAAGGTGAGAAAACTTTCTAGCAATTTCATATATGTTTTGTTATTAATGAAACTGTTTATATTTGGGGGATTTCTTGGTAGAAGGCATCTTTCAGCATAGCAGAACTTGGAGTCAATGTTTCTTAGATCACAGTGAGAATCCCCAAGTTTGGTACAGCAAGGGAGGTGCTATTTTATTTGGGCTGCGTACCCCCTGCTTAAATACATATTTACTTTTTGCCTTCTACCAGTTGGGGAAGCATAGAAGTTCTCTACTAAATGTTCAGCTGTTGCTCCAAAACAGAAAGTATATGCTATGTGTTTCAATTAAAAGAAGCCCTGTAGCAAAATGTGTTAGTCACAGGCAGAGGCCAAGTGTATCATTATTCTGTAGGAACAGCAGTCAAGATAATGAACGGCTAAGGACAGTGGACAATGGAAAGTGAAGCATGTCGTGTCAGCGCGCTGTCAATGGAGTCTGTGCATGCTTTGCATTAGAAAGTGCTGTGAAATTGCAGGGATGTGGCTGATCTGTGGAGAAAGAGTAGAAGGTTGCCTAATGGCATGTAGTAATTTTAAGACTGATTTAATGCTTTTGCCATAATAACCAAAAGACTTAAGAAAACAGCTTTGGTGTTTAATTCTTTCCTTGCTTTGAGACAAAGAGAAGTTGTTCCTGGGCTTCCAGTGCATTTTACTTTGAAACAAAAGAAATTAAAATCCAAAAGAGACTTAGTCTGGTATACTTTTCTTTCCTATGAAGTATATCCCTTATGTAAACAGCTTAGGTGAGAAGCATGTTATATTGGAGTTGGGACTTCAAGAATTACACTGGAGAAGTGGCAAATCTCAAAAACAATATTATGTACATGATCAGCCTCATAAATACTGAGCTCAGGATTCTGACTCTGTGTTGCAGCTGTTAAGCATCTTTCTGAAATCAGGACTGCAGAGCAAGCATACCACTAGTGGGAGAAGGAGAGATAGCAGCACATAGATTGAATGTTGCACTGAGAATGAAACTGGTGAATTTGGAAGAAAGAAGAAAGAGAAAAGTGGTCAACAAGTTGAAGGGGGAGAGTAGCAAAGTGCTTATTTTGCAGGCTAAGAGGATGTGTTGTTTGCCAGCCATGCATATTATCTACAAATCTGGGAAAATACAGAAATCGAAGGAAAAAATATTAATACCGTATTTTAAGAGGTCACAAAAAGGTAGCTGGAAGTGCTGAGAGAATACTTATTTTAAAACTGTGATTTTTTTTTTTTTTAATATTATCGTACAGATTGCTGGAGCATGTAGCATGTTTATCTGCTTGCGACTTGTCTAAAGTAGCATACTCTTCAAAACAATAACAACATACTTCTCTCGAGTTTCCAACTTGTAAAAATGTGTTTGAGCATTATTACAGTTTAAAACAGAAAACAAAACAACTTTAAGATGTAATTTCTTTTCTGTTTAGGGGAAGCAAATAGGACAATAACTTTAGCCACGTTTCCCTGCATATGTTCCACTTGAACATAGAACGATATGGTGCACAATGGATACTTATGAAAGTGGCATTTGATAGTGCCACCTATTGCTAGAAAAGCAGAACTAAAATGAGTATTTTTGTTATGTGTTTGTGTAAATTGAGCAGAAAAAATGAATGGTACTTGTTCGTCTTCTAATTATTTCAAGTTCATTTTAGCTGTGTGGATATAAGTTTGACCTTGTTTTTATGGCTATGAAATGGACTATAGTTTTAAAAAATGGATTTATCGTACAGTAGCATCAGACATGGTATGGTAAGCTTCTAATCCAGAAAGCTTGCAACTATTGGTATGTGCTTGAATGCCAGTGGCTGTATTTTGGCTAAACCTATTAAGCCTGATTATTCCCCACCCCCCTTTAATTTAGGACATTAAAGTTCATGTAATGCACTAGAAGATTGATCCTAATAATCCTAAAACTGCTTTAGATTTAGCAAAACAGTGAAAGTTAGTTTTTCCTACTGCTTGAGTTTTATGTTAAAAGTGAACAGAAGAAAATG
Source organism: Haliaeetus albicilla (assembly GCF_947461875.1). Lineage (NCBI taxonomy): Eukaryota > Metazoa > Chordata > Aves > Accipitriformes > Accipitridae > Haliaeetus > Haliaeetus albicilla. The sequence continues at coordinate 6,698,269 of NC_091509.1, read as the reverse complement.
TTTTTTAACATACATCCAAAAATTCTATGAAAAGTAAATGGTTAATGATGAAAATTCTTTGAAGACAATTAAGATGTTAATACTGAGTATCCTTTATGAGGTCTTTCAGTTGGCAAGCATGGAAGCTGATTTCTCCACCTGCCTTTGAAGGATGATACTTGTTTTATTATAGAAGTCTAACTAATGCTAATGGTAAGAATAATGAAAGATTTATAGGGGCAGCCTGAGATCAATTTTAAGTTTTAATTGTGGTTCTTAGCATTACTGATCCTTCTTAATGCCTCAGTCCTCTTGTTCATCTCTACTAGAGAAACACCCTACCCTAAAAAAATACACATTTTTGGCTTGTAATCTTTAAGGGAAAGAAAGCATGCCTTCTCTGCATTGTTTTCCTCATGAAGGATCTAGATGGCAAGGTAAGAACAGGAAAAGATGGAACACCTTGGGAGTAATTTGTGCATTCTCGGGTCCAGGCAGGTATCTTTCACGAGTTTATTGCTGCTTCATGTAACTAATATTCTTTGGCTGAAGCTGTCCTCCTTCCTCAAAGATAGAGAAGTCTCTTGTTACCCCTGCTGAGCTTCTGAAGATTGCTGCAAAGCTTAAGGGAATCGAAGGAAGCAGCTCTCGAGTATGTAGGCATCTGTAGATTTAGAGAAGGTTCAGAAGGAGAGATAAGGCATGACCTACCCATTCTCCTGACCGAAGAAATGATGTGGAGAAATCTGACTTCATCATCCTTGTTAAGTTCAGGGCTGAAATCTTATTTAGCCAAATAGAAAGTCTTTCTTTATTGATTTTTTTTTTTTTTTTTTTTTTCCCCCCCCTTCAAAGGATGTTTAACTTCCTTTTCTCCTAGTTGCCTCTTGGACCTGAATTTGAGGTCACTTGTATTCTTTGTCCCCTTTGCCACTGATCCAGGATATACTTTCTCTTGCAAAACCTGTTTTAACATCATCTTTTTCGCTGTATATTTGTGTTTAGCCCCTCTGTCTTTCTCATTCTGAATGCTGTGACAGCCAAAAGCAGCATAAAGCCTTTAGCAACTACATTTTGCAGCATGGAGAAGGATGTTGCTGCCTAATGGTTTACTTCATGGATGGATTTTGTATGCTCTCCCTTCGTGAATCTCCATGCTGAATCTCTTCCACAGTCTCCGTTCCTATACCTTTAATCTTCTGTTTTGTGTTTGTAGCTACCTGCTCTCTTGGTGTTCATTAGCATTGGTCCACCTGTTTTGTTGTTTTCTTGTTCATTCATCTGTCCACAGAATTAGAGCATCTGAGTGAAGCCAACGAAGTTTCAATTCTTGGCGCAAAGTTTAAAACCCCTTTATAATTTTCCCTAATGCAGATCCTTTTGATGTAAAAGGGAAATAATTTTCAACAATTAAATTATATGTCTTTATAGGAGTCTGTATGCCCTCTTCTAATGAAGTTTCGTGTTAAAAAAAAGGTACGTACAAAATGTATGAGCAAAGGCATCTGGAATCGTGGCCAGCAGAGGGCAGATCAGCTTGAAAATGAGAATGGTGCTGAAAGCTGTAGTTTAAATACCTTTAAATTGGCTGTCTTTGTTTAAAAATGAAATGTTTTTTTTAAAAATGTTAATGAGAATCATTTAGCCAAGGGGTATGTGCATTGTGATTGGTGCTTTGTTGGCATTGTCTTTTGCAAACTATGTATCTGTGGCTAAACACGATTGTACCATGGAAGAATTTGGGAACTGAAAGAGAAAGAACGCTCCCCGTATAGTTTAAGATGTGACTATACTGAAAGAAATTATACCTTTGTTGTGACGTTGTATCATCTAAAATTGAACATAATAGCATATGTTAAAGCCATCCTTTAGAAACTTTTTTTCCCAAAGTGGGTGCTTCTGATTTCCCTTTAGTTGTGATTTATTCTTTTAATTAAAAAGCAACTGAAATTGGAGAATGCTGTAACCTATTAACTGACTTTTGTGAATGATGGTGTACATGGCTTAACACCAAATAGTAATCTACTTCCTCTTTCAATCCAGTGCCGATATTGTTATCTTGTAATACAATACTAACATATGATTATATCTGCCATTAATGCATTTAACAGTAGATGACAAATTTTATTAAGATAAGAAGGGCCTCATGCTCTTCCACTTTCCCTGGTGTAAATCAGAAGTTACGGCATTGAATTGAAAAGATTTATTCTTGTGTAAGAACTTAGTGGTGTAAATTAGGAAAGTCAAGCCTGACATGTGGTGATGTACCAAATTATATTACAGGATATTTAAATTCTGTCTCCCACTGTGAACAGCAGGATACCGTTTTTATCCTTCCTGTTGAATGCAGAATCACTTTTCCATTTATAAATTGAGCCTGAACAGAGTGCTCTCAGTATTGGCTGTTCCTCTGTTACTCCACATACAGAATATATTAAGACACCTGTTCATCCTTGTAAGGCAAACAACAAACAAACCAAAATACTTTCCTGTAAACAAATTGGTCTGTGATTAGTGGAACTAATGAAGCTTCACTGCCTGCAGATTTCTGTCCTTCATCCCTGATCCCCTCAGCAACCCTCCCACCAGAAGGATTACCAGTTTCTCTCTGCTCATATTCCCTATGATCTTCCCCTTGTCCTTTTTCGCCTACAGTAATGCCAGTTCCTGTTTTCCTCCATCCTTTAAACCTTCCTGCAATACCTTCTGCAGGTTCCTCCTGCCCCCGTAACCATGAGCAGCACTTCTGCCTGACCCTGCCTGACTTGGGTGCTGAGTGGCAGCTGGTCAGCTGGCAAACAGTTATTAGCCTCAGATTTCTCTTCTCAGAGGTCATGCTAATTCGAGACTCTTGTTTTACTATCTGACAGATTTTCTCAGAGCTCAGGGGAATTTATTATCTTCAAGACAACTGCCCGCTGTTAAATTTCATGAAATGGATCAACAGACATTAAAAGTGTGTCTTTATTCCCTCCTCCTTGTTCCAGTGATTGGCCTTTGTTAGACTAATTTCGATTTGGTTTCGCTAAACTGCTGCTCTTTCTCCTATCTTGCTCTCTCTTGTTTTGCAAATCAAGTGCAATGGTTACCACCCTTGTAATGATATTATTAACTGGATAGAAAGCAAGCACAGATCAGGAAAGGAGCGCTTAGCCTCTTATTATTTTTAAGGGCATGTATGCAACTTCCATTAATCAACTTATAGATTTTGCACTTGAGGACAGTATGAAATGATAGCCTTCAAGCACACCAAAAAGAAAAGAGGAAGATGAATACTGAAAAAAATCTTTAGCTTCAAAAAATAAAAAATAGCAGATTGCGCAATTACAGCATAACAATGGTACTGAAATGTAAGTAATAATGGAATGTATGGGGCTGGAAGGAACTTCTGGAGTCCTACCAGTTCCTCCTACTTCCAGAGTCCCTCTGGAGTTCTAGTACGATTCCCTGCTCAAGCAGGGTCAACCAGAGCAGGTTTCTTAGGACTGTGTCCAGTTGGGCTTTGAATATCTCCACAGATGGAGACACCACAACCTCTCCGAGCAGCCTGTTTCAGTGTTTGACCCCCTGTGCTAGAAAGCAGTGTTTAACGGGAACGTCCTGTGTCTCAGTCCGTGCCCACTGCTTGTCCTGTCGGTGGGCTCTTCTCAGTTCCACCCTCCCTCAGGTACATGCGCACGTGGGGGAGATCTCCCCGGAGCCTTCTCTTCTCCAGGCTGAACAGTCCCAGCTCCCTCAGCCTCTCCTCATATGTTGTAATACACAGAGGTGTGTGTGATGCACAGATGTGTCCTGAATATAATTTGACCACCATAGTATTAAAAAGTAAATGTCACAGAATAAAGATTCTTACTTGAGAAAGAGCGGTTCTGAATAATAGCCTACATGTGAACATTTGCTGTTCTGGTTAAAGCAGGAAAAGGTGTAAAAATCTGAGAGCTGAGCATCACTATGTGAGAATAAAAGTTGGATGACAGTCTGTCCTCAAGATGGTTTCTTGAGGATTCTTTGCAAGTAGCATGATAATGTAGAAAATATTTAAAAAACTTAAACCCAGCAGACATTCAGACAGAATTTGTTAGCCATAGCTACATAAGGTACCGTGCTGGTATTTTTTTTTTACTTTTTTTTTTCTGGTCATGTTACGAATGGTTAGCCATTATGTTTATAAAGTTTTGTACTTTGTATATCATATTTAATTTACACCAGCAATATTTGTTTTGAATTACTGAACACCTAGGTGCAACTCATGGTATTCTTTTGTAAACTGAGTATTTTTCAAAAGGTCATTTGAAATTCTGTACTCTGAAATTCAGATACTAATTAAGTTTCCCAGAGGTTTACTACCTAAAAGTTGGCCTGCCCATGTATGTATGGATATTTAAGGTTACTATTTTCACAGTAAAGGGGAAACTATTCAAACTTCCTACCTATTATTGTTTTAAGTTAGCAAAGCCAGGAGCAATCCCTGTCCTTTTAAGCTCTACTTTTGTCAGTGGCTATGTATAGATTCACTGTCTTACCTTTTAATAGTTGAAAATCCTATCTAAGTGTATTTATGCTCACTTAGGTGCTATCCAGTATTTGGTATCCAAATGCCAATACTCTCAATTGAGGCCTTTAAGCTTGTTTGTTGCATTGAGTCTTTTCTGTCTTTTGTAAAAATGAAAGCATGCACAGTATTTTTTATCAATATGTATTTAATGAACATATCTGCAAGTTATAAAATTGTCCCATTTGCTCAGTGCAGAGCACTGACAATAGAAATAGCTGGGAGCAGAAGAATTGCACTGTGCTTGGCAAGCTGGCTTTTTGCTTAGCCTCATAGCACCAAATCTCCTGGTGAATATAAAGTTGTTTTCTCTATGCATTACTTTCCCAAAGGTGTATTTAAAAAAAAAACAAAAAGTATTTTTTATCTCAGTAAATACTTTTTTTTTTTTTTAAAGAGATTTTCAGACTGTAATGGTTACCATATAAATATACTGAGCTGAAATTTTTTGCAAGTGAATAAACCACGGTCAGCGACTCCTACGCTGGTGAAGAATGTACACATGGCTCTTTAAGGACTAATGAACAAATGAAATGGTTTCCATTAATGAGGGACTACTGATAAGCCATAAGCATTTACAGATATGCATGTTTTATTGCTGTGTTGTATCAAGGTCCTTGCTTAAGCCCTAAGCTAAGGTGTTGACAGGTATTGTAAAAGGCAAGGACTAGAAATAATAAACAGAACCTACATAAAAAAAGCAAATCTGTCTTTAAACTACAATTTGTAAAAGTAAGTTGGCTTCAGTCTTATGATAAATATAACCCTTACCTAAAAGGCAACTGGCAGCTTGCTGCTTAATTCTCTAAATATTTGGTACGGCTTACTTTGAAATTATTTTGGAAGCAACATCCAATACATATGCCAGTTGGGTTTTTTTTGTTGCTTTGTTGTTTGGGTTTTTTTAATGAACTGTGAAGACTCTCTTGCCTTTTCCACTTTCATAGCTGAGAGATGATAGGACTTGAAAAAACATAATATTAAAATATTTTATGATTTGAAATACGGTATTTTTATTTATGTATTTATGTACATCACTCTGTAAAGGTAATTAGGTAAAAAAAAAAAAGAAGACCCAATAAAAAGATGTATGAATTTCTCCAAACTGCTTAATGAGGCCTAATATAAATCTGAATTTCAAATCACGTTAGGGTTGTCGTATGCCCTAATTTCAAATGACAGTTCTGGCTTGCCACTCAGTTGGCCTTTTATTTTGTGTCACAAATTAACCAACCATGTGGTTTTATGTCACTGTTTTATTAGAGCAGTGCTATACGTAGAGATGGGGAAATTTCATTACAGTAGTTTTGTTAGAGCACAACTCACACTGGGGGGAGGGAGGGGAATAAAGGCAGTTTCAGGCCATATTTAGATATTTTAAATACGGATAAATATAGAGGAGTGAAAAATTCCTTCTAATTTTCCACACTTCCTAACAACACTGTTCAGTGCAAAGTACAGTTTATGCTCATTAGCGGCAATGTATCAGCATCAAGGTGCTACATTGCTCTTCAGCAACCCTTGCTGTTAATGGATGACTAATACTGTATACAGTGGAGAATATATTTACAGGTGAAACAGTTCTTGAAAATGTATGGTGTTTGTGACACTTTGTAAAACAGAGGGTCTGCTATCTGCAATTGAAGAAAGAGAATCTACTAACATCATAAAAGGACAAAAAGCAGCCGTGAACTGTGTGGGGATTTTTTGAATCTGCTGTTTGCTGAAGGGGATTAGCATCTCATAATGCCTATTTTTTTGTTCTGTGGCTTGGTTCTGTGTCTCTAAGTCGTATCATCTTGTGGGCCTAAATAAATAAGGTAATACATAGAGCTTGATGCACTGACTTAATATTCTGGGATTGGATTAATAGTCTGGGGAAAGGTGAAAATGTAACTTCTTGTCTTCATTTGCCAGTGCAAAAGACGTTATCAAGATAAGCTGGTGGTATCAAGCCAAATAATTCTTTTCTGTCTCTGTGTAGAGGTAGAGAGATGCTAGAAGGAACAAGAAATAGACTATAGCCGTACTGGTTCAGATCGATGGCCATAAGTGGATACCTGGGGACAGTAACAGAGGCAATCATAACTGAAATGCCACTTACTCTTTCCCAGGCTTTCAGCCCTTTTGGTCCTGGGACTTCCTGAGCAGGATGTGGCCTCGGCTGCTTGGGAAAACTCTGGGGTTGTCTTCTGTGGATCTTTCTTGCCTTTCCTTAAATCCTTGTAAACCTGAGGCCTCCCCAGCATCCTCCAGCAAATGTGCATTTGCTGTGTAACGAACCACCTTTTTTAAAGAGGAGGGAAGAAGGGAAGAAAAAAAAAAAAAGAGTTTTGAACCAGACTACTGCTAGTTCTGCTTGATGTCCCCTGGTTCTTCTACGGAAAGAGTCAGGAAGATCGGGATAACACACCTTGCAGCTTTTTCCGTGGTCTCCTTTCCTCTGAGTGGTATGATTTTGTCAAAGGGGAATATGTGAAGTGCATTGCACAGTTTGCTGTGTTGCTCTTTTCAGTGCTGTTCCCGGGGTGGGAGGAGGAGGTGCTGCCCTGTGGCTTTGGGAGGGGAAGCCTTCCTCCTATCCTCACTGCCCAGGCAGGGGAAGGGAAGATGATCGCCGCTGTATTGCTCATTCTTTTCAGAGCTGATCAAAGCAGACTGGGATTTCGACCATTTAATGTAAAGAGCTGTGAATCATGGTATGGTTCCTGTGGTCTAGACGGTTTGTAGGAATGCAGATCTGTGCAAGATTAGGTAAACCACAGGGGCATTCTCATCCAGGCTTTCAAATGCTTGTGCCTTCAGCAACTCAGTTTAGCTGCTCTTCATATATAGGAGGGGTGTATGTGTACCCCTCTGAAAAAAATTATATATTTATACACACTTATGTCTCTGAATGAGAGAGAGACTCTTCTGGACTTACTTTATTCATCCCTTTTAAAGAGATATACTTGTTATTTCAGTATGCATGTAAATAATAACTCTTATCCAAAGACAGTGTTTGGAATTGCAGTTACTATTAATTTTTCATAAAATAGTGTTGGAATAGTTCTTCACTTATTGGAATGTTAAGTTTTGCTTATATCCGGACCAAATTACACTTGTACTTCTAGTGGTGCTTGGTGATGGTGCTGTGAATGGTTGTAGTTTCCTTCACCCCACCAAAAGAATGTTTCTGAATGCTCGAAGCTGCTTCGGGTGCTCTACATTAGTGGCTGGTGCAAAGTAAAGAAGGAAAGACCAGGACTTTATTGGCAGGGTGTGTTATTATTCAAGGCTGCAGATCCATTTTAGGTGTTGACCGGCCGTAACTGTGTGCCAGCTGCTGCTCCTAGCAGCACTAAATGGCTGATAGAGACAGGTCTTCTCCCTCCCCTGCTGATGTTCCCTTCACTTTCTGGTAGCCCTAGTTCCTTTCATCCTTAGGTGAGCTGTGTTTGGCCTAATAGGATTATCCACCTCTTCTGTTCCCTCTCCCCCTCCCCTGATGATTGCAGCTTACTTAAGTAACTGTCTATTGCTGTTTGAATCCAGTTACCGTGATGCCCGTCTTTGAAGCTTTGCAGTAGTTCTGAAAGTTAATGATATTCTGGCAGTTTCACTGTAAGTTTTATTCTTTTCTCCATTTTATGTTATCCTTTGTAATTGGAAACTCTCAGTGTAAAGTAATGGTAAATACAGTCTTACATTTATTTTCATGCTTACAAGTGAAGCTCCTGATTCATTTGCTCTGGTTATTATCTACTTGGCTGTTTGTTTATATCATTTCAATTAATCCCTTGGACTCGGTTGAGTCAGACTGCTAGTTGTGGTGTTTGTGTGTGCTTGTATATACACTAACACTTTGCACCTTTTAGTAATTGCTCCGGTTTATGCTGTAGCCTGTAGTCTACAGTGACACTGATTAATGTTTTGCTTAGTTGAGCTACTTCAAAAGAAAAACTAAACCAAGACTAAATGTCAAGAGATAGTGGTTTTCTCGTTGGTCATACAGATTGAGGCTTTACTGAGTCGCAGACTGTGGTGGGCACAGCCCAGAATGTGTTTCTTGCTGGCGTCCTGCACAGCACCAGAGTGCCTTTCACGAATCTTACTCAGACGCTTTGCTTTCTCCTTCCAACTCCTTTTTCCTCCTCTTGAGAAACTAATGAATTCTTCATAATTGGCCTGTTCTTCACTCTCCAAATTATTGATAGCTGTTTTCTGTTTACATGACACTTTTCCAGTCCTTTGCTTTGTTTTATTTGCAAACAAGAGGTATTATTTGTAGGTGTTAAATACACACTGTACCTGTTCTTGAAAAATTTAATAAACTTTCCTTTCAGATTTGTCTTTTCAAATTCACAGGAAAATATTTGGTTTAGTAATTTGTCCTCTAGAGTTTTTTGGGTCTTTTTCTTTCAGGTTCTTCCCCTTGCAGTTTTAGGAACTCCTGATACCCTGGAACAGGACAGAATCTTTGAAGTTTGTTATCCAGGGGTTTGTAATCTATCTAAAGCACTGTTTTCTAACTAGATGTAGACCATGGATAAAACACCCAGCAGTGGTGGTGAATGATTTTTTTTTTCACTGAGCATAATTTTGCTTTATGAGTGTTAGCTCTCCTGATTCATATGCTAGAAGAGGCTTCTTCCTGCAGGGATGGTACTACAGCTGTTGCTTGTTAAGCACCAACTTTTAGTGTTCCTCCATTGTAGCATGTTTAATTTATTTGTGGAATCACGGTCTCCTTCATGTTTTGGATGACCATATTGCTTCACTTCAGCTTCTGCATTCTTTCTCCCTGCTCCTCTGGATACATATTTCAGTAGATATGTCACAAAGGCTGGTATATTTTTCATTTTTACTGCTTTTCTTTTTATTTGGATTAAGGTTGCTGTGTCTCTGAAGATATGAGCAAAGTTACTTCTCCGTTGTGTTGTGTTTTGTATTCTGCTATGATTCAGCTGCGATTTTCATTCTCTGCCTCTTGCAAGCAGTGCTATTAGATTTTTGCCATGATCTTTTCTGTTACTGTCAAGGACTGCATTCTTGTTCTTGTTGGCTTTCGTCAATATTTCTCTTGAAAATTTAAACTGTTGTCTTCAACTATTACTAATATTCATTAGAAAAAAGGATTAATTTTTTAAGATAGAAGTTTGGAAAGATGTCAGTTATGAAGTGGTACAGAACTTAAGATACTTGAGAAATCTATAATTTCTTTTTTGTAATTTAATTTCTTCTTTTGTTCTACAGCTGTAATATTTTGAAAAACTTGTGTTTATAATTTCATGGCTGTTAAAAACTTTATTATTAGTATTATTATTATCATTCATTACCCCAAATTCAGTTAATTTCCATTTACTAATCTACCACTGTCTCTCATATCTTTTGCTGGCTAATAGGAAGATGTTGCGGAGGCACGCACAATCAAATCCAACAAGTGTTAAAGCTCAGATTTATTCTTCAGTAAAAAGTTAGTTAGAACTCCGGTAACATTTTGTAAACCACAGGCTCAATGATGTAAAGAGAAATAATGCTACATGGCCGACTTAAGAATCCCCAGGATTTAAACTGATGGCTCCAAAACGTGCGTATCACTCCCCTAAAAGCGGAGGGCGCTCTCCCTCGAGGAGTTACCTCGGACGGTGCCCCGACCCGAGGGGTGTCCCCGACTGCAGACCCGCTGCTCCCGGGAGGACTGATCCCAACGCGTCCTCCGGCGGGACCCCGTTTGTACCCCTGTCGAATCTGACCGGTGGTCATTTAATCCCATTGGCCAGGAGGGTCACCTCAGTGTACCTGGCACATCTCGACTGGCCAGTTCAAATTTCAACCTGCGGCCTCCAGGGTTTGTTGGTTTTTTGTTTTTTTGGTTTTTTTTCCTCTTCTCCCTGCCCGGAGAAGTTTCGTTTCCTTTTGGGGGGAGTGTACTGCCACAGAAGAAGAAATAGTATTTTTTCTTTCAAGTTTGGCCTAAAGCTCATGAACCTAATTCCCATTATATGTATTGATGTCAGGATGAGGGAAAGCATATCTTGAAAGTTTTACTCTCATTTGTCAAGGGTGTTAGGTTTTGATTAATATTGCTTTCAGTAATTGGCATCTATGTGAAATATCAAATGTGTACAAATTCTAGATATTCCCTGATTTGTTGGAAAGTTTGGTATTTTATAAAACATTAGTTTATATAAGTTTCTTCAGGATGATAATGCTATACATTGAATATAAAGTTTGCACTGTACATTCAAAGTGAGTTGACATAAAAGTACTAGATTTCTCAGTTTTTTAAATGCTGTGTACAGTTTTACTAACAAGTACACCCTCTACAAGCATCTACCTGTCTTTATTGAAAAATGGGCTATATTAGAGTGCAATTATTCAAGTTGCCAAAAAAAGGGGGGGGGGGGGGAGGAAAAGTAAAGGACTCAATAGCCAAAACTAAAATCTTTAACCTGAATTTGTCGTGGCCTTTGGGTGAAGTTGCATGATGATGTCCGTTCCTTAGAACGCTTCCTTTATGCAGTATTTTGATCAGATGCTGTCTAAGAAGAAATTAGTGTTTTGAAGCCAAGTATGGTGTCATTTGTAAGATCACTGGTTTGTGGGTTTTGGTTGGTTGTTTTTTTTTCTGCTGGGGTGAAGGCAATGAAAGAAAGAGTTCAGGAGGGGGATCATCTTATAATGTACACGGTTGCGTGTTGTCTTACAGTACAGTTCTGCCATCAGTTGTCAGCACTTGATCAGGACATTCCCCCGTGCTCATTCCTGCCCTGTGCACTCCCCCCCAGCCCCATGTGCTGCCATTACATACTTACATGGCAATACACAGAGCCAGATTAAAGAACTGATAGAGACTAAAACTGTGGCAGAAGGAGACAAAAGAAAAGGGAATATTTTGGTAAAGTTGCCCAGTCAGGTTCATTGAGTAACCACATCCTCTCCTGTCCTGGCTCAGAGGAGGGGAGGTGTTGCAAAACTAGGAAGCCAGTTGCTGAGGTAAGGAGAGAATCGCCTCTGTTAGCCTGCACACAGAGATGGTGACTGCTGCTAATGTATTCGCCTGGCTGCAGGGTTGAGGAGAGAGGCGAACTGGAATCTCCGTGTCCCGTAGCTTTCTGTGCGGTGATAAATACCTGTATGAAACAGACGGTGAATGCTTACTTGTTCCTTACTTGCTGGATACCTTAATTTATAAGAAATGTTTATCATTCTCAGCTTACAGCTGAAGGCACCCAGAGCAATCCTATAGTACGCAAAGTGCTGTATAACGCTAAGTGCTATGAAAATTGGGCACATGGTGTTAGTAGACACTTCTTCAATCTTCCTGTGCCAAGATCCTGGCCAATTAAATGGGAATAGTGGCCTCCCAGGTGCGATGAACATCGAGTGGTTAGTGCTGCGTGGCACCGGGGGCTGCAGTGATGGGTCAGGGGAGGCTGCCTGGCCTGGGGCCAGCAGTTTCAAAAATGAGCAGGAAAATGTTTTAGTGACGCTCAGTAGGCGAGTACCTTGCACTAAATGACCTAGTCACTAAAAAAAAATTAAAAATAGTAATACTAGACTTCAGTGTAAAGTATGTACCGACCAGGACCAAATACAAATTGTCTGTGTTATGTAGATTTTGCAGTTCCCTGGCTTTTATATGCTTGCAGCTGTGATATTCCATTTCCATCATTACTGCGTGTGTAATCTATAACCGTCATCCAAGAAACATGACTCATTAATTAATATCATTAACAAGGGCAAGACATGCAACAGCAGGAAGTGTGCCAAATCCTTTCTCAAAGTTTTTAAGTGTCTGACTGCTTGTAGATACCATCTCAATAGTACCGGCAGATTACTCTGTAAGGACCAGATCTTGGAGCATACAGTGAATTTATGGATTTCTATATCAATTACTCCAGTGGCACTTTACATTTGATTAACACCTATGTACTCTTATTAGGTGTACTGTTACTGTGGTATTAGTGGAAAATTAAAGGGCAACGTAGACTGTGGCCTAAGCATGGTAAGTATTTTTGCAAAATAGGCACCCTTTTCACTAACATTGAAGAGGATTACGGAAATGTGCAAACTCCGCTCTAGCGGAGGGTCCTGCAGCAGGGCCGCTGTGCAGCTGGCTGGAACCAGCTGGAACTGGCCGTGCCCGGCACGAGGCAGCCCCGGCCTCTCCTCACAGAGGCCCCTGCGGCCTCCCTGCCAGTGCCGGAGCACTGACACCCCGTACAACTAACAAGAATGTCACTGGCAAAATTACCCTTTTTTAGGTTATTTTCAATACAAGCTTAATTCTCATTTATCTTCTTCACTGATTGATTAACCATTTGATGACAATTTTGTCATAAACTTGCAGTATGGCTGTGAAGCAAATAGATACTTTTCCAGGTACTAGAAAGGTATTCCCCTGTTCCTCCTGCTCCTTAGAAAATAATCAACTCTCATCTTTAGACGCTGATAAATTAGAAGAGAGACAGAGTGTCCCGGACTCCAGAAATGCTTAGTGTCAGTGACAGGCTGTTAATGGGACGTGCCTTCTCTTTTGATAAGTAGTGTACTTTATTTTTATGCTGGTTGTGTAGTATCTACTGAAATTATTTTTAAAGAATCTGGTATAATTTGTTATTGTAAGAGAAGTCTGAAAAGAACGACTCCATCTGGTCTATTTTTGCTTCTTTTCTTGCTTGGCTTTGCTTATTTGTAAATGCTGGTAGATGTATACAAATATTTGTCACCTGTCCTCTTACAGAAAGGCACATCAAGGTAAAAAATTATTTGTTAGAGTTTAGAGAGACTTTTCAGCTTGTCAGACCGCATTTTTTGCCAGTCCTGGTAACAAGTGGGTTACAGAAAAAATGCTATAATGAAACACGGAACTTGTTTTAATTTTTGTTAATCAATTTACTACATGGATTTAGGATTTTTTGTTGTTGTTTTTATTCAGTTATAGCTAGACCATTTCATCTTTCTTTGGACTTCTCACGTGTAAAACAGGCGAAAGGAGAAACTGAAAACAGTAACCGTAGCACTGCTGCGTTTTTTTACAGTGTCAGAGGAGAAAGAAAATCAAATGCTTTTAAATCTTCCCTGAGTTTGAAAAACTCTGTCCTTCCTTTAGTCTTCTTTTAAAGTCATTTCTGCATCATCTTTCGTCCCTTCCCTCCAAATTGCTACGTGAGAAGATGCGATACCAGCAGCACAACGACAGTCAAATAAGAGCCAGCGTGCATGGCGGGGCTCCACGCTGTCGCTTCTTGGCCGGCGCGGTGCGTGATGGGGTTCGCGGGCTGACGGGCACCTCCCGCTGACGGGCTGGGCTCAGCACCACCCGTCGCCTCCTGGGCGAGCTGGGCAGCCTACTGTGCTGTGTACTCCAATTATTTTGGCTTTCAGAGTCAAAATACTCCTCAAGTTTAGCTGGAAGTGGCCACACGTGTGTCTCTGTTGGTCGATGATTCCCCATAATCAGTTTTAAAAGCTCGTATAAGACGGTCTTTTTTGAGGATTAAAAGATGATCCTACACATCCGGCTGCCAGTTTTTGCATGAGTCTGACCTGAGGCAGATTTTAGCTCTCACAAATTACTTATTGTTCGTTTTCTTGGTAGATTATCGGTGTTTGTATCTCAGTGTAACCTGATGCTGCTCTTATGTTTCTGTTCCAAATTCAGCGGTTCCTGAAATAGTGATATACAAACAGGGAGGGTATAAAAGAATTAGCAATTATAAGCAAATACTGTAAATGGCACAGAATTACCAAAGCAGGAGGTATGTAATAGAACTGTAATTTGCATTGAAGCATAGGTTGATAGGATTGCACAAAAGAAAGTAAGCATAATAGTGAAAATAAGGAGATTATGAAAGTAAAGACTGCATTCCAACCCCTAATTAGTGAGGTTATCTGTATTTCAGCTTTCGCATTTGCAAATTAAAAGCACCGGGTTTTTTTCACATTGATTCATATTCTTAGGAGATCTTATGCCATGATTCTGGCCTTAAAGATTTTACATGATACTAATGTACAATGTGTATTGAATTCTTTGTCTTATTTAAATAATTGATGCTTTATGGAAAGCTGTTGGCCTGAAATACAATTATGCCTATTCATTTCCAGAGAGATAGACCTCAGCAGTTAAGTAGTGCTAGTACATCAAGCTTCTTTTTTAACCAAAAATAAGTACCATTAATTTAAATTCAGTGAAAGCGATAGATAAAGCTGGCAGTGTTAAATACCCTCAATGCTAAAAGAAAATTGCTTAAAAGTTGCATGTGTAACAGTGGAAAGCATTAACTTGTCTTTATAGGTTTTTGTATGCATTTATGAAATATGTGGCTCTAGTGTTGATGGTTAGCTTGTCTGTTCCCACCTCCAGCCTGTGGTGATTTTGTATTTCTTGAGTGGGTGGGTATCAACTGTTGGAATTTCTTTGGCAGCATGACCAATCACTTCTCCACCGTTATTTCTTAGCATTCGATTTTATGATGCAAGGTGAAATCTATGTTTTTTCCAAGTCACCTTACAAGTCGTCGTGGCTCTACCTGGATCATTTCATTGACCAGGTGAAAAATAAATCAATTGCTGAGGCTGTGGACGTGTTAGGTAATTTTTCTTTTCCAAAATTACTTTTGAGGATAATGAAAATTCTGAAGAAAATGTGGGAACCAACAGGTAGTATAAAGTATTACATACTGAGAAAGAGAAGAATAAAATGACAGAGGAAGTAACAAAGTGATCCGCGAAGTGGTGGCAGCTAGGAGTACTTTAATTTAAACTTTTTGCAGTGAAGATACCTGGAGGAAAAAATGTCTTGACTCAAAAGTTTTGAGGAATTCCATCCAAGGTGATCATGTCTTTTCTTTGGGAATTGAGTAGAGAGGACATGGCCCATTACTACTCCTAGTTTTAGCAGTGTAAAAATTAAACGAGTAAGCAATCTCATTGCTTGCGTGTCTACATTCAGGGTAGGGAGGAGGGAAAATGAGAGGTATAAGGAAAGATGCATCTACAAGATTACTTTTTACATCCTAGAGTGGGTAGACTGTGTTAGCCTTTTGGTAGTTAAAATCTGAGAGAGATAAGTACCAAAATACTTTTAAAGTCTTTGCTTATTATTAGTATTTTACAGTTCATTTTTTCTGAAAGTTTTTTTTTTCTTCCTGACAGATCCTTCTTGCTTCTCATTGCCCAATGCATTAAGAATTCTCTCTCACCTGATGAGCTAAAGACACGACCCGCAACGACTGCAAAATAAAGCACTGTTGACCTCCCCTTTCAGTGAGTAGTCACAACTTCAATTTTGTATGTTGTTTTGCTCTGAGATGTGTTTATATTGTTGACCGAAGTGCTTCCATCTATGCTTGAAAAATGCCTAGAAAGATCTCTGCAGGAAAGTGTTTTTGTAGAGGAAAGCAATTTGTCTCAGCGCTTTCCTTTACAGAATCTGCTTCAGTCTTTTCCAGCCCAACTGAATTACTTCAGTATGCTTCATTAAAAGAAATACACCTTTTTCCTACCTACCTGGATTTTCATTTGCTGGAGTTGCCCATCCTGACAAATTCAGGATCAAATGAGGATGTTAGGAATTAATTGCTCTGGACATCAAAAGAAATTGTTCTTCACTCAAGTGAGCCTTTTATTCAGATTCTTAACACAACAAAAACTATTTAGTCTATATGAATGGGTCCCTATCATAAAGTTGTAAATCCATGTATCCTATAATATATGCTGTGCAAAGAAAAGAAAAACAAAGAGAAGAACCTTTCAAATTATCTGTTCTTTTATGGTGTCTCTAACTGCTGGACAGAATGCTCACTAGATACCCTATAATTTAATTAATGTTGTACATACGCTCTGGGAATTCATGTAATTACATACAGTAACACATTTATCCCAATGTGTCCAGCAGAAGAAGTAGGGTATCTTGCTTAGGAGTAGCTCAAAAGCAAAGGAAATATAACCTTCAGTTGATTGACTCCCATAAAAATTTAAAACTTTTTAAAATGTTGAGGTTTTTTGTGGATTTTAATTTTACCAATACAATTTTTTGTGATACACCTGAGAATTCTTACTCAAGCCATTTAACTCAGTGGCAATACTACTTAAGAAACTAGTTCTAGATTGTGCCTCTTGTAAAATAAATCTTAAATTGGAGTTGGTTTAATATAACATTTTAAATGGTATCATATGTCTTTCAGAGCATGGAGATGCTGTGGGGTTTAGATATGGCAAGCACCAAATTCCAAGTGAATTCTTTCACTCACACTGACATTCTTTTGCATTGTTTGCAATGAGTCAGTTGGTTGTCATTATATCTTTTCTGCTAAAAGGTTATTTTCTGATTCCATGACTCTGTATTTCTTCAGTTATTAGAGCATTAAGATCTGTGCTACCTACTTATAAAGTAAGGCACTTATTCAAAATTTATGTAGTATAAGAAAATTAAAATGAGAAAACCAGACATGCTTCAGTATAAGTAATTCTTCATATTGGAAGAGAAAATCTGGTGGGATTGTGCAGGGGTTTTTTTTTAATCAATTTTTATTTTTTTACAGTCTGAGTTTCATGACAGTTTTCTGCCAATTCTGTATAGTTAGAAAAATTAAATAGGGGATTCCTGAAAATTGTTTTTACTGTTATAAATGTATCTATATACTCTATGGAAAAGTTCATATATTTGTTTGAAGGGATCTTCAGAGCTCATCTTCAAGTAGTTAAAGAACAGATTGACAAGTACTTCTCATACCAAATTCCCGGAGAACAAACAGTAAGTGATAAAAGACATTGGTCCAGAAGCTCTCACTTTTGCTCTGTATCTCACTGCAGTTTGTCAGGAAGAGGTTGCAGAAGTAGGTCCTCAGTGAAAATTTCAGAACACCTGATAGCTCAATCTAAAAATCCCCTGCTGTAGTCTTGGTTTGTTTGTTTTTGCTGCCTATTCTTTATGAGGGAACCTGAACATCACTGAGTGATCTCCCAAGGTCAGACAGCAGGTCAGGAGCAAAGCTGAATGTGAAATCACATTCATAATTCCCTGCAGTAATTGAGGTTGAGAATGTGTCCATTTAAACCTTTCAAAATGGTGGCTAGATCCTGTATATTGCTTTTTTACATTCCTCTGGAAAATATTGAGGCCAGAGAGGATTTTCAGGTACTGAGGAAAAAAATTCCTTCCTTCTGCTCCCCATTGTATGGCTGTGGGAGTTTGCTATGGGTTTGATTTGAGTTGAGAGACACGCTAGGACAAGAGAGCTTAATGCTGTGATGTTTGTGAGGAGCACAGCCTTCCTTCACTAGCAGTGAACTAGTTGCTTAAGAGGATTTCCACCAATTCCTCCAGCTTAGAGAGGAGGCCTCACAGACCTCCAGGGCGGGGGAAGAACCACAGAAAGATCGCGCACAGTATATTACTTCAGCTGATTTGGGGTTTTATTTGGGGGGCTTTCGGGTTTGGGGAGATAATCTGTCTTTACATGCCACAATGAATTTTCCTTAGCTGCGGGTTTGGGGTTGGGAATTTGTCCTGGGTTCTGTCCCGGGTGCTGGTGATATCTCTTGTTTTCAGCCTGTTGTAGGCTCTGCTGTTTACTTTGCAGTGTTGAACCAGGATCCTCCATTCTTTATTTCACTCATTACATTTGTGTTCCTGTGGATTTGCTGGTGTGATGAAGAAGTGCTGGTAACTTCTCAGTTACTTCCTTTCTGTGTTGTTTGTCCAGCCTCTGAGCACTGCCTGTTCCTGCCTTTTGATTTGTTCTTCTTTATACAACTGACAAAGACTTGCCATCAGTTCCTAGACAAATACTGAGACTCATTTCCCTCCGTTGTGTCCTTCTCCAACATCTTCTGTATTATTCAGAGACCATTGCTCTGACATCAATGTTTCAGCATATTTGTTAGGTTTGCTTTTTGTTTTGGGGTTTTATTTGTTTTCTTTTCAACAAAGGCTGCTATCATCCCATCATGGTGGATCAAAGCCTTTAGAAAGTAACTACCTTGAAGAAAAAGGGCTGCCACTCTCTGTAAAAAAGCATATTCTGTATGGTTTGAAAACCTTCTGTAAACTCACATTGGTATGAATAATCAAAACTACTTGAGAAAATTGCTGAAGTAGTCTTCTTTTTACTGTGCCTCTCTTTATTATGTTTGGTTTGTTAGTTTCCAGTGTTCATGGATCTTCTAAGTGACAGCATCCATCACCAACACTAATGCTCTGGTTTTGAGCCTATAGATTAAAGTCTTGTTGGCGTGGTTTCTGCCAAATTCCAGGGCTACTTCTGCCAGTTGCACATACATTTGTGCCCTGTAATGTGTTTTGACCAGCTCCTGAGAGGCACCTTCAATGAGAGTTAACAGTAAATTCTAGTGTGCTTGTACTTACTGCTTTTCATAATTGTTTAATTTTCTGGCTCCTTTCCCACTTCTACAGTAGTTCTGTGCTCACAACCTGCGCCCCTCCCCCCCCCCAAACACCAAAACACCCCAATACTAAACCAAAATGCAAACACCAAAAAAAACCTCTCCTGCAAACCCCCAAACTCCACTTCCATGAAATTGCATAAATGCACTTCTTTGTATTTTTTTAAAGATACAAGATACCGTTTTGCTGAAGTAGTAGTCAATGGATGTGAGGAAAAATTCTGTATTCCTTAAATACGTAGTCTTGTAAACAATTTTATTTTAAAGTATGCTCTTATCCTTCCCTAAAGCAAATTATTTCCTTTCAATTGATTTTTTAATATACTTGTGTTTTTGAATAGTTGTCTTTTATTTCCTAAGCACCAAACTCCCAATCACAACCTGATAAATAAAATATTTGCACTCAGAAATGGAACCACAAAACCAATGTAACTTCTGCTATTGATTCTTCTCCTGCGTAACTATTTTGGCAGCAAAGGCTGAATACTGTCCTGTGTAAGCATAAAACTTTCTTACAGTAAATTACTCTCAATTATAAACTAACCAATAAATCAGTATTGCTACAGTGTTCTTTTCCCATTCCTCACCCCTCGCCTAAAATATGCATCCCAAATAAGAAACAAGGCATTGGAAAATTGTTTTGATTTTTTTTTTCTTAATGAATACAGTAAAATGAACACTTCCTGGAATTATCAGCAATATTTCAGCATGATGAAAGAACAAGGGTATGTATTCAGTTAAAATGGATCATTGTAATATGAATGATTACAGAAGTAGAATTAAGATGTTACCCATGCTCTTGTAAATTTTGCGGCATCACCAATTACTTGTTTCACTAAAACATATTTTAAGGAAGAAGAGAAGCTATTTCTTTACATTTATGTCTTTGTTATAGTTTTAGTAGAATATTAATGAGGTTTAACCTATTTAGTTTTAGGAGCAGCTTTAAATTTATCAGGATATTTGCCCACACATTGGCCTTACTACTGCAAAAATACTTGTCAGGAGGGAAATTTGTTTAGCAGCATTTCTTAAGACCTAAGATTTGATTTGAGGAAATAAGTGAAACACTGTCATTTTTCAAGTCCTGCATGAGTAGATGAGAAATTGAATCCTGTTTTGGATAAATTCAGGCCTCTGTCAGATGTGTGGAAGATGGGAATAATTCAAGCAGAACAGTAAGTCTAAGATGATTTACCAAGAAAAAAAAAAAAAGGATTACTGTATCTTAAAATATTTTTACTGGATGCTAGATATGAGTATCCAGACTGAGAGGCTGTAATGAGAAAAACTAACTATATAAAAATAAAAAAATTATCACTAAATGTCAAGTAAGAGTGCACTGGCAAAGATAACTAGATGTTTGAAAACCTGGATTTTTGACTGATTACTATGAAGCATACAAAGTTGAGTGTTGATAAATAGGTGGTTGACAGTATTCAGTATTTTATAAGGATTTTCTTGGAGTAAGGTACAGATTTTACTAACAATAATCTGCATTCTGTGCCATATAGTTGTATAATTCATATATTTTTCATATACTTCAGTGGGATATGAGCTTTTGTATAAAAAAGGCTCGGGGGGGGGGGAACCCAAACAAAACACATTTAAGCTTTGACCTTTGATTTTTATAACTAAGGGCAGGTTTAAATTTATGTCATAATTTAAAAAAACCACCCTCATCTTTTTGCTTCTATTGGAATATGGGACTGTGGGTCACAGGGTGGCAGGAAAATGCTGTAGATATTCAGGCTGACCTAGAATACAAGCTTGAGGGAAATGCTAGGATATCTATCTGACTGCTTCTTGAAATGAGGCTGAAAGAGACACATCTTGACTAGAAACTCTGAAATGGCATTCTGTGGCTGTCCTTGGAGAGCCCAAAGAAAAGAGTTATAGCTCGGCACAGGTGATGCTCCATGAAATACTTCTCTGTAACCTGCTACAAGCACTGTATAAGGGTATCTGACATGAAGGAAAATGTAAAATCCTAGCTCTTGGTAATCTGTCCTTTATTCAAGGTTTTATCCATTCTTTCCTGTACTGAAAACTCAGTACTGGCAATTCTCGATTTTTGTGGAACTGATTCTGAAGTCTTACTGGAAACTTGGTGTGATTTCAAAAGAAATTCTGTGTGCTTGAGAATGATGTAGCCCTTCATGTTTGATGATGAATCCTGAACTGAACTATTTTAGAGCTACCTCGTGAAAAGGAAAAGGTTAACCTTCCTTCTTGGAAGGAATTCTCTGTTTGTAATTACTCTGTGACTGGAGTTTGAGGTAGTGTGGCTGTGTAAGTGTCCGATAAATGTTTTTGGTGGAATAGAGCACACACGTGAGGATTGAGTGGCTAAAGCTGCATTTCAGTTTCATTCATTCCAGTCCAGACTGGTGCTTTTGCCCTCATGAACAGCTTATTTTTGTGTATATAAAGACAAAGGGAAAAAAAAAATCTTTAAGAGAAGGGAATCTTGTATAAACAGACATTTTCTTCAGGTTTTTCCTTTGCTTTTCATTGCACTGTTTGTGTTTATAGAAGTAGCAGGTATAAACTGGTTCATTAGGCTTTGAATGCCTGTTATAAAATACACTGCAGTTCTGAATCAGTCTGAAATCAAATCACAGGTTAACTTTTAGTCGGCAAGCTATATCTGCTTGGAAAGGATCTTAAAAAAATCAGGCTTTATAGAAAGAAAACAGAAGAAGTAGATAGAGCTAAACTGCCATCACAGTGAGAAATCAAAATGTTCAACTCTTACAGACGTTTTGGTATCGGGAAGAGCTACCACCATCAGTACTCCATCTGACAGCTATATATATTTGCCACTGAAGCTGGGACATGAATCAGTTACAATAAGCCTGAAAACAGGCTCAGATGTCATCCTGGAGATGGCTGCTATTGACTGCAGGAAAGGAGATATTAGAGTGAGCAAGATACCTTGCAAGAATAAATCAGTTTTGAGTAATAGGGAGTCCTCCAAGGGTGCTAATAATGCAGTAGAAAAACATGTCAGTAGGGCATTGGAGAGTGACAAGATTATGCTGCACTGTAGCAGTGTTGCAATTCCAGTAAGTATACGAGGCAAGATAATTCATAGCAGAAATAATTTTTGTTCTACCCTTTTATTCTTCTTTTAAATTTGAAGTTGTGTGCAGGGAAGGTTGTGGTTTGCTAGTTGTCTTCAAGCTATTATTTATTCTCGGTTTCACTGTGCCTTATACAAGTTTGTCATTTACATAAACATTTCTTGTAATGTTAGTATGTTTACAGTGACTTGAAGCGGAAAACCAATATGACTACCATTGTCTTAACATGATCTACTATAGAAAACCAAAATACACCTAACTTTCAGAGTATGGGTTTCTGAGGAATAATTTAAAATTATATTTTTTGGTATAATAAACTCAATATAACTGGATTTTTACTGGATTTTTTTTTTTAACCTAGCACCTGCTTACCTGTTTTACTGGCAGATGGGTATAATCTTGCCTTTTTGAGCATGTGCAGTAGAAGCAGCTTTATTTCATACAGGTCTTTACTGACCTAGCTTTTTATACCCTCTGGCAATCTGGTCCATGCTTGTACAACGCAAGGTTAATTACAGTAATGTGAACATGTACATTAAAACAATCTGCCTACTGTTAGAGAGATTTGTTATTTTACAAGATTGCATCTTTCTTCTTATTTTTTAATATTAGCTTTGTTGTAACTGTGATGTGGCACATTTCACGGACAGTTGAAGTTTCCCTCACTTTAGCAGAAATTTAGCTTATTATGCAGATATCCACTTTTGACAATGAGCATCTGCAGCTACTCAAGACATAGAGATGTTGGTGTATGTGTCTAGGCATCTTCATTTGTTATGCTGTGTTGTCCCAGAATAAATATGCAGAATATATTACAGTAGAACAATCACAATGCAAAAAAAGAAACACACTGTTGTTTTGTTATATGATAGCTGGCTGTGCTGCTGGTTATAAAGCAAGTAGTAAAATCCAAGTGCAAAGAATTTTCCTTTTTAGAAAATATTCTAAATATTTGCTTTATCTCTTTTTTTTTAATTCAATCTCCTTAGCAACAGAAACATCTGTTTCTTTTCTCTTAGTCATTACATTCAAAGAAAGTAGCTGCTTCAAAAATAATGAAGGTAATTTCTATGAATCGGGTAGCTATTAATTGTTGCCAAGATGTTTTAGTATGATAATAAGACATGCAACAATTGGCTCTTTTCTTTAATTGAAATATAGCTATCTAGTTAACCTGTGCTGGTTAGGTGAGCTATAATCTATCAGCTCTTACAGTGCATTTATTGTGTGATTTTCCATGTGACAGACAAGAGCGAGCTTGACTATTTGTGCTTTATTTAGGTGATACTTAGTATCAATGTGTGGATTGTTGTTGCACCTGATGTTTTATTAATTTGCAACTTCAAAGCAAGTTGGTGAAGAGTTTGCCATAAAGACAGAGGACTAAATATGCATGGCCCTACAAATATATACTTTTATACGTCAATCTACAATTTGAAACAGTATAGTTCAAAATACGAACTTTGTTTTATATGTTCTCAAATTACTATGTATTTTTCTGTAGATTTTATAACCCAGTTTAAAGCTCCTGTTTGGTTTCCAAAGGGCTTACTGATCTGTAATCTTCATCTGTATGGCCAAGAGTGCATTCCTAAATCATGAGAATTTGGCATACGTAAGTGAGATTTAGAAAGAACTGCAGGATCGGGATATGAACTGCTCTCTCTAAGCCAAGAGAAACCACCCTACCTTTTCAGTGTTGAGAGGGAAGGACCTTTGCTACTACCATAGTCTTGAATAACTGTCATTTAGCGCTAACTGCATATGGATAGACCTACATATGTGCTTGAAAACTAATGCAAAAAATGAAACTTATTTCTTGATAGTGTGAACCTACTTAGCTCATCACATGGAGATTAGCAACAGTGTTGGGGGAGGAAAAAAATGTTCGGATGGGCAAAATTGGGGAGGCTTAAGCTCAACTGGAGCTAAACTAGCAGGGGCTAGCAAGAGTGACCAGGAGGGGTCTTACAGGAATGTATACTCATTGCAAAAGGAATTACTAGGTATTTGTGGGTGCACTGATGGATGGGGAGAAAACTTAATGATGGACACTATGGAAAACTATTAAGTACCCGATGCCAGTTTTACCTTGCTCTTCACAAGCAAAGTCTGATTCTAGACGTGTGTGT
Source organism: Haliaeetus albicilla (assembly GCF_947461875.1). Lineage (NCBI taxonomy): Eukaryota > Metazoa > Chordata > Aves > Accipitriformes > Accipitridae > Haliaeetus > Haliaeetus albicilla. The sequence goes on along the minus strand of NC_091509.1, from coordinate 6,674,126 downwards.
GTACCATCTTGGGTTGAGGAGGAGAGGTGCAGCCAGACTCATGAAAGGCTAATTTTATGCCTTTTGTACATGACGGCCAGCCTAACCTCAGTCCCTGGAAAGACCATGATCGTAGATTTGAAATCCACTTGCAAACGTGTCAAGCATGAGAAGGTAATCAGTAATAGTGTGGATTTACTGAAGGGCTACTAGTGTCCTACCTTTTATGAGGAAATGAATAGCAATGTCAGTCATTTTACATATTTCAGTACCAAGTTCTTCTCTGAGTGCACTTGCACACTGAAGGCACAGAATAGATTTTCTTGGATGCTTCTGCGGAGTACGAATCTTGTGGTTTTTCTTCTGGGTTGTTTTTTGGGGGGTGTGTATACTCTTATTGCTTGTAATGCTCTCTGACTATAACATGTGTACAGCAGGAAAAAGAAAATAAAGCCTGACTTTAATTGTACTCCAAGGACCAGCAAAACTTTAGATTTGAGAAGGAAAAAGTGAAGATGACTACTGTTATGCTACAACCTTTAATCATGTTTGTACTTTCCCTGATGCTGTCTTTTTCTTTGTCTCTCTCCAATACTGAAAATAATAATTCTGCATAAGACTACTTCTGGCACACGTAGGTGGCAAAAATGGTTTTGAGGAGCTTTACCAAAGAACCATCTGGAGCTTGTGTGAGGGCCAAGAACACTGAGAACTTCCTCCATGGAAGAATTGATAAACTGGGCGGAGCAGCAAGCAGTAAACTATGGCTGTAATCCTTTTAACTGGCCAGCACATCAGACAGATGGGCAGGCTACCCAAATGCCATTTCCCTGGGAGTTTTAGATAGCAGGCCATACTCTGGTTTCCCCCTGAGGTTGTGCTAAAGCAATAGTTGAAGCCATCTGCATTCAAGTTAGATGTGCAGAGTAGTCCAAAATACAAACAATAAAACATTCCTGATTCCTCAGTAGAATGGAATGGAGTGGAATGGTTGGGATTGGAAGGGACCTTAAAGATCATCTAGTTCCAACCTCTTGGGACACCTTCCACTAGACCAGGTTGCTCAAAGCCCCATCTAACCTGCCCTTGGACACTTGGGGCATCCACAACCTCTCTGGGCAACCTGTTCCACTGTCTCACCACCCTAATACAGTGAAGAATTTTTTCCTAATACCTAATCGAAATCTACCCTCTTTCAGTTTAAAACCATTACCCCTCATCCTATCACTATACTCCCTGATAAAGAGTCCCTCCTCATCTTTCCTCTAGGTCCCCTTTAAGTACTGGAAGGCCACTATAAGGTCTCCCCAGACCCTTGCCTTCTCCAGGCTAAACAACCCCAACTCTCTCAGGCTGTCCTCATTGGGGAGGTGCTTCAGCCTCCTGCTCACCTTTGTGGCCCTCCTGTGGACTCACTCCAACAGGTCCACGTCCTTCTTATGTTGGGGACCCCAGAGCTGAACACAGTACTGCAGGTGGGGTCTCACAAGAGCAGAGTAGAGGGGGAGAATCACCTCCCTTGACCTGCTGGTCACACTTCTTTTGATGTAGTGCAGGGTGCCATTGGCTTTCTGGGCTGCAAGTGCACGTTGCTGGGTCGTGTTGAGCTTCTCATCAACCAACACCCCCAAGTCCTTCTCCGCAGGGCTGCTCTCAATCCACTCATCGCCCAGCCTGTATTTGTGCTTGGGATTGCCCCTACCTGTGTGCAGAACCTTGCACTTGGCCTTGTTGAACTTCACGAGGTTCACACAGACCCACTTCTCAAGACTGTCAACATCCCTCTGGATGGCATATCTTCGCTCCAGCATGTCTACAGCACCACACAGCTTTGGTGTCATCAGCAAACCTGCTGAGAATGCACTCAATCCTACTGTCCATGTCACTGACAAAGATGTTAAATAGCACCAGTCCCAATACTGACCCCTGAGGAACACCACTCGACACTGGTCTCCACTCGGACATCAAGCCATTGACTGCAATTCTTTGAGTCTGACCATCCAGCCAATTCCTCATCCACTGAGTGGTCCATCCATCAAATCCATGTCTCTCCAGTTTAGAGACAAGGATGTTGTGCAGGACAGTGTCAAATTACTTGGACAAGTCCAGGTAGATGATGTCTGTTGCTCTTCCCTTATCCACCAAAACTGTAACCCCATTACAGAAGGCCACCAAATTTGTCAGGTGCAATTTGCCCTTAGTGAAGCCATGTTGGCTGTCTCCAATCACCTTGTTATTTCTCATGTGCCTTAGCATAGTTTGCAGGAGGATCCGCTCCATGATCTTGCCAGGCACAGAGGTGAGGCTGACTGGCCTGTAGTTCCTCGGGTCTTCCTTTTTTCCCTCTTTAAAAATGGGGGTTATGTTTCCCCTTTTCTAGTCAGTGGGAACTTCCCCAGACTGCCACAACTTCTCAAATATGATGGAGAGTGGCTTAGCCACTTCATCCACCAGTTGCCTCAGGACCCATGGGTGCATCTCATCAGGTCCCATGGACTTGTGCACCTTCAGGTTCCTTAGACGGCCTCCATCCTGATCTTCTCCTACTGTTGGTGGTTCTTCATTCTCTCAGTCCCTGCCTTTACCTTCTGTGTGTTGGGTGGTGTGGCTGGAGCACTTGCCAATGAACACTGAGGCAAGAAAGTTATTGAGTACCTCAGCCTTCTCCATGTCCTGTGTAACCAGCTCCCCTGTTTCCTTCCGGAGAGGGCCTACATTTTCCCTAGTCTTCCTTTTATCACCGATGCACCTATAGAAGCTTTTCTTGTTGCCCTTGGTGTCCCTGGCCAGATTTAATTCTGTCAGGACTTTGGCTTTGCTAACCTGATCCCTGGCTGCTCGAACAATTTCTCAGTATTCCTCCCAGGCTACCTGTCCTTGCTTCCACCCTCTGTAGGCTTCCTTTTTGTGTTTGAGTTTGTCCAGGAGCTCCTTGTTCATCCATGCAGGCCTCCTGGCGTTTTTGCCTGACTTCCTCTTTGTTGGGATGCATCGCTCCTGAGCTTGGAGGAGGTGATCCTTGAATATTAACCAGCTTTCTTGGGCCCCTCTTCCCTCCAGGGCTGTATCCTATGGTACTCTACCAAGCAGATCCCTGAAGAGGCCAAAGCCTGCTCTCCTGAAGTCTAGGGTAGCGAGCTTGCTGTATGCCCTCCTCGCTGCCCTAAGGACCTTGAACTCTGCCATTTCATGGTCACTGCAGCCAAGGCTGCCCTTGAGCTTCTCATTCCCCACCAGCCCCTCCTTGTTGGTGAGAACAAGGTCCAGCATAGCACCTCTCCTCGTTGGCTCCTCTCCTCACTTGGAGAAGGAGGTTGTCATCAATGCATTCCAGGAACCTCCTGGATTGCTTATGCCCTGCTGTGTTGTCCCTCCAACAGATACTAGGGTGGTTGAAGTCCCCATGAGGACCAGGGCTTCTGAATGTGAAGCTGCTCCTATCTGTCTATAGAGAACCTTATCCACTCAGTCCTTCTGGTTGGGTGGCCTGTAGCAGACCCCCACTCTAATGTCACCTGTCCCTGCCCTCCCTTTAATCCTGACCCATAAGCTCTCTGTCGGCTCCTCATCCATCCCCAGGCGGAGCTCCATGCACTCCAGCTGGTTATTGACATAGAGAGTGACACCCCCTCCTTGTCTCCCCTGCCTGTCCTTCCTAAAGAGCCTGTACCCTTCCATTCCAACACTCCAGTCATAGGAGCCATCCCACCACGTCTCCGTGATGCCAATAAGATCAGAGCCCTGCAGGCGTGTGCACGTCTCTAACTCCTTTTGTAAGTAAGTGTGCATTCTTTGTATCCATTTTATGCTGGAAGTGGAGCTGGTTATCAGAGCTCCTCAGGGATGAGGTTGCTGTAGGCAGATAAAGATGGTTTTGGGAAGACTGGGAGAGGCTGAGTTTTAGTGAAGATGGGCACCGTTGTCTGTTCATTCTGTTGTAACTTTTGTGGATGGGGAGGAGGAAAGGTATCTGCAGGAGGACCTCAGAAGGGAAGGCTTTCATCAGTTGTGGTCAGGGACAGTGTTACAAAAATGACAGATATTGTTTTGCAGGGAAGAGCCTTAGGAAAGAACCAAACCCTCATGGTGTCTTGCTGTGAGGCAGGGAGGCATCACAGGCTGCCAAAATGGATGTCTGCTTCTCCATAGGCAGAGTCTTCTCCCTGATGCTGCCTGCTAAAGTAAGTAGGTGGTTATTCCTACTAGGTGTTGAGTGTATTTGGTTTATTCCAGGTGAAAAAAATATTGATCCTATAAAATAAAAGCAGCTAAATACCTGGAATCTTACTGCTAGTGTCATCTTCTATAAACGTAAGTAGAACAGGTGTATGAAATCTCTGGTCGGGCGTTTTCTGTGAACTTGCACATACAGTTCATTAGGTGAGCTTCTGACTCTCTTCTAGTTGGATTGGAATAGGAGGCCTTTTCTTGGAAGCAGGAGGTGGTGTAAATTCTTTCAGGATAGGTGCAAATCATTGCTGCAAATTGGTGAGGAAACACTTTGTCACTTGGAGTAATAATGCAGTCATCAGTATGGTTCTTTGCAAGATGCCTTAGTTCTGTAGGAAAACCTGAAAGTTTATGACTGCAAGGTAGAAAAAGAACAAGTTGCTTTGAGATAAGAAGAGCAGAAACTTCAGTTACTTGTCTCCAGTGCTGACCATCCTGCCATTTCAAAAATGAAAGGGATTTTTTTTGTTGCTTCTTCCCACTTTACCCTCCACTGAAAAGCAAAATTTCCCTTGGCACAAGCTGTCTCAATGTTTCCTGGATTTTGGAAAATCATTACTTACGTATGGGTGCTCTTTCTAAATAAATGTAGATGATTTTTGAAGAGTGTTTCAGGGTAAATTGCACATTTTCTTTCATGTCCTCTGTGTGTTTAGGTTTCATATGCAAGCTATCTGTTACTCTCCGTGGGTTTGGTACTTGCTTAGGATGGAATTTATTTAGAAGAAAACGACTGAGTCTTTTACCATTAAAGTGGAGTAAAAAAGAAGCACTGGGTGAAAAAGAAGTAGCAAACAGGGCGCTTGATGAAGATAGCACTCTCAGTAGCAGTGTTTCCACAGATGTTTAATGCATATAACTCTTCAAATGCTTGCATAGCAAATGGGTGCCTTTTTAACCTTCTCGGCAAATTACCCCTAAAGGTAGTAGCTGATAAATCTGCAGCTCTTCATGATGTCTGTCCACAAGTTATTTTTAAAGACAGACTTCTCATGAAGAATACTTCTTTGATATTCAAAGAATGAATCCCAGTCAGTTTAATGCTAATGTGAATAAGACACGATTTTTTATGTTTCAAGTTTAATTCTGATTTAACTTGAAATTGCTGCAGTTGATAACAGAGAGGAGAAAATATACATGTAAAGTTAATATTTTTGAAGTAAGTGTTACCATATAGGTGTTAAAATGTGTAATTTAACCAGACTGAATATTCAGAATTTGGCTGGTTTTTTCCTGAACTGTTGTTGCAACTGCATGAAAAATATGTGAATATAATTCATTTAATTAATACTCTTGCAAGGACTGTTTGTTTCATCTGTAGTTTGTGTGTGGGTTTTAAGGGTCCAGGAGGGTTGTTTTGTTTTTTTGTTGGGGTTTTTTTTGTTCGTTTGTTAAAACTAGCCTAAGAACAATCTGAAGTAATTGCCTTAAGTTGGATCTGGGTTCTGTCACAGTATTAGAACAAGTTTTTTGTCTGATAAATTGACACTGTACTCCTGTAATAGAAAAAAAAATTTCAGAAAGAGAGCAATGAAAAGTAGTTGTCTTCAAAACCAGTAGGACTACATATGTTTGGCAGTTACCACTCTAAGACCTCATGCTTATTTTGAGTTGAGGGTGAATTTTCAGTAAAACTAATGCATTAATTAGAATTACAGAACCCAAAGTTACTTAGATATTGGGGTTTTTTCATTTCCTTACTATAATGATTATTCATTACTGTGGCAGATCACAATCACATACATATCAATACTGATAGCCATTTTTTATTATATATTTCAGGTGTACTCTTAAAAAATCATACTATTTTAAACAAATTTATAATACAAACACCTTCTCTGTAGAACCTACTGTTGTGTGGAATTCATTGTGCTCTCCAGAGAAGTTTAGAATCTGTGGAAAAATACTTTTCATCCACCAAAGGAAATAGGGTATTTGACAACATGCATTTGTCTACAAAATGCGAAGCAATATCTGATGAAATATGCTTTGTCAATAAAATAAATTGCCAAACAAAATGTAATCCTTCCTCAAAATACATTTAGCCTACACAGTGAAATAAGCTACTTCCACAAAGTGCATTTTGTTGCTTGAATTATTTTGATTTGCTGTCTATCAAAATCTGTAGATAAAGTGGTTTTTTGTCAGACACTGTATATCAACCTTATTTTATTATATATAGATAAAATACATTTAATTTGAAGGTAGACATTTGATAGGACACCTTAAACTGGTTTTGGTTTAGCTGAAATGATAAACCGCAGACATGCACTGTTTGTGGTGTGAGAGGCTCATTTCTTTTCCTAACTCTGCATATAAAGTAATGCCTCTAGTTTCTAATTCAGCTACTGTTGCTGTGACTTAGGTGTGTTTAGTTTTTCTGTGGCAAATAGTTTCCTTGAATTGCTCACTGTTCTAAAGCAGAGTACGTAACTGTTTGGCCAATTGATGCAAATGTCAAGTACTTGTTCAAATTTTCATGCTTTGGCAGTCATATAACTTGCATTACCTATATCCACATGTGAACCATAGGTCTTCAGATAAGCCTTTCCCTGACTTTTATGGAGCCATACCAGATTCTTATCTGAGTAAGAATTTGCAGGATGGGAGGGAGCAATGTCTAAGCTGAAGAAAAGCTCTTCAATTTCTAATTAATTGAATTTTTTGCATTATTGTAATTCTGTTAAAGATACAATGAATTTTTCTTTTTCAATGACAATTTCTTAGTGATCTCAAAAATGTAAAAAGATCTTCATTGTGTATATGCAAAGCTACTTTAGCCCTAATGTAGCTGTTAAGAAAGGCATAATTCATCTTTGGAAAAGGTTGCCAAAAACTTAAATCTCTGTAGAGAAATACAAGGCTCCTGTTGATTTGTTGAACATTAGTGTATGTTGAAGTTGGTACTACAGGGTCTAGAGTTCAGTTTTGTAATAGAATGTTCAGAAAAAAGGATTACGGTTTCCTATTTCATGGTTCTTGTTAAAGTTAAAATCACATATTGAGGACTCCAAATTTTCATGTAAAGCAATAAAAGTTAAGTTACTTTGAGACTTTCTTTGTATCAATCTAAGAAGTACTAGTTGTGGTGACAAGTAAATGTGCAAATTGTTCAGTTGTAATTTGGAAGTACAGAACCCAAGGTGAGAGCAAAGCAAAAGTCTCCAACCCAGGTGAAGTATCTCCTGAACTGGAGTGATTGAAGGTTGTCTTTACTCAGAAGAGGTTAACAAGATCATTCTTGTCATTGCTTGCTTTCCCGATTGCAAGAGTATTAAAAGAAAAAGTCTGAAGAGTGTAAAGGCTTTAGTTCAGCAAAACAACTTGAGTGTCTACTCAAAAGTTAAGTTTGTACTACAGTGTTTTGAATGAGAATGGAATTACTTATAAATTTAAATAAAAGTTGAGGTCTGTCAAGTATAAATGTAAATGTTTGGCTAAACAGAAGTTAATTCCAAGCTTTTGCATCTTGTGGAAACAAAAATATACAGTGCTACAAGTGGAAAACCCATCGCAGGTCTGGTTCCTTCACCTTCTGTAAAAATAATTTCCCAGTTGTTTCAGGAAGAACTGCGTGGGTAGAGCTATGTTTATTTTTATCATCTGTAACGAAGTAGAAATTACTTTTGTTTTAAAATGTTATTTCACGTACAATAAATTAGAGGCTCTATAACTATAAAATGCATGTGTATATAGAAATGGGCAAACTGGACTATTAATATTATCTGAACATTGTGTAGTGTCATAGGAAGTGCATGCCTCCTTACTTTCTCCTTCAAACCGGTATGCTTCTGTTGTTAACACTATTTGAATGAAGTGTGTCTACGTGAATGAAATGATTAATGCGATATTTGTTCAGATATTTTTACCTTAATTTGGAGGATATTCTTTTTCTTGTCCCTTTTGCTGCCATGTTTCAGAGCTAACACAATAATCACACATTATAAAATACACATTAGCTTGGGACATCAGAAAGATTTGACAGAGAGCTCGCTTGGCAAGAAGCAGACTAATCTATATATGACGTATAGGAGCTGTTTTTCTCTGAACAGCTTCATAGCTGAAATGAGAGATGAGCCCAAGTACCTGAGGATAACTTGGGTAAATGTCAGAGCTGTTGCATTTTTCTCTATTTTAATGTAAATCAGGATTGCTCCCTCTTTCCTCGTGTGATTTAATGCAGTAAATCTTTATAGGAGCTGTCTGAAGATTAATAGCTGTTGTAGAAGAAACTGTGTAATAGATCTTTAAATGATGTTTTAGAATTATGTATCATTTCATATTTTATTACATAATTGTATATAGCACAACTAATGAAATACCAATTTAAAGAACAGCTGGTTTTTGAATATGTAGCTATTGAACATCAAACCATTCTTTTTGCTTCAGCTTGTTAGTACACCAGGTGTTGCAGAGCTGAGGTGTAAAAGTTGCCTATTTATTATGGTTTCCCTTCATTGCTTAGACTTGTGGTTAGTCCTGTCGTGTTGCTGCTTTCATTGAAGATACTTCTTTAGACATAGGTCGAATATCTATCTCTATTATTGCGTGTGTCTGTGTGCACTTTGAAGACAAACTTCTTACAGTTGCCCTTACGCAACCTGATGCTGCATTTTCATATTTACATCTTGCCATGGACCCGAATCCAGGTTATTCACGTAGTGTTTTATGCTTCTTGAAAGGAAGGGTCCTTGGGGGACTCAGTCATACATGTTCTTTGTAGCTCATTTCTGTTTAGGGGTGGTAGACAAAGGAAGGAAGATGCTTAAGGACTGAAAATCAGGCATGGGAAGTTAAAGAATTACAGCTACTTCATTGGCAGAACTCAGAGCCTATTGTGGATATAGGGAAATGCTACTGGAAGAATGAGGACCATCTGCAGGTATGAATGTGAGAAATAAGGTACTGTAAAAATGAGTAACTAATGATTAATATGCAGATAATACTTTTACTATGTAGGATGCTAGTTTGGTTGCAGAGGGGAAGAAGTGAAATGCACAGAAAATAGTTAAGTCTTTTTAAGTTGCTGGAAAATGTTCTTTCTGTGCCATAAAAAAAAAAAGTAAAACTGAATGAAACAGTATAATAGTAGAAATAGTCTAAGTTAGCTTCTGCAGCCTATTGCTCAAGTTTAATGCTAAACCTTCATACTGACACAAAACCTCAACCATTGGACTTTGCCTTTGGAAAATTATCATTAAAGAATGTGCAAAGTAGGCTCACTCTTGCTCATTAAGCCACTAGATGTATGTGTACAAGTCATAGTTATGCTCCTTTTTACTTTGTTGAGTGTAGAGTTTGCATTCAATTTTGAAAAAATCGTAATTTCAGAAAGCTAATTCTTGAGTGGTTAGATTAAAATTGTGCTTCCCAGTTAATATATTTTACAGTTTAAATAATCTGATTCATATTGAGTTTGGAAGATGGGGGTACTATGAGAGATTAGGACTGAAAAGTTGCTCTTGATGCATTTTTACTGTCTGTGTACAACAGCAAGGCTTATGAGATGGTGTTTTCTGCATCTCTGTCAACTTCTTCAATCTAAATTTTGAACTTTTTCACCATGTCCACTGACTTTGCTTAAAGGCTAAGAGGTCTGAGAGAGAACTAATTTCCTGCAAGATGAAAGAGAACTTTTAAATGCTTGTATTATGGGGAGCTCTCAGAAGAGAGAACAGATTTCAAAATGCCTCAGCTCTAGAAAAGTGTCCATCAGTGAATATGGACACTTGATTGTGGTAAGGCACCACAATCAATCACACACACACACAGGTCACACACACACACACACAACTATGTAGGTCTTATCAGCAACTGGATTTCATTAGTTCCATTGCTCACAGAATTAATAGTTTTTGTTGAGAAATCAGCAATGCAAGGTTTCATCATCAGGGGTATAGTTTACAGATCTTATTGCTAGAATTCGTTATAGAAAATATCTGTCTTAAAATGGTTGAGTTTTCATGAAAAATTAATATAAATACTGGGAAAATTAAGTGAAAACATGTATGGACCTGATAAAATTTGTTGAGGTTGTAGCATAACTGCAGATAATTCTATATCCAGTCTCTGAGGCAGTTTCTTGTAGGCTGTGCTGTATTTGTAGGCTGTATTTGCACTTAGATGAAGAACTAAAGTATGACATTCTTTCCCAATGTACTGACATTGATTAGATATAAACAATATTTTTGTTTAATTAGTTTTAAGGAAGCCTATTATTTGGAAGGCAAAAATGAGTGCTATTTCAGTCCCAATGTTCAGAGTATATAGAACATGCTGGAATTTTCTCCAGGTTACACTGTATACTTACTTACCGTTTAAACACTCTAATCATTTACAAAGAGAAAGGAAATGTGCGTGTTCATTTGGGTACATTCAAAAGGTGGCAATACGTACAGAAAAATAAATACACTTCAGGAATAAAATGCCCTGCATCAATTTTTTAAATATGTTTCTAAAATCTTGAAATGGTGAATATTAAAACAGATTTATATACAGTGCTTTAGTCGTTTTTATCAGCTGGCTGAAATGATAGAAACCAATTTTTTTTTTGTCTGATGTCATTCTGTGCTAGTGTGCTGTCTCAAGGCTTTCACTGTCAGTTGATTCCCTGTAGCAACAGTTTCTTACACTTAGGTTATTTTCTTTGAAGGAAATGAACCAGCCTATTTCTCAGTGATAACTAGCTATATCTTCTTTTGATCATTGATAACAACTCCATGAATTGTAGTATTGAGAATTGCTGGTCCTGAGCATCACTGCTGAGAGAGAGCGCAAAGCGAGGAGCAGTTGGTGTCGTTTAGTCTTGGTCTCCTGCATCATGTCATGTGCTCTTGTAGACCATCACCAGCCAGTCCAAAACCTTTTCATGCCACTTCTGGCTAACAAGAGGATAAATTGACTTAGAAATCTTTGTTGCCACGTGAACCAGGACCTTGCATTTGTTTATGAGGGCCAGAAACCGCTTTTGTTATTCTGTCTCAGTTCAAATGCACTGTCGCCATTCCCTTTGCAGATCAGGTTCTGCATGTCCTTTTGCATTTGTCATTGACCTGTCATCTTAAAAGACTGTTTAGGATGTGGTCAGCCAGTAATGCAGCTGAGATTCAGATAAGCATATTCAGATGAACACTAGAGCGATGGAATTAGACATCCATGTTTGGCTTGCATTTCTCTTGTGCACAAACATTGGATTAAATTTAAACAAGTCAATTTTAAGGGTAAAGATATTGCTGCGATTTCTTCACCCCACCTCTGTATGTGGGAATTGCTGGAATTAAATACTATTTTATTCATGTTCATAGATTTGTAACGTAAAATGTTTGCTTAAACGTATGTCTCTTGCCATTTATTGCACTTAACAAAGATTAACTGATGGGAAAAGAAAGAGATATGAACATTCCTAGTTACTAGCAAAGCGTGTAACTGTTTTGTGGATAAAACATAACTTGGATTGTTCTGGTATTTTGTGGAAGAGCCAGGGTTGTTGAGCAAGTGGAGGTGTTTCTTGGAGCTGCCACTTACAGATTAGCAGAAGTTCCTTATTTTCAATTAATCATTAGTTAATTCTAAATTTGTTTATATTACTATAAGAGTAATAACATTTCTATATGGAATTGTATCAAATTTTGCAGTTAACTTAAAGAAGGCCTGTTCTCAAAGACTTGGATAGGATCCTGCAAGGATTTTCGCTTTGAAAGATACTGTATACATATTTCTACCTGTTTTTTAGTGCATTTTTCATTACCTTAAGTGCTAGACTCACTTCTGCCAGTTAAACCATTCTGTCAGTTTTAGTTTTGAGCAGTGTTTCTCCGTGCTTTATTACATTGCTTCTTCCTAAAGCCTTTAGTCAGCTCTTTTAATCTGAGCCTTTCACTGTGATGGTTTTACAGCTTCTTCGGACATGAACTGTGTTGACATGGACAGCTGCTTTTGCAGTACAAGCCAATATTTGCTCCACACTAGTGAACAAATAATTGCATAATATGGAAAGCGCCTTATACTGTAATTTTTGGTGTGAACTTAAAATTTTCTTCTTTCCTAATACTGTGACATTTTTTGTCACAAAAGTTGTCAGGGACCAGTGGTCCCTGAAGTGATGAAGCTTGGTGCTTTGGTTTGCTGCTCTGTCTGAACAGGCTTCCAGTATCCATTGTGGATACAGGAAATTATATGCCATCAAACTGGCACAGCGATGATAATACATGCCTTTTGAAATTCTCTCTTTCAGTATTGTACGTCATGCTTCAGTTGCTGCAGTTTTAAAAAAAAATATTGTTCTGTGCAGTACTTACATGGCTGCTTTTTTCAAATGGCTGTTACTTTTTTGTCTTTTCTGTGTGGCTATGTGTACGTGTAGGAAGTGGGCTGAGGGAGCTGTGTTCTCAGAACGTAATGTATGTGAATTCCCCTGACTTCCTCTGTTTGTCAACTTTAATTGTCAGAGTTTATTTGGAAGGAGCTACCAAAACCAGGAATTATAGACAACACAACTGAGATAGATTGAAAATGAAACTTTTTCTGTCAGTCATGGGGCTCTGACTACACTGGAGCAAAATTATATGATAGTTTTCTTAATATAAACCTTAGAATGTGTGTTGGTAGACAGTATGCTAGTGCTGAAATTCAGAGGCAATTGGATTTGTTTCTTTTATATAAATATCCTTAATGTAAAATGGTTGGTTAAAAGTTGAGAAAATGTAAAATATTTGTGGAAATCAAATGATCCTTGATAGAGCTGGGAGGATTCAGTTCTTGGGAAGGGCAATTGTAGTCTTAATCCGTAACATAAAAATAAGAATAATTTGCAAAAGAAAGTCATGGTAAATGTTCATTTAATTAGTTTTGCAAAGGAACAAAATATAGCAAAAAACATTGACATTAAAAAAGTATGGTTTTTAAATTAAGCTCTAAACGAGGATTGCAGTATTGATAAATTGAACAAAAGCAACTGTCTAAGGAAGATTCAAAAAGCAATGTGTACAATTTATCAGAGTAAAATAGCTTTATGCAAACAAGTGTTTTGACAAATTATTTGAACTGAGAACTATGAATACTTTTTTGAATTGAGTAATGTGCAAGCCTTCATCTAGGAGTTAATATATCACCTGGAAAAAGGACCCAATAATCTCCATGCAATTTTCAACAATATGAATATAATTGCAGAAAGACAAAAACATAACCTTAAAATTAAGTCAGGAAGCTTACAAGAAAAATTAAACAACCAGAAAATAAACGGATTAGCAGAAGGGATGAACTTAAATACATAGGAATGGAAATAATTAATTCAGCTAACATGAGGTTGCTCATTATATTAGTTTTATATGAATATGAGATTATTATGTACTGAATAGTACATGTGCTTATTTATTTTTAAAAATGAAATCTGATCTGAAGGAGTTTCATTGACCTTATGTCCTGATTTGTTGCCCGTTGTATTCCTTTAAATGTGAGAATGTACGGGCAATCTGATGCAAGCCTGCAGTTAAGTTCTCAAGAAAACAATTTGTTAAACTAAGCAAGACATTTTAGTGGTTCATTTTTAAAATACAGAGACAAGTTAGCACATGCTACCAGTTTATTCTTAAGCCAGTGAAACTTTGAATTTATCTTCCTAGCCTCCATGTCTCAATACAGAGTGTGCAGCAGAATTCTGTTCTATGTGCAAGATTTATTAAAAGTATGCTCAGGATTTATGATGAAATTAGAGCAAAGTCATGCCTAATTCATGCATGTCAGTAAGGTCAGATTTTATCTATGATATCAAAATCTAGATTCTCTGGGTCACAAAGGAGAAAAGATTTCTTCATCTGTGTGATGGACTTAAAAGTTCTTGTGAGATTGTTCCGCTTCCAAAGAGGGGAGCAGGAGGTTAAAAGCTATCAAGTGATGCAATAACTCAGTGTGATTATTCAAGAAGGAATTTCTTTTGTTAGGGAGATGCAATATATTTCTATTAAGTAGTTACAATTTGTATTTCTCAAATGTTTTATTATAATCAGCCTATCAAAACATAGCAAATAACATAAATACCTAACAACACTTGCAGTTCTTGTCCTTACAGTTTTGGTCCATTTTTTTTAAGATACAAACCTTGTCAATGTTTATTATGTGTAGGGAGAGTCCAGATGTGTCTCCTACATAGTCCAATGGATGACATCTTCAGCATCTCAGTTTGCATCCCTAATTTAAAAAGAAATTTTGTGAACTCAAAATCAAATTCCTTATAATATGGATAATTAAGTTTAAGGCTGCAGATGACAGATACTCAACTAAACCAAGACATTTGTGAACATAACATATTTGAAATATTGCCGTAGTAAAAGGAAGCAATGAAACAACGGCTGCCCTGTGTAATAGAAGAGAAGGTAGCTTGAACTCTTGAAAGCGAGAGATAAGTCAAATAGTTATTGATGTGAATGAGTAATTGATCGATCAGGTAATAACTATCCTAATTTAAACCTGACAAGGAAATTGCTAGTTGATATTGTTAAATATCCTCTAATGAGGCAGGAAGGGGACAAAAGAAATGCTGGAGTTGTGTGAGTATGGTATGAGAGTTGCTTTGATAAACAAATGCAATATGGAATGACTGGGAAACAATAAGAGATGATAAAAGGTACAATTCTCTAGTCGTTTTTCAGACTATAAGCATTATGTCTAGCATGTACAATGGAAGAAAATGAGGGAAATTACTGAAGCTAGGAAAACATGGCATTATCCTTTGTTTGCAGTGAGTTTGCATGTGCCCTACATTGTTATTACATCCTAATTATTTTAAATGAGCTCTATAAAAGCGTTATGTCATTCCTAAATTTCTTGGGAAGTTTAAGCATCTGGGTTCTGTGAATTTTTTTGTTGTGTTTTTGTTCTGTGTTTTTGTTTGTTTTTCTCACACCAGATATGTGGGATTTGCAAATAATTAATAGATGTAACACATTTAACAATGTCAGTATGTAATTTCCACTTCTAGGTAAATTCTTGCATAGATCCCACTGTGCATGTGGAAGAGGTCATTAAAAAACCCACAACAAACTAAATTCACAGATTATTTTCTTTCACTTGTATTATTGTTGGTGTACCTTTAAAATACCTAACTGAAGGCAGAAAAAAAGAAGATGTAAATTACTGCTTTTTGCAATTGCCTAATATATGCTTGTAATTTGGTAATCTGCTCTCCTGGGCAATTAAAAATGTACTTTATTCCCAGAATTCTAAAGGCAAACATCAGAAAAATTTCAATGAAGGACCAGACTACATGGATTAGCCCCTAACTATGGGGAAATAATTTTATGGCTTGTAATAATTGTGATAATAATTTTATTTGAGTAACTAAGGAACCCTTTATTGTTCATGGTAATTACTAAGAGCTACTGAAGATGCATTCTAAAAATGTTCACAAAATTAGTCTATTCTACCAAGTTTCTGTTTTCTGGATTTTTTAATGAAAATAAATTAAAGGAATGTTCAAATTAAAACCAAATATAATTTGAATTACTATAAAAATGAAGTACTCTATTGAATAACTTTAGGACTACGGAGTCTGTGTTACATCAGAATTGGTGCATAGATGGCAAAATGAAAAGAAGAGCAGTCCTAATTAAGATGATCCTTTCTCCCATGTGGTTAGAAATTTTTTTTATGCCCCCAAAGTACTTGCTTGTACTTTCTCCTTCCTTGAAATTAAAGTTTTGTGTGTTTCCACAATGAACCAAAGTTAAACTGTGTTTTTTCTATGATAGAATAGTTAGGATATGATCACACTATAATTTTTTGTAACTATTGCTATGGAAAACTGAGAACTTTGAGTGCTTCTTTTAGGGGGCACTCCACTGGGGCTTAATGTAATTAAGAAACATCACTGTGATACAGGTAACACTCTGTTATAAGAGTGGCCATTATGGAGGTAGAGTATGCTAAAAATAAATTAGCTTAGCTCCAACCTTATGTTCATAGTAGAAAGAATAAGTAGCATGGAGGTAGTATGTATACATACTATTTTAAAAAAAATATTTGATAATCATGAAAATATTCTCTGCTGGCAAAGTTACTGAAGATTTGTGTGTGTCACTGAACTTGATAATTTGGATTAAGAAAGTCTTACTGGTTTTAGGGGTTTTATATAGAAATTTGTGTGCAAGAAGTGTGAGAGGTTACTGATATATTTAGGAGGACTCTTATTTCAATGATTCTAACTCTGATCCACAAAGCAGTGAGTTTCTGCTGTGCTGACTTGCATATGTTCTGCGAATATTCAGAAGTAAATGGGGAGTAATCACAGTGTGTATGTAGAAGTCTTTGAAGGATATGAACCTGAAGTGTTTTCTTAGGCCAGTAAGAACGCCTGGCAGATAAAGTACCATTAAGATACTGTTGAAGACTTATAGAGTGGGCTCTTTATACTTCAGTTTAGATTCCTAGGATTTTTGTACCGGTAAAGTGATACTGAGTACTTCTAGGGGCTGTCAATGCTGAGCATAAAGCCACCTGATGCCTCTCCAGCCAGCTGCCATTTTCAGAACTGCTGGGCAGACGATTATCCTTCGACTCTTGCCACATTTCAGAATATACAAAGCTTATATAAAAGCTTCAAGATGCCTCTGCGACCTTAAAAACAAGAGTGTAGTCCTCTCATAAGGTTACGTATTACTGTGCAAAAGATCAGCATTGCTGTCACTATTATTTTCTCCTTTCCTCAATCTGACTTTTTAAGGAGAATTAACAATAGGTGCCTGGTTTGTGCTGGATTGGTTGCTGTACCGAGGCACTGCACATGTTCTAGGAGTAGGCAACAGTGCTACTGCCACATTCCTTAGTCACTGTGAACCTTAGGCATAAACAAAGGCCTGCCATGCATATGTGAAACATTTGGGCAGAGCAGCAGAATCAGAGAATTGGTTGGAAAAGACCTTTAAGATCATTGAGTCCAACCGTTAACCCAGCACTGCCAAGTCCACCACTAAACCATGTCCCTAAGTGCCACATCTGCACATCTTTTAAATACCTCCAGGGATGGTGACTCAACCACTTCCCTGTGCAGCCTGTTCCAATGCTTGACAACCCTTTTGGTGAATAAATTTTTCCTAATATCCAGTCTGAACCTCCCCTGGCACAACTTGAGGCCGTTTCCTCTTGTCCTATCGCTTGTTACTTGGGAGAAGAGACTGACCCCCACCTCACTACAACCTCCTTTCACGTAGCTGTAGAGAGCAATAAGATCTCCCCTCAGCCTCCTTTTCTCCAGGTTAAACAACCCCAGTTCCCTCAGCTGCTCCTTGTAAGACTTGTGCTCTAGACCCTTCACCAGCTTCGTTGTCCTCTGGACACACTCGAGCACCTCCATGTCTCTCCTATAGTGAGGGGCCCAAAACTGAACACAGGACTCGAGGTGCAGTCTCACCAGTGCCGAGTACAGGGGGACAACAACCTCCCTGCTCCTGCTGGCCACGCTATTTCTGATACAGGCCAGGATGCCATTGGCCTTCTTGGCCACCTGGGCACGCTGCTGGCTCATATTCAGCCGGCTGTCAACCAGCACCCCCAGGTCTTTCTCTGCCGGGCAGCTTTCCAGCCACTCTTCCCCAAGCCTGTAGCGCTGCATGGGGTTGCTGTGACCGAAGTGCAGGACCCGGCACTTGGCCTTGTTGAACCTCATACGATTGGCCTCGGCCCATGGATCCAGCCTGTCCAGATCCCTCTGTAGAGCCTCCCTACCCTTGAGCAGATCGACGCTGCCTCCCAACTTGGTGTTGTCTGCAAACTTGCTGAGGGTGCGCTTGATCCCCTCATCCAAATCATCGATAAAGATATTAAACAGAACAGGGCCCAACACCGAGCCCTGGGGAACACCACTTGTGACCTGCTGCCAACTGGATTTCACCCCATTCACCACAACCCTCTGGGCTCGTCCATCCAGCCAGTTTTTTACCCAGTGAAAAGTGCAGCTGTCTAAGCCATGAGCAGCCAGTTTCTCCAGGAGAATGCTGTGGGAAACGGTGTCAAAGGCTTCACTGAAGTCCAGGTAGACAACATCCACAGCCTTTCCCTCATCCGCTAGGCGGGTCACCTGGTCATAGAAGGAGATCAGGTTAGTCAAGCAGGACCTGCCTTTCATAAACCCATGCTGACTGGGCCTGATCCCCTGGTTGTCTTGTACGTGCTGTGTGATAGCACTCAAGATGATCTGCTCCATAACTTTGCCAGCACCGAGGTCAGACTGATAGGCCTGTAGTTCGCTGGATCTTCCTTCTGGTCCTCCTTGTAGACTGGGACCTCCCCAGTTAGCCAGGACTGCTGATAAATGATTGAAAGGGGCTTGGTGAGCACTTCCACCAGCTCCCTCAGTACCCTTGAGTGGATCCCATCTGGCCCCATAGACTTGCGTGTGTCTAAGTGGTGTAGCAGGTCGCTAACCATTTTCCCTTGGATTATGGGGGCTTCATTCTGCTCCCCATCCCTGTCTTCCAGCTCAGGGGGCTGGGTACCCTGAGAACATCTGGTCTTGCTATTAAAGACTACAGCAAAGAAGGCATTAAGTACCTCAGCCTTTTCCTCAGCCTTTGTCACTATGTTTCCCGCCTCATCCAATAAAGGATGGAAATTCTCCTTAGCACTCCTTTTGTTGCTAATGAATTTATAGAAACATTTTTTGTTGTCTTTTACAGCAGTAGCTAGATTAAGTTCTAGCTGAGCTTTGGGCCTTCTGATTTTCTCCCTGCATAACCTCATGAGATCCTTGTAGTCCTCTGGAGTTGCCTGCCCCTTCTTCCAAAGGTCGTAAACTCTTTTCTTCCCCCAAGTTCCAGCCTGTCCTGGTTTCAGCTGGGATAGAGTTAATTTTCTTCCTAGTAGCTGGTATAGTGCTATGTTTTGGATTTAGTAAGAGAAGCATGTTGATAACACACTGATGTTTTCAGTTGTTGCCAAGTAATGTTTAGACTAAGTCGAGGATTCTTCAGCTTCTCATGCCCAGCCAGCGAGAAGGCTGGAGGGGCACAAGGAGTTGGGAGGGGACACAGCCAGGACAGCTGACCCAAACTGGCCAACAGGGTATTCCAGACCATGTGATGTCATCTGCAGTATATAAACTAGGGGGAGTTGGACGGGGCGAAGGGGGCAGGTTGCTGCTCGGGAACTAACAGGGCATCGGTCGGCGAGTGGTGAGCAATTGCATTGTGCATCACTTGTTTTGTATATTCAAATTCTTTTTTTATTATTATTGTAATTTTTATTATTAGTAGTATTTTCTTCCTTTCTGTCTTTTAAACTGTCTTTATCTCAACCTGCAAGTTTTACCTTTTTCCTTCCGATTGTCTCCCCCATCCCACTGGGGCGGGGGGGGGGGGGCGGGGAGAGAGCGAGTGTCTGTGTGGTACTTAGTTGCCAGCTGGGGTTAAACCATGACGTAGCCAAAGCTCTCTGTTCAACCAGGTCAGTTTTCTTCCCCACTGGCTTGTCTTTTGTTACGTGGGGATGGCCTGCTCCTGCGCCTTTAAGATTTCCTTCTTGAAGAATGTCCAGCCTTCCTGGACTCCTTTGCCCTTCAGGACTGCCTCCCAAGGGACTCTGTCAACCAGTCTCCTGAACAGGCCAAGGTCTGCCCTCTGGAAGTCCAAGGCAGCAGTTCAGCTGTCCCCTTCCTTACTTCTTCAAGAATCAAACCCACTATCTTTTCATGATTGCTATGCCCAGGACGGCCTCCAACCATCACATCATCCACAAGTTCTTCTCTGTTCACAAACAACAGGTCCAGCGGGGTGCCTTCCCTAGTTGGCTCACTCACCAGCTGTCAGGAAGTTCTTCCACACACTCCAGGAACCTCCTAGACTGTTTCCTCTCCACCATATTGTATTTCCAGCAGACATCTGGTAAGCTGAAGTCCCCCACAAGAACAAGGGCTAGCGATTGTGAGACTTCTCCCAGCTGCTTATAGAATATTTCATCTGTCTCTTCATCCTGGTTGGGTGGTCTATAACAGACTCCCACTGTGACATCTGCCTTGTTGGCCTTCCCCCTGTTCTTACCCATAAACACTCAACCTTATTGTCACCATCATCAAGCTCTAGACAGTCCAAACCCTCCCTAACATACAGGGCTACCCCACTGCCTCTGCTTCTTTGCCTATCCCTTCTGAAGAGTTTATAGCCATCCATTGCAGCACTCCAGTTGTGCAAATCATCCCACTGTGTTCCCGTGGTGGCAACTATATCATAGTTTTCCTGCTGCACAATGGTGGGAAAGATCTAGTGAGTTTTATTTACTCCTATGGTTAGACCACTATGGGGTGTGGGTTTTGGTATCTCTTCTTTAACTAAGCCATGTAAGTGCAAGAGACGGGTATTATTGTAAAATGAATTGTGGTTACCTGAGTAGTATATATGTGTGAATTTTAATAAAATACTCATTCAAGAGAAAGAGAGGATGTTCTTAGAAAAGTGAAGCAACTCAAGTGATGAAACATATGCTCAAATATGCGCATCATTGGGAATTATGTGAATGAGGAAAAAATTATGGTGATAGATTGGTTACTTCCGTCAGCTCTTAGTCTGAAATTATTTTATCAATGCATTTTTCAGAGATAATGACATCTCTTGAACCAATCAGTTCCTATTGCCAGTAGCACTTAGCTTCTGTTAGCACTCTGTGGAACCATCAGATCAGATCAAGTGAATTAATCTGTGACATGCACAGTAAAGAATAGCAGTATTTATCATCTCTAAGGTCATCCCTCACAGCAGCATTCTCAAAGCAGCAGCCCCTTCTCGTAGCAGGACTTTTCACTAAATAAGTGACCTTGATGGCCCATATGTTCTTCCTTTGTTTCAGATGTATAGCTTTCAGAGCACATAATAACAAGGATTGTACAGAAGCAGCATTCAAAAATGTTATAGTAGTGATGTCATAGCAGAACAGACTGCTAAGAATAGCTGGGAGTTGGTTTTTTTTGTTTTGGTTTAATTTTTATGTTTGGAATGGAATGTCCTTCTGGAACATGAGATTTTGGAACTAGAGGTCAGAAAATTCAGGCCATAGATAAAATGATACATCTTCAAGAACTGCAACAGTAGGAAGAAAAACAAACAAACAAGCAAACAAAATTTTCTGAATATGGTAGAAAACACCATAGGTAGGTTAACTGACTTTGAAGGAAGCTAATATACTAGAATTCCTGAAAATAACGATAACTAGTTAAATAGGCAGAATTGACATTGACTTCAAAAGACCATGAATTTACCATCTACTCACTAGGAAAATTTTATATTCCTTTTGCTCAACCTTGTAACTGGGGAGCTTTTGACAGCAGGGGGTGAGGGATGTTTGTTTAATTAAGGATGTTTATCCTTGGGTCTTAATGTGATGATGCTGTCAGTCTATTTTCTTTGCTTCTGCCTCTCCCTTCCTGTCCCCACTCACTTTTAAACTTTCGACTGACTTCTTCCAAATTTGACAAAAGAGTCAATGTCCTAAAGATGGATAAATTCTGCCAGGCTATAGGACAGATGATCCTATAAGCTTGAGGGAAGACTGGCATTATTTTGCCCATTGCTGGAAAATGGAAAATTTATAAGAACTTTCCTGGACATTCTCTCTTTCTTAATATGGATTTTGTTTGGGTGGATCTTTTAAGGCACCCTTTCTGTGGCAGAGGTTTCAGACATGTGGTAGCGCTGTGTCATGACTGCCCAAGGTCAGCGTCCTGTAGCCTGCAGGTATGCACAGCCACTTAGGAACCCGCATGAAGAGACTTGCAGATGAAGAGCATGTATAAGGTGTTGGAAGTATGTGTACCAACAGTTTTTAAAAAAAAAAATAAAAATGTTGAGACTGTGCTACATTCTATACATGCAGAGTGTATTTCTTTTGGATGATGCTGTGCTAGAAAAGCTCCCTTCTCCCATATGCACAGGAACCCTGGAATGAAGCCTGTTTTCCTGGATTACAAGCTCTTGCTGGATTTTATTTATTTTTTCCCCCTTTTTCTTTTTTCTCCTGTGGTTGGAGCATTTATAAAGTTTCCCTCTCAGAGGAAATGCCTGATTTTTCTTAACTAGAGAAGAGGAATCAAGTCTAATGTGATTATCATCATAGGAAAAATCTGTGATTATAAAAGTGTTCAGTACCATTTGTGCTTAATGGTCTGCTTCTCTTAATGATTTCCTTTAAGAAAAAAAAAGATAAAAAGAACAAAAAAGGCACCTGCATGAGTGTGCATAAGTTTCAAAGACAGAAATCAAACTACACTGTAATTTATTCATATCTCCTATATTGCAGAGAATTCAGTTGCAATGTAGCTATCTTGTTAAAACTATGCTTTTTGATAGAAATTTTAACATTTGAAATATAATGTCAGAAGATAAAAGATGAGAAAAACCTGAGGTAAAGTTACTGTTGTTCTTGAAATGCTTTTTATGCTTTTGGCTTGTTACAGCAGGACTTTGGTACAGTGAGAGAGTAATGGAATTCTTCAGCATCTGTTATCCCTGTGCTTTTTCCTTACAGATCTCATGTACAGTGTCAGTATCTGTCTTTGATTGTATATGGTCCTTAACTCGCATGCTTTATTTCAGTCTGGTGTCTAAAATAGTCTTTGTATTTATTTAGTCCTCCTTACTTACTCAGAAAAAGTTTCATTGTTTGTATTGTCGCTCTTTTTATATGGAAGATGAATGCACTCTGCAGCTGTTACAGAGCACTCTTGTATCTCATTGCATTAATGCACATCTGTGAATATAGGTGAGACTCACAGAGCTGATAACTCTCTTGACCAGTAATGACATCTTATATGATTGTTTTTATAGGAATACCTATCTATATAATGATTTAATTATATTTTTGGTCAAGGTCTGTCAGTCAAGTGATTTGCCACTCTAATGTCAAACATTTGAATGCTAGTTCAGTACCTTCTAAGTAGATAATGTCAAAGTAGTAGACTTATAATCAAGCTGAATTGAACAAATTATCAAAATCAAAATGTCATTAAGTCACTGTGTCAAGGGACACTTACAATTCAGTTTAAAAAAAAAATTATTCTGCGCCAATTTTTATGGTATAGCTTTTAAACAACACATTGCATTTGTATGTGCCTTGTTTGATTCCTGTGTTTGGGTGTGGGTTTTGTTTTTGGTTGTTTTTTTTTTAAAGACAATATCTTTGACATTTATAAGCTTTTTATCAGGGCTTTTAACAGGTTGATGGTAGTTTAACTGTTGCCTTTTCCAGGCCTGTGTTTTCACCCCCAGCTGCCAAGTGCACAAAGATGAGAAATAATATAAAATAAATGGTTCTTTAATTTGTGATTATCTTTGGCTCTCATACTTCAGTGACATACGAAACACTGTGGCCTTTGGTACAGCTGTAGCCTGAATTTAACAAAGTATTCAAGTAGGTGCTTTAAACCTGGTGGAGATGCCTGTATTCTGCAAAACCCTGAAACATGGCCTTAAGTTTGTTTTCAGCAAGATGTTACTCTGTGAGTTAACTGTTGTTTGTATGCTGAATAGAGTTTGATATAAGGACTGGCAGTAATTACAGTTGTAACAAATGGATATATGATTTTCAGTGGGCTGATGCTATATGCGTAAATAATAATGAAAACAAAGTGAGAAAGAATAGCGTCTCAACCTCAATGGATGCGGTCACTGTCATAGTGAAAGGAACCAAATGGAGCTCATTTATTTTGTGAGAACTTCAGAAGGGACATTGTTGGCAAAGTATTGCCTTTCCCTACATTGATAATGCCAATTAAAAAAACTTGCATTGAGGCATCTACATCTGAGTCCTTCATTAGCTGAAACAACGAACAGTACAGCTAATTTAGTAAAACTAAAACTAACTTGATTTTTTGTTCATGAGCTTCTTATACCTTTATTATATGTAATTATGGACTTTCTTCAGTAGTACACATAGATTTGATTAGGCTCCCTGCCATGATGCTGAGAGGGACATTAATTTTGTGTGTAATGTTTTGCAGGTTGGTAGTCGTTCATTGCTCATGTGCTACAACAAAGGAAATAATCTGAAATGGTGTATATCGGTTTTAAATATTTTGGAGGTTTGTTTGAGTCAAAATATTTAACATTTTCTTATTTTTCCTAAGCCTTCTTGCTAGAGCTAAGCAGGCAGAGGATGAAGGCTGTAAATATCAATTCTGTATTCACAGCAGGACTTGCTTGGCCCTAGCATAGGGTTCTACGTCAAATGGCCAACAGCAGTTTAAAGGAAACTTTATATATGTATACTATATATATGTATACTTTACATGTATAAAGCCAGGTCACAATTTTTTTAAAAATGTATTTTGGGGTATAAATTATATTCTGGTTATAAGTTTGACATTTCAACTATGTCATCCATGTCTCGGGCAATGCCAAAATCACTCAGTCCAAGTTGAATAGAAGGAAGGAAGGAAATTGTGCCTAAAGAAGTCTGTGCTCTTTGTCCACCAGACCCTATGTTGATGGGTAGTTGCTCCTGCGGGTTGGTATTTTTCCCTGAATCAAGCTTGCCCAGTCTGCTTAGCATCACTTCTTGCTGAGTCCTGGACATAGTTGTAATTGATTCTGCTCAGCCTTTTGCAATTAGATGTTAGATGTCACTAAGTATGACATGTCCAAGAGATAGTATTCAGTCAGTACCTACTGTTGAATCCAGCCACATAATGAATCTTTTACTTCATTAGTTGATATCCAAACAGCTGTGAATGAATGTATTGTTCAGTACCGTAGTTTAAATAGCATACTGTTGGCATACAGAACAACTCTTGACTTTATAATTGTGTTTGTGATTTTGCTTTGATATGACTAGGTTCATTTGTATAGAGCCATTTCATCAAGCAAACAAAGTGTATGTTTGGCCACATGAACCTCAGTCTTTTATACATAAATTTTTAAAACTAGGTCAGGGTTGGCCTTTAAGTAGTCCTTAGACTGTCTTCTCCCCATTAAGGAGTAGCAATATCAAGTGATTCCTGGCTCCTCGTATCTTTATAGACAGAAAATCAGCAGTATGCACTGTTTTCAAACATGTCTGCCTTTGCTGAGCTGCTACAGTATGTCTTAACACCATTGATGAACCTAGGTATAATTGACTTCTGTCTTCTTTCTGCTATTTTGTGAGTTTGAATTAGCAAGTGTTCATATATCCTCACTATTGATTTCTCATAGATGAGGTTCTGCAACAAAGGCGGCACTAAGTGCATGGTCAAATGGAAAGAATGGCTAAATAAAGGAAAAAGCATCTAGGTAGCAGACCTGAATCAAGTAGCAGCTGCTGCTGTTTTTAAGGGTCTGATCAACTGAGTCTGATTTTTGACCCATCTCTGCTGAGGAAGGCAAACAGAAATCCCCATGATGCAAAAGTCAAGCACTGACGACACTGAAACTAAAAACTATCTGAAAAACTGACTTTTTTGCTATCAACTAGAAACTGGTTAGTGAGTTAAGTGAGCAAAATCTTCATAATTTCTGTTACATGGATTGGCCAGTTTGTAAAATTTATCTTGCTGAATTTATTTTAAAAACATGTTGAGACAAATGTGCTTGCGCAGGAAGGTTCAAGAAGGAAGTCAAGAAGACTGCATGAAATAAAATAGCTTGTCAGTTGGAGCTGCATATAAAAGAATTCACCCCCACCCTTCTCATCAGGCATTTGCGCCATTTACACATGCAAAATGACTATGTGAATTACTAAGCAAAATGACATGAAGTCCTGCATTTGGAGTAGTATTTCTTTTTTTTTTTTTTTGATGAAAACATTTTGCTACCTTACAGGAAGATACTAGTTTCCACTGATGGACATGCATGGTCATGGACTCCCAGGAACCCATGAGTGCCAAATTTCTAACTCTGTTCTCTGAACGCAGAACAGATAATCTGCTCTGCTGTTTTTCAGGAGAAGCATATGCAGAGCACAAAAACCAGAACATTATATCATGGCCAGGGAAGCACAAAGTCTTCATTGACCATGTGGCCCTCTGGGGACTTGACTGTTTTGCTTTTGATTGTGTATACTACTACACTGCTTGTCACACTATAAACTAACCTACCTTTTCTGAAACTCTTCCAACTATATTTCTTCCCAGGTTGGAGAAGAATTCTGATAAGGGTATGTATTTTGTAATGCCTGCTTCCTTCCATGATTCTGAGCTTGTTGGCACTTCTTTAAAAGAAGGATCAAGTAGAAGCCCTCAGGCACATCCTGCCAAGCCTTTAATGCTACTGTCTGTCACAATCTGAAGAGCATACTGACATCCCTTTAAAGTGGGCCACGAAGAGGATCCCACACCTCCTTTCTCCCAGTGCTAGTCATTCTCATATAGTGACATGCTTCCTCCCTGGCAACAGTGGCTCCTGCTAGCATTAAAAATTTACCTAGGGCAGTTGCTCTGAATCTCTGTGCTTGTTTGAATATGACTTTTGAAGCTTCTTTTACCTCATGACTCAAGAACCAGAGAGCATCTTGTTGTCCTGAGAGAAAGCTAAAGGTACTTAGCCTGGAGTTTAGCTTGAGTCTGAAGTCAGTCAGTATATAGGTTCTTCTGCTGGGTATTTTTATTAATGAACCTTTTGTCGCATCTCTTCCAATCTTGAAGACTGTTGAGAGACTGTCAGATTGCCAGTTTGCTTGCCTGCAAACAGAATATTGTTGGGTAATGAGCTACATGCTGTAATCTCACTCTCTGAGTGCCACTACTGTCGTTTTCTGTAATAAAACACAGTACAGGAGCCTGTGACCCAAAGCTACAGCCTCGGAATGTCTGGATGGCAAGAGGAGCCAAAGTCATTGATGTTTACTCAACATTGTGTATTGGTGGCATCCCGTAGTCTGGGTCAGGTGATACCTTGTGCCTCAGTTTCTGTATTGAGGCAAATCTCTCACTTGGATGAAAAAATAAGTCTTAACATACAACTGTAGATTTCAGAATGGCCTGAATTAATCTGTAATTTTTGAATATGAAGCTCTACCAAAAAATCAAAATGTTATTGGAGATTTAGTCTCTGAATTGCCAGTCTTCCTTTATGAGTCTTTCTTATTTGCTTTCCCCTGAGGCACTGCCTGAAATCAACTTGCCATTCTCACTGGTCTCTCTGGGCCGTTGGTGTCCCAAGCTCAGACACCCTGCGGCGTGACTGCCGCACCACTTCAGCTGGTTCCTGGGGTGTGGCGGAGCGGAGTGAGGCTCTCTGTTGGGCTCAGCCAGCTCTTCCTGCTCTCCAGGCCATTCATCCACTTGCTAAACTTGCCCTAGGCAACTGTCTTCTGAAATCTACAGCCATGCGCTCCATCTGCTGCTATGTTTGTCAGAGCTTATAGAGCAATGTTGCATATCCCAAGACAAATGAACATTATTTTTAAAGCACTAATAACTAGGAGATGCTTGCTCTCTAAAACGCCACTCACTCAGGGGCATCCTTATCCTTTTTTCTTGACTCAAGCAGTTAGTGTGTTCAAGGTACATTTTCTCTGCCAACCTTCCATCCCTGTCTGTGTGAATTCAAAGAGGACGTAAGTTACGGTAGTGTTGATTGCTCATGCTCTAGGAAAACATGTTAGATTTTAAAACTGAGGATAGTATTCTTCCCTAAACTGCCATTTGGATAGACCAACTTACCCTCTCCAAGTATTTTAATGAGGTATGCATCGTTTTGTGGTTTTTTTTAAATAACCTCTTTAGCATAATTAGAAATACAGTTATACTTGCTGTTGTGACATTGGAAGGAGAAGTGTAAGTATTGCTTACCTAATAAAAATCGGTAGCCCTTCTGTTGCTGTATTTTAAGTCTGGTTTACTTTAAGTCAAGCTGAAAATAAAATTGAGGTATTTTCCTACAAATACCCAAATTTCCTACAAACAGGAAGACAAAACTTCAACTGAATTTCAATGGCCTCACGTTTACATGTGGTTTTTTTTTCTCCTTTGAAAGGGAGGGTTTGGTCCATTCTTTCTAATTAAAATCACTTTTAGAAAAAGAAAAAGGAAAAAAAAAAGGCTGCTTTAAAGGATTAGGTTTCTGGGAAAAACATAGGCTAACATTTTGTATTCAAGTAAACTTATTATCTAAGGGCCATGAGCTTTCTCATTAAGAATTAAATTAATTTATCACCTTTATTTCACCAGTCACCACTCTGTTGTGCCTAAGATTCTCTCATTTTATTAAAGAATGAAATCTGCATGTGAAGGTTTGCATGCATACTTACTTTGTATGTGTAGTCACCTAATTTTGTTGGTAATTACTTTACATAGAAATGTTCAAGAGAATTTTCTTTATTCTTTCTGGAGTGATACAGTCAAATATGCTTAAGTTAATATTTGTGTGTCATGCATTCTCTCATACCTACGAAGATTATTTCTGCTTTTTTTTTTCCAAAACTAATTTCAGGGAACTTGGGTTCTCTCAGTAGACAGAATGACCTTATTTTGGAGCCTTCCAAATATATATAGAAAAAAAGAAAATAGGAGGTATTATTGTAGACACAACATAAACTCATTTTCAATCCTAAAAAAAAGTTACTGTATATGCTGAATGAAGATTGACTTGTATGGTAGTGTCTCTTTAAGGTTATTGTTAAGAGTAAGAACATATGAAAATGATTCACCAGGGCTGCTGCTTGTCTCCAGGTTCCTATAACAGGGAGATGATCTCAATCTGCCTTCATGCTGTTAAAATGATGCATAAGCCTACCAGCATTCTCAAATGATGGAGTATTATTGCAGCCTCTTAAAAGTTGGGCACTGAGATAATTTGGCTGATGTTGGAGAAAGAATGTACCATAACCCCTGTGGCTCAACTTTCATTGAATAAATACGGCATGCTGCTGCTTTTGTTCTCCTTGTATATGGAAGAACAATTAACATGTCAAAAAAGAAGAATCACAGAATGTTCTGGCTCCTTCCTGTAAAAGTGCAATTCCACACTGAGCTGTGTTTTTGAAGTTATTGAGCAAGATTCAAGGCTTTATCTCCAAAATATCAGAGGTAGTCAGTCTTATGCTTCTTATGGAAAGATATGTTACTGAAGTTGGAAGAACTAATGAATACCATATTACTTTAGTACCTATCACATGTTTTAAGAATAGGACATATTTTTATTGCTAGATGTAAACAGGATCTGCAATATGACTACAGCAGTAGAGTTGTAAAAAAAATGGGGTTTGTGTAAAGGTAGAAGATAGCTAAGATCATAGTTCCCTTTTTTTTTTAATTAAATCAAATAAAATAAGTTTCATCAGTTGTCCATAATAACTTGTCGTGGGGATTTGTCAATGAGCTGAAGATTTCCATTCTTCTCTTTGGCTGTAGGAGAGATACTATGAGAGATATTAAAACCTTTTTAAGATTTGATTACAGATTTACATATTTTCAGACTCTTGACCTTAACTGATTTTTTCAAAGTAGGAAATTATGCCTTCTTTCTGTGTTTTATCTTTTGTTTGTTTGGGGTTTTTTATTTTGTTAGCCCCTTAGCCCTTATCGTTGAGGGAACTTTGCTTATGTGTCCAGCAGTATAAAAAAGCTATGGTGAAATATAACTATTTACAGTTTCTAGAGAAGTTTGATCTTTCTAGTTCACAGTCTGAAATTTGCACGAGGGAATCTGTGAAGAGCAGATTCATAAGGTGTTTCTATTGAAAAACTGTTGTTAATTTTGGGGTGAAAGTTTCTGACTGTGGAAAAGTTCTGCATTTCTGACAACAATATGGAAACTTCAATTCAGTGTAACACAAAAACAATAGAAAGCAACTTTTATAATTTCTAATTCTCTAAGTGAGGATGAACAGTGAGAAGTTCTTAGCGTTGTTTGGATTTTGTTCTGTCTAAACTGGATACAGCTTGCCAGTATCAAAATGGTGATTGGAAGCTAAGTGGTAATGAATGAGAAGCAAGCATAGGTTCATATTAGTATATGTTTTACAGAAGGCAAGTGAATTAGCCCAGTTTTCACAATTAGAGCTTCCTTAAGGCAATTTGCAAATGAAACTGTTGTATAATGCCCTATTTTGTAAAAAATAGGAAATTAAAAATCTTAGAATTTGCAAAAAGGCAGTGGTAGGTCACAGGCTGCAGTTACTAAATATTTGTTGCATCTTTAAATAATCTGTGTGAAATGCTAACAATATCTAGTTTAGCAGAACAGCAGTCTTGTAAGGCAGTGTTACAAGTAGAGTATGTGTAACTTTGTAGTGTACTCTTTGATAACACCTCTCTGCCTTGAAGCATACCTTCTAAATCATTTCGGAGTTCGAAGACAGTTTTCTTCTGAAATACATTATAAGATGTTTTTTACCTTTATTTCTACTTGTGTTTAACAGGAGAACCCCGAGAGTCATAATTTCAATATATCAGAACATAAATTTCAACAATAACATGATTGCATCTGTCTTGAGAAAGGTTTGTTGCATCTTAAGCGTTTTCATAGTGCAAGTGCAGCACATAGGTGACTGCAAATTGCCTTTGTTTGAGTCTGTACATTGTATCTAGCTACTGGTGAAGCTGAAGTGCTTAGTGCGATGAAAAGAGGGAGAGATAGGCATGCCTTTAGTTTATATTGTGCTGTCACTGAAAAAAAACCAAGATAAATATGTACCTTTGTACTGATAAGAAAGTGTTTATAATGTGCTCGATCTTTAACTTGACTGCTATGATGTACCCTGCTTATTAGGTCTTACCCTTTCTCTGGCCTGACTGCAATTCTGAAATCCAATAGTTTTGCCTAAGATGAATTGGGTAATTCTGAATTCTTGTGGCAATACCATAACTTCTGTTTTGTGAGGAAGTATTTCCCATTGTACCATGTTTCAGTGTGAGGAAGAACATGAAATGATGTAATCATGCTGGATAAAAAATTACTGTATCTACTTTTAGTAACATCCCTTTCTGCATCACATGCATGGTAAAACTCAGGTTCTGGAGTCTTCAAAATACAAAGTGTTTGCAGATCCTGTGACCAAATGCTGTAGATCCACTGCTGCATCAACCACCTTGTATCCAGATGGCTATACTTTAAGACTGCGATACATTGCTTCAGAACAGCTCATGTTTCCCCTGTTTCCTGCTGTACTAATTGTTTCTGCAGTTCATAGTGTTCACGTACTTTGTCTGCTTAGCAGTTTTTGACAGTCCTGGTAGATTCACGCAACTTGTCCAAACTGTTGTTCTGAAATTTAGCCTGAAAACACCCAACCTCAGAACTATGCCTCAAAGTGTCACTCTTTTCAAGAGTCAAGGTTTTGCCTCTGAATTTCTAGATGAATGTAGATTCCTAAGAGCTTCCTCTAAAGTCTGGTCACAAATTTCTGCCTCACTGGATTTCCTGACTTATGTATTTCCCACCCTTGATTGCTTGGAGGGCAAATCTTGCAGCTGCTGGCACTGATTGGTTTCTAAATATAGGGAAATCTTGCCCCAGGAAGTTTTGAGACAGATCTGATAAAAAGAGAAGGTGAGAAACTCCTCTCTGTTATCAGAAAGTGGTAGCTCAAGGTCAATTTTATATGGGCTTCTGTAATTTATCTAGCTGCTACAACTTAGATGAAAGATTAAATTTACCCTTTTCTGCATAGATCTCAAGTAATCAGTCTTTGGGTGAGGAATTAGACCAGATTTGTAGAGTTAGTATTTATCTTTTCACCTCTGATTAAGATGTACTGCTAAGTAGCACTGTAATTCCTCTGTGATTCAAAGAGTAAGACTAGTGATGACACTTTTCCATTTTCCCCATAAGATCTTGCATGTCACCTAGCACTCACTTTTAGGGTGGACCCCTGTGTCATCTGTTCTCGTTCTCCGCAAAGCTTTAACTCTGCATGAGTCAATAATTTACAACTTTTTCCTCAGCATGCTTTTTCCCCTCAGTTGAAGTCACTGCCCTTGCAGCAAATGTCTGTGGGGCTAACATTGCAGAAATGTTTAGTTAAGTGTGAAATCATTACCCCAATGTGATAATTTGACAATCTGTTGTGGCAGGAGAAAATCTTCTGCGCTAGCCTCAGTGGCTATGTTACATCATGCGAAACATGCCCTTCATACTGTGGCTGCTTCTCCATGTTTGAGAGGTCTTGTTTTGCAAGCGAGAGACACCATTTATTCACAAAGAATAGATCAGAATTAAATTGAGATGGTTTATATATAGAAAACCACAACAATCAGGAGTTACTTTAGCCATGTCACAGCTTGGAAGCTTGATTACAATTATTCTGTACTTAACCAACAAACATCATCCCATCATTTTTCTTGTACAATGGAAACAAAAATAAATACATGAGTAACTAAATATATGAGGACAGAAAAAATATCCCAAATAAGCCTGTTGCATGAGGTCTAGAACCTTCTCATTCCTGGGCACAGGAACTGTGAAAGCAGTATTTTCTTCTGTTCCCCACTTTAAGGGACACTTGGAACAGTTCACGTCCAGATTTTCAAACACAGAGACTTTTGAATTAGGAGCTTTGAAGCAGCTCACTATAATGGATCACTGCAAATTAACCACTTCCTGGGAAATATAACACAAAGCTTACTTTAAGGGTTTAGAATGTAACGTAGTCTGAATTGTTGCTCAGGACAATTTTGATGTGTGGCCTTATGAAAGGTAGCCTTAATCAGAAAGAGGTGTCAACTCTCTGGAAGATGGCTAGGATGAGAACTAAAAGGTTAGGATTATGGTGTCGTGGTTTAGGCCCAGCTGGCAACTAAGCACCACGCGGCCGCTCACTCAGTCCTCCCCGCCCTGGTGGGAAGGGGAGGAGAATCAGAAGAAAAAGGTAAAAGAACTCGTGGGTTGAGATAAGGACAGTTTAATAGGACAACACAAGGAGAGAAGAAATAATAATAATAATAACAATAATACTATTAATAAAAGAGTATGCAAAGTGAGTGATGCACAACACAATTGCTCACCACCCAGAACCCAATGCCCAGCTTGTTCCTGAGCCGCAAACCCTCCTCCCCCCTGGCCAGCTCCCCCAGGTTATATACATCATACGATATCCAATATCCCCTTGGCTTGTTCGGGTCAGCTATCCTGGCTGTGCCCCCTCTCAGCGTTCTGTGAAAATTAACTCTACAGCAGCCAAACGCAAGACATATGGTAAGCACTGAGGAGCTGCTACTGTTAAGAAAGCAGAAAACCCAGGCACAGGGTTGGGTTTTGTCTTGAACGTTAAAGCTTGAAATTTGCTATCATTTAATTAGAAATGAGCTTTAAAAACTCTGATACCTGTGATCTATGTGTTGCTACTGAGGAAGAGTAAAGCCAAGTTTGAAAAAATGATTGGAACGTTTTATGAGACTGTTGGAGAATATTTAAATATGGTCTTTCACTAAATTATTTGTTTCCTGGCTTTTAAATGAGATTTTCTTTTTGAAGGATAAAGCAGGCTATTTCATATTGTAACTTAAATGTTAATTCTTGATTTTATTTTTTTCTTTATTGTTCAGTTACATGCCTTTTAAAACTATATTATGCTTTCAGTCCCTACTGCAGTTTCATTTCTTGGAGAGCAAGGTACATTCTGTCTAAAAAAAAGTATAATACCCTCATAACTGAAGTAATTATACAGAGTAGAGGAGCAAGACTCATCGAAATGGTGTTACCCAGGGTGTTTTCTGCCACAAATTTCTGTATTTATCAATTCATATTTTTAGAGAAATAAAAGGCTTCTCACATTTGCACGGAAAGGGAGGAAAAGGTGTGTCTATGTGTCCATAAATACATATATATGAAAGACTAAGATAAACTAGTGACAAGCATTGTGAATAAACTTCCAAATAAAGCTTAAAATCAGACCCTCATGAGTGCTACCATTACTCCCTTCACATCTTTCTTTTTCTGTCCTCTGCCAGAAATGTTTGGTAGATAATACCAGATCTTAATGATTTATTACTAGATAAAACTCTTTAATGTCAATAATGTTTGACAGTTTGTCATGACTGCAAAAGGAATGCAGCCATCTTTGATATAGTCACAATTTTGATCTACTTCCTTTTTTATAAATTTTTCCTAAAACTATGCAGTCCATGCTGTGTATTTTTTCACCCCCAGGAGCAAATGTTTCAGTGTTCCTTTTTCTGTTATAAAGATCAATGCCAGAAGCCTGATGCTCATGAGCAATCCTATTATAGCAAACCGGTATTCACATACACTGCAAGAAAACAGTTTAGTAAAGAAACAGATTTAAGTTTAAAGCTTGCAAAGGATTACTACAAACAGCATAGAAAAATCTTTTTTTTTTTTTTTAATAATTACAAGTATCATAAAATTACCCCTTTAATGTGATTTAAACATCCCTTTGTGTTTGTAATAAGTATACATTTAATTTTGATGAGCTACTTGCAAATAAATTTAGAAATGCTAGAAATGAGGATGCTTTTTTCAGTCACTTGTGTCAATTGCAGGGTAATTGGCTGGTTCTTCAGAGGACTTGTGGGAAAAGCATTGGAGTACTGTCAGCATTTGACTATGCTTTTTTATTTCCTTACTGTAAAGTACCCATAATTCAGCATAAGTTGCAGGCTCTAACCACAAAGATTATTTTATGCTAAAGAGCCTCTAAAAGCAAGGTCAAAATGCTGCTGTGTGGAATAGGTGGAAATGTCAGCTACAACCTGTGTGAAAGCTGGAGAAGAGTGAAATGAAATGTACACTAAATAGATCCTCTTACTGCATGTAGAGTGCTCATATTGATAGAATGAATGCATTAATCAATGAGACAATATATATATGCACAAACTAAAATGTATCTTTATTTTTACTAGCTGTTGTGCTGTTATGTGAAAGTGATGGTTAAGGCAGCTAAAAAGAGAAAATTAGGCATCTCATCTTTAAATCCAGATCTGCTGGACAGACAGGCACCTACAGAAAATGTTGAGGTGTTAGGTACTTGTGTATATGCAGTGCAGCAAGAGCATTTTGGGTAAGGGACAGATACTCTTGTTTTAATTTAAGCTATTGTGTCTGGTGGAGGCGGCGAGTGTGTATGTTGCACAGCGGTAGAAGACCATAATAAAGTGTCAGCATGAATTTTTGTCCCTACTTTTATCTGTTTAAGACAGACCGTTAATGTTATTTTAATATAGTGTTCTGTGGTTGAGTGTTCTGTTACAAATGCAAGTTGAAATACTCTGTGATATTATGTACTCTGGAAGAATTTGAAATGGATTGATAAGCTTGGGTACTCACAAATAATCTTTCTTCCATTCTGAGTTTGAGAAGAATGCTGTTAAATAAGGCCTTCGTTAGCTGTGAGTTAATTTGGGACAAAATACTGAACTTAATGTTTAGTAAGTGGAAATGAAGGTGTCTCATGCTGATTGAGTTTATTTCCCTCATACATTTCGCCCATTGCTCAAGCTGTGGCATTTTTGATACCAGCTAATTAGGTAGATGGACAGCCAAAGTGACTCAGCAGGGCAGAGTTAAATTACTTCCGTCCATCCTGCTATGCTTGTTAGCGAGTCATGAATATCCTGATACAGGGGTTTTTGGTTATTTTGTATGTTTCAGTATTTTCTTCAGAGCAGTTGTGAATCATGGGATAAGAATTAGCCTACAAGAAGGTTTTAGATATGTTGAAGGTGATTATCGTTTTCCTTGGAAATATCTTAAACCTAGCGTTCTGCCTAAGATGTTTTGATGTTCTAATACCTATACTGACTCATTGAACTATGGCAGCTTTATACAAAAACTCTTTGCAGACGTTTGCCATGTGAAGATCAGTAATATGATTAACTTGCCTTAGAATAAATTCTGTATTTCCTAACTGTTTAAAATGATGAACTGTTACAGAATTGTTAACACTGGAAAAATCTTTAAGAGGTAGAATCCTTTGGAACACGGAAAAGGTGCAAAGGCAGAGGATTACACAGGTCATCCTTGTCTATGTTAGTGACTCTAGGAGAAGAATGGGTTTTATTAGAAACATAGCTAAATAGATGCATCTCAGGGACAAAACTGGTACAATGTTTTTGTATTAAGCGTGAACATAGTTTACATAGACAAAACTGGTCTTACAAACTGAGCAGTAGAGACCATGCTGTTAATTTCTTTCTCATGAGAGACTTTTATGGGTTTCCATTGTATTTTTCTTTAGTGTTCATCCAAGATACTTCCAACATCTTGGACACTGATCGTTCGATAAGCAGCAGCTGTTCCAAATGAATACCGCTCCAAAAATGTTAGTTTATATTTACCATTTCTTCCTGGATCTTGATAGCTAACTAGTTATGCTGTTTGCTAAGCAGTCTTCTTGATTCTCCCGTGTATTACCTTAAATATCAGTTGGGTAAGGAGAGCCATAATGGTGCCTCAGATGTTTTGCTGTACTGAGATATAAGGTTGTTTGCGGGCCAAGGTAGCAATGGTAGACTTTCCTCTGATTCTGAATTTCTTGCTCACTTTAATTAGGCAGAGATGTGAGGTTAGCTGGTGCTAAATGAGTAAGCACTGGTCCTCAACATACAGCTCCCTGGGAAAAATCACATTCTGGTGATGGGATCTTAGTAAACCAAAGAATTTTTTCTTTTGATTTGGAATTGTTCTGTTTTTTCAAGTATGACTCAGTAAATTTCCAGAGCAGATGTGTATAATACCCATATACACATACAGACCTATCTGTTGGTCAGCACTAGCATAATGTCTGTCTGCTCAAGGCCTACTCGATGATCTTTTAAAATGATGAGGGGTTTTGATTTTAAGCTAAATATAAAGCCATGTTAAACTATGAGCATAAAACATTTACTCAAACTGAAATGCCTGGTATGATAGATTCTGCAGGCATAAAACACATTTGCGTGGATGTTAGTTTATGTTTACAGGTAGAAATTTCTTTCAAAACTTAACATTGTTTGCTTGAAAACATCGTTGGGTTTTTTCAGTGAAGTTTTTTAAAAATGTAGTTTTTATAATTTCTTTCAGTGAAATGTTAACTATCTCCACAATCCTAACTTAAAGAAGTCCTAACTTAAAGAATCCTTAGTGAAGGTACTTTTTCAAACATCTCTGGCACACTGGTAGGTGCTGTGGGTGTACATCTGCTTCGGAATCCCCTGATTACATGAAATAGTTTCCTATAAATGGCTCAACTAATTCTTCTTAGTATTATTAATCCTAGGATGTTAAACATCTTGCTTACTCAGGGGTAGATCTTTCTCCTGTTTTTAAGAGGAGACTGGGAAGAGCAAGGGATGTGCACAGAGAGTCACAATGCATGTAAAGCTTTGGATAACATAATTGAACTGCAGATACAGAAATCGAAATGGCTACTCTGCTATGCATATTTCAGTGGTTTCAAAATACTATCTTTAGTATATATTGAGCAATGTGTTTAGGAAATACTAACAGAAAGATAACTGCAATAATTGCATGTTTTTTCAGCTTATCTTTATTTATCTCAGCTATGTAACAAACACTGAGTGGTTTTTTTTCCCCCCACAATTTTCTTTGTTCCACCAGGATTGATGAAATCTGATGAAGTATTACTTAGCCCAATTTCAATAGTCAGCTTCTGATAATTGCTTTGGTTACTAAATACCTGATGTGAACTTTTCATTTCCCAGATGGATTAGATTATCTAAGCATTGGGTTCCCTGCGGGCATTGAATTTTTCAGCTGATTTCCATCTTGATTTTAATGCTTTTGTAACGATGAATAAAGTTGGTCGAGCTGCAAATGATTGATATGACCAGAAGGATGTTTGAACCTTGGAGGGTTTTTTGGGTTTTATTTTAAGTTTGTGTTGTTGGTTTTTTTTAAACTTCTTACGTGGCTATATCAGAAATGTCTGCTAGAGTTAATGAAGGAAAAGTGAAGCTCTACTGCTTATCATATTAATACAGTTTTGGGTTTCCCAAGAGAGAATTTCTTATTTGTCTCAAGGTGATTTTTTGTGTTGTACTTAAGTTGTCTGAATGATAAATAGTGCCCTAGGTAAGTTGCAGGCTGTATATGTAACGAAAAGTAATATTGCATTTGAAAGTTTTCTGATAAAGGGGAATCCAATTTTGCATTGAAAAGCTAAGATGAATTTTAACCACTTTTTTGCTGAAATTTCATCAATCTGGGCTTATTAGGAAATGAGAAATTATTCATTTAAATCTTCAGTGATTAAGGACTGACAAGATTATTTTAATAGAATCACTTTTTACAAGTAAAGGTAGAAGTGATCCTTATTTTTTTTCCTTATATATATAAATATCTATTATGTATAGATATATTTTATATACATAAAATATAGATACGTACACAGCAATATATATAGTTTTATATAAATTTCTGCATTGTTTAGCATAAGAAAAACTTCAGATTAATTCTGAAGTCTAATTGTTTGTGTGCTAACATTAGTATGAAATTATTTCAGTCATCAATATGTTTTTAGATAACTTTGTTATTTTAATTGGTTCCACTTTGTAACAAGATACAGTGAATAGAGCTTTACTAGTACTTCTGGCTTAGTTTTACCTACAGTGCAGTTCATCTTCAGAGACACTGTGACACTCAATTCCGTATGTAAACTATATCACACATACAATTTTGCAATAGCTCATGCCACCTGCACTTAGTTGGATGGGAAGTTTAATAATTGGCTCATAAATTGAGAACTCTGTATATCAGTAAATGACAAAATAATCTCTGGTGATCTGACAGCACATATAAGAAACCATAGGGCAGGTTAAAAAGGACAAAATTGTTGCATGTTTGAAATATCTAAATATATTTCCCACAGCTAAAGCCAGCAAGAGAAGGAATATAGTAGCTGTTTTAGAACACTTTGCAAAAGAGCTGGGATCAAAAATAACTTTCCTTCATTGCAATGGGTTGTATGTACTGAAAATGAGTAAATGTAATATATATATATCAAAAAAATTTACTTTGATTATGAACCCCGTGTAATAAAAGCACTTAGATATATCATTAACAATATGCAATATATTTACATGTAATGACACTTATTCTTCCAAGTTACTTTACTCACCTATTGCTCTGTGTAACTAGCACAAATTTGTATTAATAAGTCTAAATTCTGAATACGTTTAGAGCAGAAACACCTGATAATGAAGATGTCTTACAGGATTGTTGAGTATAAAACAAGGTGGGTTTTTTCTTCATCATATTTACAGAAAACTTTGCATATGGAATGACAAAGTGGTTGGCAGAAGCACTGGATATGGTGAGGAGATCTGGGATGGGATAGGTCTTCAGTTCACTGGGAAACCATTTGGTATTGTACCCTGGGTGACTACCCCTGGGACTGGATGAATTTCGTCTCTTCCAGCCTGACCCTGGAGGCTGATTCACAGCCCACTGGTGCCAATGGAAAGACTCCTGTAGGGTTTTGGATTGGGGCTGAGATCCTGCAGGGTGGTTAGTCAGAGGGGCAGGGACATGCTCAGATATCACCCGTGCTCAGGAGCAGTGGAGGCCTCTTTAAACATCTCTCTCTTGTTGTCTGGAGATAATAGTTTGTCTGTTTTATGGCCTGGGGGGAAGAAATTGCAGGTGAGCACCCCAGTTGTTGGTTCCATGCAGTACCTGTATGGAGCTGTGGTAAAACACAGTGCCCGTTTCACTAATGATGGAAACAAATAAAATGTGTTTCTTTAAAAATAATATATTTGGATATATTTGAGGTATTAAAATAAAATACAAGCAATACATTCAAACTAATATTTCAGACAATATCAAAAGTTGTGTACATTATCTGTATCATGAACAAATTATGACAGGTCTGTATCATATAGGATTCTTTCAGGAGTGTTTCTATCTGCTTAATCATTAACAAGGCTTTTCCCTGACAAGACAGAATGTGCTCAGTTTGTCTTCCATGCTACTCAGACTCATAGCCAATTGCTGTTTAAAAGGGCAAAACCCAACCAAACAACAAAACCAAACAAAAACTTGCTCCCGATCTAAAGAAAACAGCACACAAAAAGGTTACAAATCTGAAGTCCAGACAGGCGGTGTACTTACATCAGGTAAGCGTTCATATTCTGTAGCTTGATTTGAAATTTCTCTTACGAAATTATTAACATATGCATACTTAAAAGTGTGAAGTTATGGAAACTTCTTTCTAATAAATTAGTTGTTCTTGAGAGTTTATTTGGAAATAAAATCCCTTTTTTGGATTTAATTGTAATTACTACTTAAAACTAAACTTTGCTGGAGAGGTGAGGCAGTTTATGTTCCTTTGTTAGGCTGTTCGTATTGCACCATTTGTACACTGTCACTTTCACATTTTAGAACTTCCCATTAGGAAGCAGAGTATTGTCATTCTGCTGTTAGAAACCATTTGCAGAAGGTATTGTAATGGACCACTGAAAAAAACATCAGTACTGTATAGTCATTCTCCATACATGCTTGCCTTTGTCCCCCAAAATCCTAATGACCGACTGCCATAATTGTCCACAGGTCACTGCTTTGAGATATATACCCAATGTGTCCAGACACAGCTTCAAGTATAACCTCATGGGATTTAGCTGGTTGCAGGTGAAGCGGAAAAGGGAAGGGTGAAGAGATGCGGGTGATTGTTTTGGTCATGTGGGAGGAAAAAAGAAGATACAAAAGGGAAATGATGGCTCCTACCATTGGTAAGATCAGAGACGCGTACTCACATGATAGCTTTCCACCTAAATTCAGTAGGTTTAGGGCCTCGAGTTAACCAGTGTTATTTCCGTGTCTCCTTTCACTCAAAGAGCTTTGGCATTTGTCTGTCTCTGTCTCCAAATGGGTCATTTACTTTTTCCACCTGCTGTTATCACCTGTTTTTTAACTCTTCTGCTTGCAATTTCATGCCTACCTCACTCCTACATTTCATTCTTTATTAGTTTGCACCATTTTAGAGAAATTCAAAAGAAGTTTCTTATCTCAAACACCAAATCATCTGAGCAAGAATATAAGACACATATTATGTGCCACTTTTCAAGGACACATGGTACGACTGGCTCACTGTAATCTGTTCTAGAATGCTTAAGTTTTAAAGGGCACAAAGATTTTGATAGCTGATTTTATTTCTATATGTGTGTATTTATATTTCTAGCACATTTGATAAAGTACAATTACACAACTGCCTCTTGGCTCTGGTGTTAGTCTTTGTACCAATGTTTTTTAATGCTTTGCAATATGGTTCTGTAGCAATCTGTATGTGTATTAGAAGAAGGTTCGCTTTCTGCTATAGTAGCTATGTCATCTGCACCTTTGTATCCTCTACCTGTCACATCCTTCATGCTTGACTCAAATTTAAAACACTTGTCCTAATTTCTGAAACTTTTCTTCTAAACTGTATTTAAAACTTAATGTTTTTAGCAACCTCCTCTTTTCTTCTCTGCTGACTTTATTCCCGTCTTCATCTTACGTCTGACCCACTTAAGTGCCTGTGACTTTTTCTATGCTACTACTTATAATTGAAGCTGTTTGCTTTGCTTTTTGCACAAAATACCCATCTCTTCAGATCTTTTTTCAGACAGCAAGAACCCTCTTTGCTTATAAGTCAGATTCTCCTATAGAGAACTTGTCATCAATACAGCTTACTGGTCTCACTAAAATCACCCGCACGTGATTTCTAACAGCCCAGTTTGTGCTGAAGCAGAAACTCTTTCATATTATATTCTTCTATAATACCAAAGAGAGTTGCCATTTGGTAAAATTCACAGTGATAATATATAGCTCTCTGGCACCATACTTTTTTTTTTAAATTGCACTGCTAGAACTAAAATTATAACCTATTGCATCTACACTATGTGATGAAGCTAGGACCCGTGTTCAGCAGGGCTTGTGAGTATATTTTTGTCTTAATAAACAAACCCTGTAATTTAACAGAATATTTTTTATTTTACGGCTCTTACAGGAAGGCAGCAACTGTAGGGCAGGAACAAGAGGGGAATTTTTACACACCTCTTCTTGTCTTGTTAGTCCATTACTATGTTTTAGCCCATTCTCCCAGTGGGAAAGTGTGAAGCGTAAGTGCAGGCAACAGAGTTAAGCTGGAATGTCCTGCAGAGATTCACTATCACAAAGGGTAATACTGCTTTATCGATCCTTTCCATACCGTCTCCCACAGTTGTGTTAAGCCTGTAGCAAGTACAACCTTTACAAAACAAGATCAAGAGATATGCCTTACCATTTAAGTTGAATACTGGCTTTAAAATAGGATAAAAGGATGTTTCTTAGGCATGACATATTGTTGGCATTTTAGTATATAAATCATAAAAAATCTACAGAGTGGAAGTTCACATTTATTGGAATAATTATTTATTTTTGAGCCCTACATCTGTGGATGCAAGTGATAGGGCCAACTTCACTTTATATAAAGCACAACTTAAAAAAGAAAAAAAAGAAGTATTTTCAACTTTAACTAGACAGCTTTCCTAGAGAATTCAACTTCCCATTGCTCCCCATACTCTGTGATATATTACTTAGTCATTATTTTGTTATTTATACTGTAGGAGTGAACAAAGATTGTCTTAAGATTTAACACAAGACTATCAGACATCTTTTCATAAATATGTTTGTGTTATTCCCACTTCTCTGTTATACGCAATTCCATTGCTGCAGTAGTTGCAAAAGATGCTTATAAAATTTTTCACTGTTGCTTACTGAAAGCATTAGTACTCCAGGCTTTCGAAAGACTGATGAAGGGCTTTCAGTTTAGTAGTGCAGATTCTTGCTTCAAGTGTTGGCCTGTACTTACTGAGAAATACATTAATATGATAGGTCTTAATTTCTATTTTGAAAACCACCAGAAAAGTGTCAAGTGCTTTAGATCTGACAGGATGCTGATACCTGTTATTCTGCACCTTACTGGACTGCACATTACCTTCACATGATTGAGGCAGAGCTGGGGTCAGAAAAAACCAAAGGAGATTGGAAGACTGTTCTGTTCAGGTGCTAGCAGTGGTGTCTTGTCATGTCCTCTCCCCCACAGCCTAAGTGCCTTATCTCTAGAACTGAAGCGCATTTGTCCTTGAATGCAATGCACAGGCTTTGCTTTGCAGCTTTTGCTTGTATGCTGCTTTGCCGGCCTTTATACCTATGGAAGGAGCTCATCTACAGCTTTGCCTTGACTGTTCAGCCAAGCCTAAGTGCCTTGTGCTAAACTTCAATTTATTTTAAAGTTATTTCAGTGACTGACTTGAAGAGAATGCTCTTTAAAAAAAACAAAACAACAACAACAACAGCAACATAAAAAAAACCCACAACAAAAATGATCAAACAAAAAGCCCTTCAAAACAACCAAAAAAGCCCACCAAACCCCATATCCTAGATACCAACATATCTTTATTTCTCCCCTTCCATTACTAGAATAATGTTACCACTCTCAAACAATGTGCAAACAAGTATTATGTGACCTGTATTTTAAGGAAGTTACAGATTTTCTGTGTTGATGATGTGGAAGAATACAAAGACTGCTGGGAAATAGCAGACTTGCAACTAAAACTCCGATCATCTCAGTCAGTTCTTTGTCTTGTGATTAAGACTGCTTGCCCCATAGATGATTTGTCCAGATGAGAAATTCAGCAATGAATTGGGAAGAAGCCAGTAGCTTGCTTTAGACAGGAGTAATAAGAGATACCTCTCAGGAAACAGTATCTCAAATAACCCCCTCCCTTGCTTTGCTTTTCAGGATGGTTCAGTCTTAGACTCTTGTACCTGTAAGTTGTTATAATGAACAACATGAATAAACTTTGAAATCCCTTGTATTCAATTTTAGATGTAATGAAAATAGTGAAGTACATTGATTGTAGTGCAGCGATCCGCTGAATGCATTGTTTACATAGATTACTATTCACTAGCAAAGCAATAGGACTGCAAACAGGTAAATGACTGTCATTGAAGTCAGACTTAACACCATACTCTGTTCTTTTTGTTTCATATGCTACAGGTATATTTTTAGAAAAAAAAAATTCAAGATTAAATGAGTTGTTATAAAAATCAATTTTGAGGGCAAAAAACAGGTAATTGTAATTTTTCCCCTTATTTAGACAGTGAATAGATTAAGAAAGATCTCTGGTATGCACATGCCACATGAATGGAATTCACAGAGCTTGGAAAATACAGTGTGTGCTGTGAAGTATCTGAAAATAAGAGCAGAATTCTTTATTTCCTTAAGTAATTTTAACACAATCTTGAAGCAACACGAAGAAGTGCTTCATTGTTTTGAAGCATCTGATTCTCTGGTGCTAATGACATAATTATTAAATCAGTACTGAAGTATCTAGCTGATTATTATTATTGTTGTATAGTATGAAAGTAATAATGTTAAAAATATTTTATTTCTGTATATAAGTAGAGAAAATATGCATCTTAATAAAGCTCTTCTTTTTTATGATCTAGATTGCAGGTTTGATAAATTCTAGTATAATTAATTAAAGTCTGAAGATGAACTCAGGCCTGGAAGGGCAGACCGGAGAGATATTGCCTTAAAATACAACATGTAGTTGGCAGATAAGTTCCTTGCTAATTTAGATGGTTGAAACTTTTTAGAGGGTGGTTGACAGCAAAAATAAAAATCTGCTTATGAGCAGACTACTAGCAAGTATGGGTACTTATGTGAAAAATTTTTCCAAGAATGTACTCATTTTTACCAGTGTTTATAAATGATGAATGTCTGTTATCTCCTTCTAAGTTTGTTTATCTACTTGTGAAATGTAATCAAGAATATTTACAAAGGGAAAAAAAAGGTGACAGGATGTTTGGA
Source organism: Haliaeetus albicilla (assembly GCF_947461875.1). Classification (NCBI taxonomy): domain Eukaryota; kingdom Metazoa; phylum Chordata; class Aves; order Accipitriformes; family Accipitridae; genus Haliaeetus; species Haliaeetus albicilla. Next base: position 6,629,234 of record NC_091509.1, on the reverse strand, counting down.
TTGGTAAATTGCAACTGAAACAGTTGTTACCTTTGCTACTAATACATCAAAAGTTATGGGTAAGCCAGTTAATAGGACTATGCCTGAAAAGTAGAAATAAATAAATGAAAAGCCCACATGCTTTTCAAAGTTACTAAACTATATTGAGACTTTGGATAAAAAAATATTATGTGGTAATTTTAACAAAAACCATTAAATTAATGCCACTGCATTAGAAAAGTCATACAATGCAGCATAGTCACAATAGAGCACAGTTGCTCAAATACAGGAATTCATGTTTTAGGGAAATAAGTTTACTGTGTTATTATGTATGCCTTTGGTAATGCACAGTAATGTGCAGTACTTTTCTTGATCTCTTAGAAGCTTTGTACCAAGCTATTAGTTTTTTATAGTGTTAGAGGAGAGCCACACACACGAGCAGTTTTGCTAATCCATGGCTGAAAATTACCCCACTTTAAAGTATTTGGTGTATTGTACATGTGCATGTAGAATATACTGCACATCTTGTGTACTTCAGTTGCTTTGTGAAAGACAGTAGCTGGGAGAAGTAGTTGACACCAGGAATTTTATCCATCCTGTTCCTAGGCACATTGTCTCCCAGGGGCTCATTGCCACCCCCTCCCAGATTTGTAAGGGAGATGCTGCGGTGAAAGATGTCACTTGCAAATGGGCAGATACTGGTGCCAGTCCATTAATCTGTACTTCTGACCTTCTCTGTCCTGCAAAAAAAGCTTTCCAAGTGAAGATCATCGGCTGAGATGAATAATTCCAGCAGACTGAAGGCAGCACGTGTTCTACAAGTTAAGCACTTCTCTACAGCAGTTGTTCCATAGCCACCAACAGTGCTTCAACTGTGTATTTAAGAAGTGGAGTGGTTTACATGGAGCTATGTTTAGGGCTTGGGGCTTTATTTTTAATTAATACTCATAACATAAAAAAGTCTTAATGATTATCTGATAAATTGAGAGGTGGTAATCACTGGATAAATGGTGTACTTATGTTTCAGAGAATAATTATTCAGTTCTGATATTCTGGTTAATTCCACTTCGGTATTTTCCATCTGAACTATTTATAGGTAGCACAAGGCACATCCTTTTGCCACATTCCAGTCTATTGTGTATGTAATACACTTTTATGTATGAAAGGCATGGATAGAGTAATAATCCTTTAAATTTGTGTAAAGGATATTCTATAGTCATGATATATTGAAAGAACGTTTTGCATTTCCTGATTTGGTGACTTTCAGAGAGGTATGTATATGTGTTTGTATGTCAAGAATTGCAAAATATATGTAAGGTAAAAGAAATGATGCATGCGTACACTTAAAAGCTCATTCTGACCCTGACTGAAACTGCTTTTGAGATCTGGAGGGGAAAAAAAAGTTGTGTATTATCATTTTTGCACAGCTTTTCTGTTTGGTTCCATTAGGGATTAGAAATGTGGAAATATTATGGAATAGTGGCTGTCAATCTGAGCAAAACCTAGTAGTAGTGGAAATCTCATTAGCCTGTCTATCAGGTAAGGTCTAAAACTGAGGTCTTTACCACTTGTGGTCATTAAGTTGCTCACTGTTCAAAGGAGTAAAGGTGTTAAATTCAGTGTCTTGGAGAAATTCCAACTTGTGAAATTAGATTTGGTCTAAATTCACTACCACTTAATTCTTTGTTTCTTGTTCTTAACTACAGTGTAATAATGATTTTGGTTATTAAACAGCTGCTCACTTGTATCCTAAGCTTGTCTGCTTTTCATTGATAGGAACAGTGTATGTTATAGCTTAATGAAGTAATATAGAAAAAAGTTATAAGCAATCTTAAGTGGAAGCTACAGCGTTAAAGCTTTAATATGCTACACTTTGCTCATATATTGCCAAAAATGTATATGCTGTGTTCATTACTGGCTCTTAATTTTTAAGCCAAACCCCACAGGTTAGGAGCAAGCCATCCTAACACTGTGGTAGGATTGATGCAGAACCAGTCTGTGGCACATAATGCAATCTTACTCTCAAAACACACCCTTCCATCTCATAGCATGTAAAATTGTATAATGGAAAGATCCTTGTAACTCAGGAATACATCCATTTTCTGATCCAGTTCACTTCCATATCCTGCATTGCTCTCCAGGTCTGCCCACCGAACTGAACCGTTGGCCGCTACAGCCATGTGCAGCTTGCAACCATCTATAATCCCTGTTTAGGGGTGCCTGTATAAATTCTGTGTCTGTAGAGATTAAAGATGTATTTGTTGATAGACATATTTGTCTCTACATACTAACAGCGATTTGTTCTCTCTGTCAGTTTTCCTTCTGTGTGTTCGTTCTCATTTAGCATACCACAGGGCTCAGAGGTCCAGCAATACCTAACCAAGACATGGAGGGCATGTATGCATTCTCCCTGGGAAGGAGAATGAGGACATAGCAGCAGGCCTTGGTGTCTTCCAGTAACCTCCCAGATTACAGTAGCACTGAACAATCTTTCCAGTCCTCAGAATAAGGCAGTCCTAAATTATCTTTTTCCCTTCTTTTAACTCCTTGGCCTACAGCAGTTAACTGTATATGGAAAGTACTAATTCTCAGGGTGCAGTCTACGCTCAGGCATTCACATTTCATCAAATATCTAAGGACTTCACCAGCTTTCGTCTTGTAAGTGTTCTCTTCACATACTGATAACACTGGCTTGTTTAAGACATGGAGACTTACCCTCTCATCTGTCAGGTACCTTGATTTCAGCTTATTCTTTCTTTCTGTACCTCAGATAAGTTAGATCTCTAGGAAATACCAGGAGCAACATATAGTGAAATGGTGGTTTACAAGCGGAAGAGCAGAATTATTGCATTCAGGACCGAGGGACTGGCATAACTGTGTCCCCTTATGTATACAATCAAAGGAAAGACCTATCTCATTTCAAGTATCTAGAAATGCACCAGACCCATGTGTTCAAGCATCTCCTTGCATTTCATATCCACAATTAGCATTTCAGACGTGGGCACGTTATTAGGTTATTGCAAACTCAGGCTGTTTTCATAACTCATCTGTTCTGTGGTGACTGACTAATCATGTTCTTAGACTACATCAAATGTTTTTGTCACTTATGGGCAAACTGCCTTATATCTTTGTGGAGTACAGGTCGTCACACAATCATATCAGACTGCTGATGCAGCATGTGTACACCAGAATTTACTTTCCCCGGTTTGAGTGTCCCTTTCCATTAGTTATATGAGATGATTTGTTTTTTTTTTTTTTCTGGTTAATCTTGTTTTTAAAAAAAGCCATATCCTCATTTTTCATATGCTGCCTATTTTCTACATCCATCCAAGTACTCTTTAGTTTAGGCTAGTTCTAGCCTCTGAATTATGCATACTCAGCTTGTCATTCAGTGCAGCACTTACAACATTTCAGTAGAAATTACTTTTCGAAGTCCTTTCCTCAAAGATGTATTTCTGGAACATTAGTGTGTGCTTTGAAATCCAGTGAGAATACGCTATAGAACCAGGAAGCAAACACTTAGATAAGTAAAAAATTATGTATGAGTATTTGTTGTTAATAGTAGTCATTTTGCAATACTCACAGGAATCCAAACTGTTGTTTCTCACATGCTTGCAAAATTTCATGTGTGTTTCCTCCCTAGTCTTTCTTCTTTAATGTTAAAAGGCATACTTACAAACATACATTATATAGAACATCTAGTTTCTCCAATAGGTTATTGTTGTCCCCATCTCTTTGTTTTTTAATAACATGGTAAAGCAGGTGAAAAATAAATCAATATAATTAGGAGAGCCATAAAAATATGGGTTTTTTTATTTTATGAAGTTTTTAAGTTCATTTGCAATTACGCAAATACTACAGTTATCAAGTGGAACAAATCTTTACATTGATGATGTATAGTTTATAAAACTACACATATTTTGTGTCTTCTGATCAAGGTAGTACAAGGGCTCTGTATTTTGAATGATGAGGAGTGCCATTTAAGATGAGAACTATGTGTCAGTAGAGTTTTGTCTGTGTTTAAGTGTTTGCAGGCTCAGCACTTATATATGTTTCTTAGTCTCACTGGAGCAGATAACAGTATGAAAACGATTTATTCAACTCTTAAAAGGATTTTCAAGTCCTACCATGGAATGCAAAACCAGCTGTCTTTCAGTACTTTGCTTTTATGTGGTAACTCAAATATTTGCCCAATTTGTATATGTATTTTGGCATGTGACTTATTTAACTAATACTTTGTCTCATTAATGTATTGTCCAGTAATACCTACCTCATGTTGATATACCTCAGTAGAATGGTAACCAGTTTCTTTGAAAAGAAAGCCACATGGAATAAGAACCTATTTCTTTTTTTTTGAGTTTGTGCAAGTCTTGCCAGTTTGGTTCAAGCATTGTACAGGTGATGGAAATCCAACAGAAAGGAATCTAGCAAATGTCTTTTTATTAATATTATTACAAATGGAGTGAATTCTGTAAAGGATTTGCATTCTGGATGTCAGCTTACTTTCTTCTTTCTGCATTGCAGTTTGAGTCACCTTTTAATTTTACTCTTAATTTAATGTTTCAAGCAAACAGGGGAGAATGAAGTGTTTGAGGTGTTTTGGGGTGGGAAGAAAAAAGTTCAATGACTCCTTTTTTCCTTGGCATGGGTGAACACTGCATGTCGTGACAGGTCCTGAGCTGGTTCACTAGCAAAAGTGAGAATTACTATTCATTATACAGCCTCCTGGCTACTTGGTATGCATCTCAAAAATACAGAGAAAAACCGGGGAAGACATCAGTCAGGTCTCCCTAAATGCAGCGAGAATTTTACTTTTCTGAGAGGTGAAAAATATGCCCCTGAACCTCTTCCCAGTTAGGAATTAATTGTGATGGATCTCTGAGGAGAACTGCAGTCTTCTCTCATAAGATCAACTCAGACATTATGCCCATATTTTCTTGGATTTAAAACTGGTCCCTTGTTTGAAAAAAGATATTTTCTTAGTCATTCCCTTTCCTATTCAATAAGCAAAATAGCAAATATAGTGTAAGATTTAGGAAGCTGTAGGATATTTAAATAAGTGAAAATTTGTCTTGCTCAGGCAGCTGTTCATTCACAACAGCTATGACTGGCTGTGCTGGGTTTCAGACTGCAACTCAAAAAGCTTAAAATTTACCAAAGGAGATATGGTTCTGTGCTTCCAGGAACTGTTGTGTTACCACTGATGTAAATCATGTTGTCTACAGCCAGGCAAATGAAAATGCTCGCACATAATTTTTCAGGTACTCTGTTGGAAATGAGACTTTTTTTTAATATATTATTGATTGATTGATTTTTAATAATATGCTGATATATTTTTGTCCAATTATCTGTTGCAAAAAGATTTTTTTTTTTTTTTAATTTAAAATTCCAAACTATATCCAGGCTTTCTTTGTTTAGCAAAACAATCTTATTTAAGCTACGATCTATCTAATCTACCAGCTACAAGTTGAAATCATATTGCCTTCCCCAAATTTATGAATAAAATACTGCTGTAGACAGATTTGCACATATGAATTGCCAGCACCTGTAAAAGCAGGGAGCTATGTTGGATGTTTAAGGTATTCTGGGTTTAAAGTGAAAATACCCTCCAAAACATAATAATAAAGTCTTTACAGTTTTTTCATCATTTAAATGTTTGATGATGATAAATGGCAGTGTTACAATGTAGAAATAATATTTCCAGTATTTCCAATACAAAATGATAGAAGGACATTTTTATTAATTTTAATAAATTTAATTTAATGTCTAGGTCAGGAAATAATTGACCACATGCTTAAGATGGTGAATAGTCCTGCTAGCTTAATTGGGACTATTAATTAATTTAAATTTCAAGAAATATGTAAATGTTTATGTGATAGCATCCCTAGGCAGAAATAAAATAATTTGGCAATAAATTGTCATTTTAAAATGATGTAGGTATTGAATAGCTAAACAAATTTGTGAAAATCTAGGAACCAACTCATTATGAGAAGAAAAGTGAGACCAGAGGCAAGACTTCCCAAGTGTATTCACATGAGTGCATAGCTGGCAGAATTGGTGGGCTAGAAAACAAAATAGAAAAGAAGTTTTCTAGGCACCAGGAAAAGCGCGTCCTGTGAAACACATCTGTGAAAGGATGTTCTCCTGCCTTTAATCCTGGTTTGAGTGACCAGATACCATGTGTTGATGCTTCCTCATTTATTCCTTGTTTGGATTTAGAGCAGATCTTACTTATGTGAGACGTTATGACACCTTCTCTTTAAGTACACCAAGTATTAAAGGAAAAATATTAGGAGGTAATTTTTGAGACTTTGTTCTTTAATCTTATTTTGCGTGAGGAATATATTGGTTATAAACAGCTTGGAAGAACTCTTACATAAGTGTTGAAGGCAGGAATTGATTACTTGGTAAACTTGAATCTCTGGGAATTTGGCTTCTATTTTACCTTCCTAGCAGTCATTCTCTTGTGTTAATGTGCACATTCCAGCTGCATGTGTCAAATCCCATTGGTGATCTGTATTGTGTCCCTGCTTGTGCTCTAAACCTGCTCATGGTTCTGCTGTATAACAAATTCAACATAATTGGTATTCAGTGCTTAGGCAGACCTGTGGTTAAATGTGTAAGAAAATGGAAGTGTCTGTTGTCTATAAACAGGTAATCTCATTAGATTAATGATATTCTGTGCTGATGATGTTAGTATTCTTGCAATGCCTGCATTACTTTGAGTTGCATACCTTGCTGTGAATGTGTATTCCATGTTAGCAATTTCTGCTCTTAATGTTCTCTTTGTAAAAAGTATCAGACAGGTAGTACAGGCAGAATAACTCTAAACTCAGACCTTCATTTCTGTTAGTAAATGAAATCAGTTAAATGCCTGAATTCTTGGTCTAGTTTGTCCTGTATAGGAGATCGTACTGACTATACTGCTGAAGTTTGCTGTTAAAGATGTTTGAGTGTAGAACCGTGCAGTCTCAAATCTACTGAAATGAAGGCATCCCATAGTTTTTCTGTGCAGAAAAATTCTCATCGAGGCAGAAATCCCAAAGTTGAAGTAACTAATGTAAGATCTCTTTCCCCCTGCCAAAGTTTTTATGTATTCATACAGTGAATTACAAAGGTGTTACTTTATTTCACTTTTAGAAATAATGGAAACTGAAGGATAAAGTTTATGTCTTGGTTTTGATATAACAGCTTCTGACTAGGATACCTGTTGTTCCTTGGTTAGTCACTGAGATTCTTTTATTTGGGAAATATGGCTCAAAGATTAGATTATGTGAAATAGCTTGTCAGCATCAGAGTAGTGAATCCAAAGTCTCTTCATTTCTTGATTGCACAAATTAGACATGGATACAGCAGGCCAACAGAATGATTTTAGCACAGAAGTGGCAATAATGATAGGTTAATTTTAAACGTATTAAATAATCATTAAAATCTGCGGATTTCATCGTGCTCGCAATCAATGTTTTCTCATCAAAACCTGAAATAGAAATTACATGGGATAGAGTGTTGTTGTCCTTGATTGCCAGCCTGTAGGACAGTAGCTAGATTTGTGCACTGTGAATGGATGGACCAAGAAGGGTTTGAATATGGTTGAGTTGCAAAACCCCACCTCAAGGACCACGTGTGGCATTAAAGGTTATTGCAGTGCATTAGCATGGAGCTGCACACCATCCTGCTCTTTCTGCTTCTCCTCCTGGTTACTAAAGCTTTCCTTCCATGTCTCTTATCTCCTTGCTACCCTCTTCAGGATTCTGCCTCTGTCCTCTAATAATATTGACTGATAGCAAGGAGTATACATGGCTGCTCTCCACAGCAAACTGACCACAACATTTTCCCCAAGTCTGTGGTACTTTTTGATCGTGTCCTAAAATGGTGGCACTATTTCATTTCATGAGTAATTACTATATGCTGTGTTTGGTTAAAAGAGTATGGGCAGACAGCAGAAGGGAGGGCTATATCTTTACATTTTTCTGGTGCTGGACACTAAGAGGGAGGAGAAGACGTGGCTCTGGAGCACCCTCCAGTGGAGTGGGTGCCTTTTTCCTTTGGCAAAACCAAGCATGCTTCTGTAATAAGAGCTTATAGATCAGAGGGTACAGCTGGTGTATATCTATTTTCTGTATTCAGAAAAGCAAAAAACCTTACCCTGTTCCTTGTCAGAATACACAGTCTTTCTAGTGCGCTCACGGAAGCTGCACAAAGATATATTTCAGAGCACAAACCAACTTCTATCCGGCTCTTGGGGACTAAGCAGGGGGTACCTGTCTTCTAGCTGAAAACAACCAGTCAGCATGTACACTTTCTGCTCATCTGTTGGCCTTAGAGATGCCAGATTTTTTTTCTTTTTTTTTCTTTTTTTTTTTTTTTCCTTTTCTTATTGCTTACCTGCTCAAAGGATAGTTCATAAGCCCCTGGGCAAACTAAACATACACACAAACTGCCTTCTTTGCTGGCATGATGATCAAAGAGCTGTTGTGGTTGGGTTAGGTTGCAATCACTGAAGGTCTGCATTGCACACTACTAACAGGTCATATGTTCATTCAAGCTTGATCCAGGGGCCTGATTTACCTTCAACCTTACGTAGTCACACTTAATTAGATAAGAGCTTAGATTTAATAATGACTGATATCCACCTACAAAGGAGTGTCAGTGATTACGCAGTCTGGAAGGTGATAGCAGAGCTTTGCCTGTTCGTCAGGCTGGGTTGTATCTGTTGCTGTCAGGGGTCTTTCTCAAGTTACGTAAGCCTACCTTTAAATTTCTTTTCTGTCTATAAAATACTTAATGCTTATTATAAAGCTCATGGAAGGAGGCATGCAGACAGAAGGATTAACTTGGTGATTTTCTCTTTTACTACAGGTTTGTTTTTTTTTTTTACACTATTCCTTGTACTGTTCTGCCTTATGATGATTTGGACCAAACCGTGGGGTTTCATCACATATAATGCAGCTTACACAGCTTTAGCCTGCATCAGATGATGGTGATGATAATTTTAGCTGGGAAGCAATTCGCCCTTCCAGAAAAGCACACAGAATGAATGCTGATTGAGTATTTTCTTCTTTTTTAAACAAACAAAAAATCCCTTATATAAACAAGATGGTTATATAATATAAATTGTAAAGATAAGAAATTTACTTTCCCTTCTCTTGGGGAGTATGTACAAGCAGATCCTGAATATGAATATTTGGCATTTAGCCTAATGTTGAAAAAGGCCCCAGAACATGTCAGAAAGAATTTAATAGATGATTGCTGATGACCGGCTGCCAGTCAAATGTACAAAACCAAAACCGAGCAGGCAGAAAAACAAGAGACTCGGTAGTTGTATCTACATCCTCTTAGATTACATTAGGCCAAATACTAAACAGGAGGAGGAAAAAGGTGGGGTGGAATGGAATTTAAAAACTAACAATTACTTTTTTGAGGGAGTTCCTAATTGTTTCCTGTATGTGTCTGGGTTGTGTAGCAGAAATAAAATCCTAGTTCAGAACATGTAGTTAGAATAGAAAGTTGGTTTTATTTTAACTGGAGTTTTGATGCCTGTGGAATAAAAATAAGTCTGTAGGATTTCTGTGATTTGGGGGAAGGAGTAGGAGGGGAATTTCAGCCAGTAATGTTTTTGCAATAATTATGTAAAGACTATGATAAGTTATGGAAAAAAATAATCTGGTGTTTTGAAAAATAATAGAATCTGCTGTTAAATTGCTGCTCTACAATGGTTTACTTGTTAAAATAGGACAGTTTATGATATTTAAAAATGGTAGGGGAAGCATCTTGAAGGCAAACATGTAAGTTTGTATTTTAAAAGTAGTAGCTTTGGATTGTCCCAAAAGTAATTCTTGTTCTGATCCCTGCTTCTGCTCTCTAAAATATTGCATATCTTCTTATGGATTTGTAGGGACTGTATTTGTCTTCAGAAACGTAATACTAGAAGATAAAAAACAGGGTCAATAAGCACAAATTGGACAGTAGTCCGGGGACTAGTTTGACCTAATAATTTTCAGGAACTCTTAAATGCTAAATAATTGTGTTAATTTGTGGTCTTTACAACATGTGCAGCATCTCTTACAAGGTTTCAAACAAAGAACTTGCTTTGTCTACAATGGCAGTTCAGAAGGAAACAGGGTAATGATCTGAACGTCCTGAAAGGTTTGCAAGGGGTATTGTAGCTTTACGGTTTCTATCAGATGCAGTGTTATCGTCAGCTTATTTTTATGAGAGGTTTGATTGGTTTGTTCTTCTAATGTGTCTTTTGTGTGTGTGTGTGTCTGTGGAAATGTTGGTGCATCATTTATATATGCCTGTAATACCTGAGTGGTCCCTGTTTTATCCTCCTAATTTCTACTGACTCCTATGTTTAAATATTGAGTAAATTTCAAGTATTGCTTGATCAGAGTTTTGGAGACATATCAGTTATTTTGTGATTAGAAAGTCAGTTACAGCTGATGCTTTGCTGCCAGGCCTGTTGGGCTTTGTGTCTTTTCATTTTTAACATGCTTATGAAATAAAACTAGATATTCAGAAGCTTGTAGTTAGTCTTTCTCCTCTATGTTAAGCAAGTGTTGCTGTTGCCTTTTAAGGGAGGGTGGCACATTGCTCCCTTGGAGGCACAGTGGAATGATGGAAGAGGTCAGTGGTCAGGAAAAGGACGATCATCAACTGATAGCAGTCATCGTAGCAAAGATACTTTTGAAAGACTGAGACTGGTGAACTACTCCAAAAAGGCTTAAAAGTGCCAGACGCTGCAAACTGTAAGCTCTCTATATGCTTACAATGAGGTGCATAAAACATAAAGCAATATTACTTTGTATCATCACTGTTTTACAAACTACTTTGTCATACCCACCCCCAGCTCCAAGAGAAAGTTTGTGGTCCCAGCTGTCTCATTGATCATATGCCACTAGACGTGGCAGCACACACAATTGAATTGCTTTTCCCTCAGGGAAACAATGTCTCCAGGTGTGCTAATAATAAAATTAATAGCTTAGAGAAACTGCTTGCCACAGCAGCCATGGCTCTACAATGAGAGGATCGATTCCAGTGTTTAACTGTCCTAATTCCATAGTGGATACCCGACTCAGCCACCGCTGAGATATGTTCAGTCTCACAGTTAATCAATACATCCCTGATTTAAAACAAAGAACCAAGATTCGGGATTAGAAGTCTTTCTGAATAAAAGGATGTAGGTTAAAACTGTCAACACCCTTCAACTATTATCTTAACATAAAAGTTCGGAGTGCTTTAGCTAGTGCCTCCACAGGAAGTAAACGTTGATACTGGTGAATATATCCTACTCATTTTGTGAAACATTGGCTTGTAAATATTAGAATGTAAAATGGCACTTAAATCATCTTCAGCTGGCGTTTTGTAGAGCTTCATGAATTTTGATTGTAATTGATAATATTACTTTAGTGTGGATAATGTATGTAGTCATCCACTGTAGTTATTACTCTGTCACATAGTGCTGCTGTCAGTAGCCATAGATTTGACTGCCAGCAATGTGTCTTGAGGGGCACACATGCTTTTCATATTGGATTTTGAGGAGATCTCAATTCTGAATGCTTGTAAATGTCAAGGTTTGGCCTGTGTATGAAAGAAAATATGCATTCTTATAAGTTAATAGTGGGAAGTGAAAGAGCATTACACATTACTGTGTGGGACAGGGGGCTGAAATTTCAGTGACAGCTTCTTAGTTGTAAGAAGAATGAGGAATTTGTTAAAAATCACTTGTTTGCCAAAGCTGGTTTTTAGCCTGTAATTTGGTCTAATGACAGCCATTATTGTTACTTGTCTTGCTTATATCCTTAGATGATTACAACTCCACCACAGCTACCTGCCACAACTTAGTACAGTTAGTGAGGGAGGCAGCTGAAGAGGTCTGAGACATTTCTGTCAGCCATTAAGCGTGGCAGTTCCCTGCAGAGGGAAAATAAGTTCTCCTTTCCCCTCCCTCAGATTTCAGTGAAAGGAATCGAAATCAGCTCTCCCTATTGCATTCAATACCACCAGAGGAGTGTGGCTTCCTTTGGTTCTTTAGAGTTTAAGAAATCTAAGGCTAACCATTAGAAGAAGTTTGAGAGTGCTGCCCTAATCTGGTGGTGGCTTTGTAGGTAGTGGGCAATTTGAGGTGGTACCAGACCTGAAGAAAACGAAGGAGTTAGGGGAGGAAAGGCTTCTAAACAAATGTAAGTATTAAAATGCCGTTCATAACCTAGAAAAGATTGATGTATGTGATCTGAAATGTGTAGAGGTATTGCTGTTACTTTCTTTACATCACTTGGCAGAGAGGGTAGGGAAAAAACTCCTGTAACAGAAGTACAACTGAGCTCTGAGCTATACCATGACATCATCTCCCAAAAGATCTCGCCACCACTCTCATACTTCAGCTGCCATACTTGGCAGTAATGTGACTTGGCAGGGAAAGATGAAAGAAATGAGAAAATCCCTTACAAAAACATGTTTAAAAGAGAACTTCAGCCACATCCTACGTATACCAGCAGGTAAAACATCGCTTGGGTGGATGGGAAGCACCAGCACTGAAGAAGCGCTGGCGGGATTTGCAGGCCTGTGAGGTGCACGCTGCACTTCGTCTGAGACCTGCTGCTTTTTGTATCGAGACTTTGGCCTTTTTTTGCAGTAGTTAGTTATGACAGATGTGGGAGAGGCCTGCGCTTCTATTTTTACCAAGTGTGTTTCAGTAACTTTGCTTCATAATAAATCGCTTTCATTTTTTAGTCTCTTAATAAATGAAACAACGTCCAGAGATAAAATCTCAGGATAAATAGTTTCAAGGGAGTATCTAGGGCCATGACTAGATCTCTAATTAGTTGTGTCTTCTTTTCTCCTCTGTGTCCCCGTGTCACACCCTTTGTACACAAAGGTTGAGGCCAAGAGATAAAGATAAATTTGTTAAGCAGCAACAAACTTTTTCCTAAATGGGGAGCATGGCCTACTTATGAGGGCAGGCAGAGTCTGAGAATGAGGCTTTACGGCATATTTCTGAGGCAGTTAACTTTAAATGATCGCTGGGGGCTATTGGTGGGAATGAAAGCAATCCTTTGTGGTTTTGACTGTTTGAATAAATAAATTTGTTAGGAAAAATGTGCTTTGAGTTACTCAGATACGCTGCTGGACACAGGCTTCCAATGGGGAAGCTCTTAAAGGTGCAAATTAGAGTTTGGTCTGTTGCTTCAATGCATTTGCAAGTAGTGGGCCTGAGAGTCTGCGTAGTGCTAGATCTGTAGGATTGTATTCTGGAAGAAGTCCAAGAAATTGGTTTTATCTGAAGAACAGAGTTCAGATGGGAGATTAAAGAAATGATGCTCCTCCTGCCATATGAGGGTATTGGTCTGAATGAGAAGTCTACATTAGGGGAGAAACTTAGAGGTCCCACTCACAGAGGCAATTTTTTTTTCAGTGGACGTCATTACAGGTGAAGTTTTTAATTGATCTATGAAAAATTTGGATTGCATTTTCAATCTTTTCTTTACAGCTGCAAGCATTCAACTCTATTTGTTAAAAACTGTCATTTTCAAGAAATGAATGTATGCTTCAGTAGTATACCTACATTGTCTATTTTTCTGTGTTCTGAACTTGTCCACTGAGGCTGGAGTCCTACTGACCGAAGTGATACATGGTTGCATATTTAGAAGTGTAAGGTAAGGAAAAAAATTCCTCATGCAGTATCACAACAACTGTTTTGACCTTGGTTATTTCCATTTTTGTTGGTTCTTTTCAGAACATACATATTAAGTGAAAAGTTCTCTAAAACTATGTCAGGTAAAGTATATCCTTGCAACACGCAAGTTGCTTGCTCACTCCAAGGTATATTGATTTTTATTAAACAGTAATATACCTGTTAAGTATCCTAGTTATTTGAGTGTAGTTTTTGTACCTGATTTTTTTTTTGCATAAGTCCCATAGCAGTAAAGCCTATTGATGGTATTGGCCTAAATGTTTTTTGTTGCATTAGAAAATGCCATTGAGTTTTTTATTGTGTTTTAAAGTATATTCAGCTTTAAGAGAACTAGTTCCATAAGCTGCAGAGGAGCATCAGTAACTAAATAATAAAGAGACACCATTTAGTTTTCATGAATATTACACTTACTAGATTAAAACAATGAATTTTTATTAAATAGACCTGTATAAGAAGTCATTTCGATTAAGACGCTGTCTTTTCATATAATGGATGTTGGTTCCATACAGAGTAACAGATGAAAATTGCCTCTAGAAAATAATAAAAAATGTGTAGAGAGAGAGGGAAGCAAAGGTTTTTCTTCATGGCTTGCCAATACTCGCAAACATGATTTAACAATTCTTTTGTCTGCTTTTAATTTTACAGAATTAACAGTTAGCTTAGGGTCATGATGTATATTTAATTTGTTAAAGCACTTCTTTAGATGTTCTACTTTATACCTAATCATTATTCTTATGTTTTTGAAAATATATTTCAACTAACTAGAAGGTTTTAATATTATGGTGTAGTCTGAAAAGATGCTAACAGTGTGTTTAAAGCCACAACAAAAAAACTAATGAGTTGCATTGCTGCATTAGGATTGAGTATGTCTACCTGTAAATAAGAATTGGTATGTGGATGTGCTTACAACTTGGTTTCAAAGAAATTCCAAAAAGCATAGCACATTGTATCATACATATCTGTAATTAAACCCTATCAAGATTCTCATCATAAATAGAAACCTGAATTTTCTTTGCAGTTGTGCTGGACTTAGGCTAGCTGGCATGGAAGGAAGGTGAGTGAGCTGGACAGCAAGCGGGGTGCAGACGCCAAGTTGAGGGGATATGGGGCAGAGTCCCTCTAGGTCTAAGTTCCCTCACTACAGTCCAGAAAGTGCTCTGCTTCGTGTGTTGTGTGGAGTAGGCAGAGGAAGAATGGGTGGTGCAGCTGCTGGTGCAAAGCTGTGAGTTCAGTTCTTACGTTTTAAATTTAGAAAAGGCGGCAGCTCTGCGGGAAGCTTTTTCCTACTACCCCCATCTCTTTGTGCCCCCTTTGCATTCACAGGGCCTCAGCTAGAGTGGCAGAGAGGGGACCCGTCTCGAGAAAGTCCATCCTAAATTGTCATTATTCCTATTATACCGATACCTTCTGTGTAGTCAAGAGAAGAGGGCGGAGAAGGGAAAGCAAAATTCTGTTGTAAAGCTCTGCTGAAACTAAAAAAACTCTCATAAGGGGAAAAGGCATATTTTCTTTAACCCTTAGGCTATCTACTTGATGAATTTCAAAGGTTCACTGTGAGCAACAGAGGTGTTAGTACTTTCTAAGTAGCTTGTAAAATGTGAAACTAAGCCTTGAATTAAGATGTTAAGCTTTGTACAAGTCTTCTTACCAATCCCTCCTGTAACATCCCGGTATAACTTCCCAAAATGGAAAGTTTTTATTTGTGATGGCATTAAGAAGATAGTGCCACAGAAGTGCAGATCCCGGTCTTTGATGTTTTGGGTTTTTTTTAATAATTTATTTAACAATAATGTAAGTGCCTTTTGTGGTGTGGAAGAACAAGCGTGTTGTATAAAGAAGAGCGTTTCCTTTCATTTATAGGCTCGGGCTGTAGTAAGAAGAAGGTGTCAGGGATTAATTGTAATCATATTCAGACTCTCATCCCTTAAAAATTAATTTGACAAATGAATCCAGGACAGACAGCATTTTCAGTCATTCCTATAAAATGTGGCACTTTGTGTTACCATTCAAAGTATAAATATCTGTAAGCTACAGTTCTAGAACACAGGCATGGAAAAGAAATATAAATACATGATAATTCAAAGGCCGTGGTCTTTATTATCCTTTTAATGAATAGCTGAATTACACTGCTAGCTCATAAGCCTTCTGTGAATATTTTGCTTTCTTGCACAATGACTATTTAGTCTCACTTGACCTCAATGAAATTATATGAGAGGTGAATCTGATTATTAGTTACAATCTGAAATAGTCTTTGATCAATTTTGTCAGCTTTACTTTTTCCTGTGTGGCTTTACTTTTTCCTGTGGGACAGACCCGTGTTCCTGAAAATGGCTATAATACTTTTATAGATTTTCCTTTTCTTTTTCTTTTTTTTGGCTACATTTTCCAGTGCTGGAGAGTCAGAACTTAGGAGAAGCAAGATCTTCTCTCCATCCCTAATTTCTTTGCCAATTGTTTTACTTCTATGCTGTGATAGCCAAATAGTATTGTTTGATAGCACATCAGAGCTTTTGTCCATCAAAATTAAAGGATGTGTAATACATGCTGTGCTGGAATACTTACAGGAGAAACAGCATTACAAACATGGATGCTCAAAAGGCAGAGATCCAAGCTGCTAAGTGTTGCTGCACTATGTTACTAGGAAGAGTCTGGTTTGGACAGTTACAGAAGGAGAAGACTGTAAAAGTAATTTTGAAAGAATGGTAATATGTATTAGATACTTAATGTACAAAAGATAAGGCTGGCATTTCATTTCATAGATATATTCCTAAGACTGTAGAACATCAGCATCTTAGGAGGGGAAAATCATTTATGTAAGAGCTTTAGGTCATAAATGTGAAATAAACCCTCTCTCTATCATTAATACCAGGTGATGTCAATCACTTCTCTCATGCTAATAATCACTATAAATAGAGCAATTACTACATAAGCAGTCAATTATAAACCATTGCATTGTGAAAAAAAAACACAGTACATTGGCTTGCTGTCATTTCCAGAAAGGGTTTAACCTTTTACTAAAAAATAAATAAGTGATTATGATTCAGTTGGAAAGATCTAGAAAAGCTGCTGAAAGGGAAGAAGAAAGTGGTGTTGCTTTCACTTGCATAGGAGTTAGAAATTTCAGCGTTCCTTAGCCGAGTTCTGTTTCTTTCTAAGATTATTTAGATTGAGATGCTAGATTGAAATGAAGATCCTTTGTCTTTGCAGGGCCACAGGGGCCACAATTACTATTTGACTAGTGAGAGGAAAAGAATTTTTTGAGAAAAATGTTCACAGCTGCAGTTTAGTTCCTCAAGTATTTGTTCAGCAGGGTGGCACAACACCAGGCATTACAGGACTGACTCAGCTCTTCAGCAGATGTGGATTGTTTACAAAACTCTTTTTTTTTGTTTCTGAGTAACTTTCCTCATGTGCCTTAGAAGAATTCAGGCAGGCATTAAAGTTACTGAGTGATGAACAACAGAGGCAGAAATTAGCATTCTTATATGTGAGTGTTAATATGGTACACCAAAATAGAACCGCCCTCTATTTCTTAACATTTCTGCAGATTATATTGCTGTTACGGATAGGTAGTGTCATGGTAGGTAGTTCTTACTGTGTTCCAGTGACACAATTAGTTTCTTCACTCTGTGTTGTAGAATTAGAAACAACAGATATGTGTATTCGAAACACTCAGACTCTCTGAGCAGGATCCATTAGATACGTTTGGACACCAGAGTGTCCACATTCTGCACTAGAAAACTGCAAAATAAACAGAATTTTCAAATAATAAAATGTGGAGTGATGGTCGAAAGTGGCAAGAAAGAGAAATGTGGTATGAGTACTAGAACATTAAATTAACCTCCTAGAAATAAATGGTGAGGTCAGTTAGACACAAAAAGTGTTTACGTGGGCAGGCAGTGGAAGCAATGACATCAGATGTGTTTGTAACTAGACTCAGGGACTTTTGGACAAGTTAGTGAGGGAGCAGCCACGTGTCCTCTACTTTCATCTGCAAGTCTCAGTGCTGTGATTTTGAGGCCTGTTAATTGACTACTCTGCTTTTTTATTGAGTTGGGACCCTGTACATCTCAGTTAATACTCTGTAATGAATACAGTAAATGTATGTGCATCATTAGTAAAATCTGGGAAGAGAGATCTGATACCTCTTCATACATAATCAGTGATTCTCAGGTCCTTAACGGTCTGTTCCACAGTAAAAATAAATATGTTGTTCTTGTATTAATATTATAGTAAGAGCCCCTCTGTATCCCCATTTGGATGGTGTGTTTAAATGAAGAAGAAATCCTCACTGTATTATTTACATACACTGCATAATATATAAGCAGTACTCACTGTTGAATAAGCTGAATTTAACTCACATTGTATGTTATTGTCATTACTGTAGTTACAACAATACTGAAACTTTTCCTAACAGCTTTCTGTCATTGAAGCTTTTTGAATAGGCTGACTTACCTTACTTGGAAAAGCTTTTTTGAGTTGCAGTTGAAGTGACGGTGTGAACTGAACAAGTTTTCCTTCTGGAAATGAATATTGTACGAAGTGAGACCCATTCCCAAAATTGTGTATAGGAAAATATGATCGTCTGTGGTAGCTGCAAATAATTATAACTACTCTGTGCTGAACATGTAACTTGTTAAAAGCAGTAGCATTTAAAGGGATCAAATGATCAGAAGTGAGCTCTTCAATCAAATACATCTGGAGACTAAAACAGGCTTTAAAAGTACATACCTCAAACACTAGCTACTGCTGTCTCTGAGATACAGAGAAACGTGAGGTCAGAACCTATGTAGAAGTTAGAAATTGTGTAATACCAAAGAATAGGGATGTAATACTGCAGGATGGAAACAAAGTCTGGCTCCTATTTTGTGAGCTGTTTCATGTAATGCTGCTGTGCTAGAACACAGGTTTATGGATAGGAAATTTAATTTTGAGACCTTTTATGTATAAGGAAGATAGTTCTCAGGAGGTGAAACTAAAGGGAAAAAAGAGATCTGTTTGTTGTTTAAATTATTATTCAAAATGTTCGAATGGGTTGTTTTGAAAAATGCCTGAAGTGAATCAGATACAGTGAAGAAATCTTTGGTGTTTAATTACACAGTACTGCCACCTAGCATCAACTCACAGATTTGTATGTGTGTTTGTAGATTTAAAGCTGTATCACTCTCAGGCTTTTACTTATATTTATTTTTCTGTTGAACCTTGTTATGATCTTTAAGAGTATAAATGTCTATGTTGAAAAAAGACATTTCTTACATGGTAAACCTCAAATATTAACGTGAAAAGCTTTTCAGTTCAGACAAATTGAAACAGGAGTAGTACAAGCTTTTTTGTTAAATAGATGTAACAATATTATAGCTAATATGATAGTTAATATTAATGGTTTCCAAGTTTGTCCTGGTAGATGCCATGCTAATAGATGTTACTATTTTAGCAGGTCTCAAAATAAAATCTTGCATTTTCAATTAGTGATGTCCTTCCAAAATCAAGCAGAAAATGGAAAATGAAGAAATCTCCTCATGTTTTTAGTGCACATACCCCAGTTTTACATATTCCTGAAAAGAAAAATGCCTGTGGAATGGTAATAAGCAGGGTCACAGTAATAAAGACATGACTGAATTTGTATGTGGCAGCAACTAGGTATTTTATATTTGGAAATTGTGAGATTTGTTGAGATATTTCATGCTGACATATAAAGAAGTAGCAGCTTACTTAGTCATATATCCTTTTAGTATAGCACAGTGTGAAGTCTTCCATCGTATTACGCTCAAGTGTAGTGTGAAGTTAACACATCCAGTCAAAAAGCTACTTTACCTTAATAATCTTTTAGTGCTTTGTTCTATTTTATTTCACTTTTTAATACATTAAAAAAAAAGTATCAAAATATTACATTTAGATTGATGCTGTATTTAATGAGTCCTTTATAGGATGTAATACCAAGTGTTAATCAATAGACATGCCAGAATAACTTCCAATACAACCTTGTAGAGTTTTTTTAAATTAATTCTTATTAAAATTATTGACTTGTTGTGACTTACTGGGGCTGCAACTGGAGCAGTTTTTCATCCTAATTAGGAGGTTAGGTTCCACTGCTCAAACTGCAGATAATAGTGTAATGATTGTCATCTTGAAACATAAAAATCAATGTGAGATACTATCAAAATCTGCCGACTGTCACAAATTATGGAAATTATTCAGGGTTTTAAAAACACTGCTAAATAGTGTTTCCTTTTATTCTTTCTAACATATTCAAGCACAGCTACTCAAGAGAGTGTCTATTAACATAAAGCAAATATCAAGTGGTGCTCAGATAGTTTGGGCCACCTCTTAATCTGTGATATAATTTACAAATCTTTTAGGAGAGATATGGAATAGTCTTATTTTTTAAAGTATTAAAAATCAAATATTGTATTACAAATTATGTAGCAGGATTATATTGTAGTCAACACTGTGCTCTGTCTTCTGGTCAATTTTATTTGTTTATGCAATAAAGAAAGTGGAACGTGAAGGTAATGACCACATACATGCCTGTACATTTCCTTCACTGGTAACATCATGAGAACTGGAAAATTTTAGGTCATTCTATAGATACATATTCCATATTTTCTTTTACTGTTTTCATCACTGCTATGTCAAGGGGCAAAAATGAGAGAAAAAGAAAAAATGTTAGTTGTCACTGGGGCTGTGCTTCAGTTAGAGGTTATTTATAGTGAGTTTGTTTTTAATATTTGATGTACACAGACCTTTCCATCTCAGTCAGGTGTAAATCTGAAAAACTCCTCTGCTATAATTGCCTTTGGAGGTCTATAGGCAGCTTTAAAGCCTCCCATAGATTCTGAACATAATCTGAAGAGAGTATTTTCTATCTGTTAAGATTAAAAATCTATCAAGTGATAACAAACTTGAAGGTATTTTACTAAAACTACCCAGAATATTTGCTTGTAGAAATAAATAAATATCCACATACATGAAATGCAGTTACAGAATTGAACAAGATATATGCTATTTGATTAGTCCATTATAAATTACTATATAGTTTCCCATTCCGTCTGCCCTGTCTGCAGAATTTATTCTCCCATCTTCTTATGTTCCATAATGAAAAGAAAGAGTGTTCTGCATTTGAATGTTTGTGTATATCATGTGTAAGGGGAAACGAGGAGCAAAACCTTTGGATTCGGAAGAAAACTAAGCTAAAGCTTGCATGTGACTATTCACCAAGTTGCATCCATGTTGGTTCTTGTCTCCTTGCAAGTACCTTAAAGCAACTAATTTCAAGTTTTGTAATGAAGCACTTAAAGATCTGGGTCCAAATCTTGCATCTTATTTTGCATTTTCTCTTCATCATCTATGTACCTGGGGAATTGCTGACAATTCTTCATAATGGTCTTTTAAAAGAACCTATGATTTTAGAGATAAAAAGCACAGAATCACAGAGTGGTTGAGGTTGGAAGGGATCTCTGGAGGTCATCTTGCCCAACCCCCCAGATTATGTCAGACTTTTCAATTGTCTTCTTTTCTTATTGAAGACTTTCTGTTAAAAAAATAAAGTCTGTGCCATTTTTAAGCATGTTCAGTCCCCATGTGACCAAGTATGGGTTCCAGTTGGAGTTAAAATGAGCAAATGAAAGTGGTTCTTCATACAGCAGGTAGCCTGGGCTTGTAAGCCTCCACACCAACACCTACTGTGACTGCAAAAAATTGACCTAGGCTCCAGAGGAGACTGAAAAGTACTTTCAGTTTGAGTTACCTCACATCAGTTTGAGTAAATCCCAAGCTAAAAAGACTCATGAGTTTGGACGCGTCAGACCTACATCCTCTCTTCTTCCTTTTCCCTGGATTTCTACTTACTGCCACTGCTGCAAACAGGATGCTGGGTGCGATGGACCCATTGTCAGGAACACTTCTGTCCTCCTCAGGTACTTACTGGGACACAGTAAATGTGGGGGAGAAGGGGAGGTAGGTCCCACGTGCGAGAACTGCAGGTTTCACATCTCAATAGGATTACCAGATACCTTAATTTTAAATTTCAATTGTCTGTGCTCTAGCAGTGTCCTGTAGAGAGAGAATTTGGCAAACTTTCTATTGCTGGTGATAGGAAATCGCATTGTTTTTCTGTGTTTTAAGTATATTTGAAATTTAAGAAATGGAGGAGCTTTTTACAGAATTGTAGACTGGGATGTGATTCAGATCTCTTTCCTGAGAAGTATATGTTTTCTTAGATTGTTATGTAACACAACATAACAGTTCACAACCATCCACTTTTTAGATTTTAAGATGTGCATACACCTGAGCTTGCAGATACAGTGTGAACATGGCATACGTGTCCAATGACGTTGAGATTTTATTGTTTACTGTTGCTCAGACATTTAGAGTCAGCTGATATGTAACTGTGGTGTGATGATTTGACTGAAATTCTAAATGGTGTATTTAAATTTTAATGTAAACGTATTTTTGACAAAACCAAAACTTTTACTGGTATGCAGCTTTGCGTTTTCACTGAAAAGGAGCTTTCAAAATGATGATGCTAACCCTGCTTGGGGGCAGAAACTGGCAGAATTCTCAGCTGATGCAAATCAACATATCTCCATCAACTCAGTGGAGGTGAAGTGATTTATAGGAGCTGCAGAGCAGATAATCATCATTATCTTTGTGTGAAGAAGATAAAACTGGCTCTGAAGATCTACACAGTAGATTATAACATTATTTGAAAAGTGTTTATTAACCTTTCACTGTTAAACAGAAAGTAGCTTCTGGTCTCTGCTGTAAGAAAATGTAAGATTTATAACACTTGAAAAGGAAACAGTAACTTTGGCCTTCTCATTAACTTACTTATAGCTTAAAACAGCTATGCCCGTGGTTTTGTAGGCTTTTGAAAACATGCAGTTGTGTCCATATTTGGATTCAAACCTGCACACTGCTAGCGTTAAGTCACGTGTCAGTAATTCTTCGAATTGCTCAGATGATAAAACAGGATTTGTTGGAAAAAAGCCTCTTCTATCAGCATTAATGCAATATTCCAAAATTTAGGTGGTCGTAAATTCTTTCTAATACAAACCAAGGAGAATGGTGACTACAATAATTAAAATCACATGAACTAGCTCAGGACAGGCTGCTTTTCTCTATTATAGTGTCAAATTCAATCCTCAGTGTGAAAACAAAACAAAACATAATTTCAGTTAAATGTTTGTTGAGTAAGAAAAGAATCATTTTCCTTTGTAGACTCCTTAGAAACAATTAAACATTAGCTCTGTCAAATACTAAATTGTGAATGAATTCAGTTTAAAGTATGTGAACCATACATTCTTTGAAATTTGCCTGAAAGAACTCATTATAAAACTAATGCCATGAAAAAACACTCCTTTTCAAACTGGGTAAAGCACCTGAATACTTTTTGTAAGCGGCTGCACATGTTTTGAAAGCATTCTAGTAATGCCTAAAAACCTTCCACAGTACCTTTCAACCAGTAAATTTCATATTCAGCACATCTGTGTTCCTACAAGACTTGCAGTAATAATCAGATTGGTTAACTATACTTCTTTTTTTTTATAAGATTGATTTTAATGCTTTTATCGATTTGAGGCAGATAAACTCAATTGTGCATGAAATCTTATTTATTTTTGGGACAAAAGGGAATTGAGTCTTGGTAGAAAAAACTTACCTTCCAGGGAGGAAAAGTCCTTAGACTTCACTTTTTAAGGCATGTTCAGCATACTTAAAAATTCATAATTTTGGTCAGCATTACTTGTCAGATATAGAGTTTGGTCTATTAGTGCATTTTGGATCCAGGACAACAGTTACAAGTATTACTGAATAGTACTGCAGATACGGGGATAGTGTATTAGTTATTTTTCTTTTACCAACCCATTTCTCCAAGTGGCTTTTACTGGCTAGTAATGATTACTTCAAAGAGTTGCATATAAATATACACAGTAGAGACTCATTAATTTTCAGTAATTTTGGAAATGCACATGAGGAATGGCTGAATTCTGCAAATCTGTGCTGTTGCCCCATGCTGGATTCATTTATAAAGAGAGTGGTAGATTGTTTCAAATGCAACTCCACCTAGAATTTGTGAAACCAAGAGAAATGAAGGAGTAGGATTTCCAGAAACGCAGATGGGTTTGGGGAACAGTCAAAATTAAGAAGCTTATAAAAGCTGAGAGACAAAAATGGGTCAAAATCAAGTAGCTGAAACCCAAGGAATGTTAATGAAGCTCTGATTATAAACAGAAAACAGAAAATCTTACAGTATTGTCAGTATACTGCTGTGAAATGCGTGCACCATACTTTGACCTTTATCGGTTTCCTTTTATTTCCTTTTTTTTTTTTTTAATCTTTTAGTTTTACCTGCTGCACGGCAAATTTTGTGCCTAGTTGTCCATTAAATCTCTTCTGGGCACCTTCAGTGTTACTTGTTTTACTTTTTGTCACACACTGATCTAGAGCAAAATTCTCTGCTGCCTCGAATACTTTTCCATCATTGTTGCTCTCTCTTTTATTACTTTGCAGGGCTCTAATGTAAGTCTGAGAGGTTTGGTTTGACTGTGGGGCTTGAACACAGCATTTGTAATCTGATGTGTGTATGTTTTAGTAGAAATTACAGGTAGTTTTCATGATATGACACCTTGCTTTTCCATAGTTAAGTTCTTACTTGGAATGATAAGGAAACATGCTTTTGGTCCTTCTGATAAATTATGTTACTTAGCAAAGCGAGGATTAGCCTGGTTCTACATAGATAAGTAGACTTACCCTTAGACTTATCTGATTTCTGGAATTCTTAGGAAGTATGGATGAGTATCTATATATAAAGAAATAACTTTTAAAAGCGTTTTTATTCTTAATTTAACAAAAATCTAATTAACTGATATGTCACAATTTCACGTTGAATTACAATTTTTAAATCATACCCATTTGAAGCACTGATCTGACCATCTGTCTGATGATGCACTTGCACTGTATCAGAACTAATATTAGTGCAGTCTAAATGGAGTCATGGAACTACGGACCAATTTGTATTTCATTCTTATCACTCAAAACTCAATTTCTAAATGGGACATTTCCTAATTCTGTAGTCTTGATTATTGGAAAATGTTCCAGTAGCCTCATGTAAGTTTTTTATAGTGAATATAAAAACATTTCAGATGACTAAATGACTTAAAGAAAGGCAGCTATCTAACTTTTTTCACCTCTGCAAAACAGAGGGGAAAGTTTGCTTGTTCAGGCTAGAATTTCTGAGAACTAATATTAGTTTTGAAAATCTAAGCCAATCCAACTGGAAAACTGAGGATTGCATCAAGATATTCTGTGAGTATATAGATTTCCATGAAGGTATTTATAGGAAATGAGATAGCTAGTTTTATTTTATGCTTTAGAATCACTGTTTTCAAATAAAGGTTATTCTATCTACATAAATTCAGTTGCAATTTAGGTTACTACAGGTCTTTCTTTTGGGACTTGCCTTGAGACTTAGGCATTGAGATTTGCGTGTTGTAGAATGTCTCTTCTGCAGATCTTGTAATATATAAATGTAACCACAAATTCTAAATTACAAAGAGATAAACCTGATCTGCAAGCTACTCTTAAGGAATTGTATTTCTTACTCTTGTGCCCTTTTTGCATTTTATTATTTTAGTGTGTGAACATGCTATTCCACTGCTTAAAAAAAAAAAGAAAAGAAAAATTGGAGTTGAATGTTGAGCTGAAGCTTAAAAATAAAATTAAATAATTAAAAAAAAAATTGACAGGTTCATGCAAACTGCTTTGTCCATGACAATATTTTTATGAGAATGAGAAATGGGACTTACAGCCAAAGTAAATAAATAGCTTGTTTATTTATTTGTAAGAATACCCTATGCAAAAATTCAAGCAAGGAAATTTTTACGTTGTGCATGTATATCCGATCTTGACTAAAACTTACTTTTCAGTCAAAATTGTGGAGTTGGACAGTCTTGTTAAAATGCTGAAGCTTGATTTCTGTTGCTTCTGTTCTCAGTCGTTAACTTTTAGTGTGCTTGCTCAGTCTGGTGATTGTCGTTCTTTTAGCTTGCCTCTCGGGAAATGGGAATGAAATAGGGGATAGCTGAGTGATCTAAATGGAAATCCTTTGTTCTTATGGTAGCTGAAATGAAAAAAAAAAAGATCATTGTATCTTTAACGGTGTTAGAATTGAAACCAGTTTAGTGGTTTATTCACAGAATCTCGTCGGGGTTTTTTTTCTTTTTTTTTTTCAGTCTAATTGCATATGATTGAACAAATATTTGTTTTCTTTTTCTGGTTTGAATTCTAGCTGCTTGTATAAGCACAAAACTCTTGTCCGTAGAAAGTTGGCTGTATGGGAGCAGCTTTTTCTAGAATGAAGTCAGTATGGTTTACTTATAAAGGATGTATTTGTGCTGCCTAATGCACTACGTTCAGATACGGTCTTCTGTGTCACCTGTTATTCTGTGTTACTGGAAAGACAGAACTAGAGTTGTCCAGAGTCCTTCAATAATTTCTGTCTTGCATGAAATCTTTATGGTAGAGCTGTAAGAGACGTCACTTTAAGTGGCTTTAGCTACGCCACTTAGAAAATCCTCAAACATACACTTTAATCCTGCTCTTTTTGGTTAGGAGGCTCTGTTTTGGGGGAATATGAGAGGTCTAAGGTTTGTAAGAAGCTCTTTAATTCTGAGGTACCTGGAGTTCTCTTGTCAGTAGCTGAGGACCACTGCCTTCCCTGGCCACGGACTGAGCTCGCAGATCAGGCGTCTCTGGGAGTTGGTAGTCACAGTCTCAACCACTGTTTGTGCAGAATTTGCTTTTGAAGAGTGACATAGGTGTACCAGTGAAAATGGCATCAAGAAAGAGATTTCTCTCCTTTCCTTTTTGCTTTTTATTTTTTAATTTAATAATTCACAAAAGATTTCATGCAAGTTAGAAATTACTGAGATAATTTGGACAGCTGAGTAAATTGGTGATGGTATATGGATCATTTTACCTGTAGGTCATTGTGTGTCTTGGTGTTGACCTAATTTACAATCTGATGGCTCTTAATGTATAGGAGAAGCTTTGTCAGATGCCTTTCCAATAATGTTTCTTAGTAAATTAGGTAAAAACTGTTCATAGTTTAATGATTTCAGTTCAGGATAATAAAGCATTTATAGTGTTTGTTTCCAGTTTCCTTCCTGCTCTGAGAGGTACAGAGATAGGAGACTGTTTTTCCCACTGCCTGTAAGGCAGAACAACCTACTGAAGCTAAGGGAGGCTTTAAATAGCAGGGTTGCTCTGTGACTTTGCTCTTCTCTGCCTCAGTAACTTTATGTATTAACATATGGGATTGCAGTGCTTTTCTTTGTGAAGAGGAGAAATGCTTTAAAGGGTGGAGCATTAGTAAAATCGCTTGTGAAAGATGTAGTAGGATGTTGCTTACAGTAGTCTTTTTCCAGGGGATTGAGGTGCACGTGTGACTATCTTTAGGCCAGAAGTGTGTGTCTGGGTGATCAAGGTTTATGAACATTAGAAATACAGAGCTTGAAATTCTGGACCTATCAACTTTGACAGAAACTCATCTCAGACGCAATTGCAAAAAAGGCAAGTTACGAAGCACATGGTTAATTAGGACACTTTATTGACTCTGCACATCTCGAGAACTACCAACACTAGTTCATGGAATGTATCTAAGTTTTCCTTCCTTCACCATTTCTGCTGCCAGAAATTGTCCCTAATCCTCCACAGATGGTCTGCAGCTCTTTGAAGACTTTGTAGGAAAGAGAAGGTGCTGGGGAAAAGGTTGAATAGTTAGTTAGTTTGCTTTTTACACTAAGCAATCACAACTCTTTGATGCAGTTACCATAGGTGATGCTCTCTCCAGAGGTCAGTTCCAATTCTGTTGGGTTTCTTCAGTAATAAGACTGTGTGGTACTGTGGAGAAAATAAACAAAAAAACCCAGAAAATTTCAATTGGTTTTCTGACCTACTCGGAGGACAACAGTTCTTCCTCTGACAATAACTAAAAGCTACCTCTGGTAGCAATGGACAAACTCCTTCCTGGTTCACCAGGACGCCTGGGTGGTGCTGGGGGACCAAACCTTTCCTATGCTAATCCCAGGAATGCAGTTATATGACTGTTCTGTCTGTATAACCTGGTCTAGTAGCTTGTGTTCTCCATGCACAGAGAATGACCCCTGCTTTGAATTAAATACAACAGAGAGGAAATGTTAGCCCACCCACCCCCCAGTATATTGGCTAAAATGAACAAGCCTTTTGCAGTTTGGCAGATGGGATTATAGAGGAAGAGAAACCACCATTGACTTCTGTGGAGTCATGGGTTCATACCTACTCTCTGTGCGATACGCTGCAGTGGAAATAGAAATGGAAGGATTTGGTAGGTAAATCACTATCACAACTTCAACTTTGGATATTTTTTTCTGTTTTATGACAATCTATAGATTTTCAGACAGAACAATTACCATATATCTGAGTATCACACACACAGAGCTAAAGTTGGTCATTGGCCACATATCTGTAGGATAGGCATAGATGAATGCCATGCTTGCTGGGCTTCCAAACAAAAGACAAAATCCTCAGTGGAAAAGGAATATGTCTGTATTGATTTACATAACATGGGAATGTGGCTGTGGCTGGTGGAGAGGTGGACTCTTGGGTGTTAGAGGTTACAATTCCTTCTCATGCATTGTTTTCTTCAGATTTATGCTAGTGTCATTATAACATATGGCAGAGTTGTTTTCTTTTTAATTTTTAAGGGACCGTTTCAAAGTCAGCACTGTCAAATGACATATTTGGAAACATATGAGCTTGCAGTGGCGTCTTGGGAATGATGATAGAGCTTGTGCTTGTTACTTTTGTTTAACTGTGCTTTTAATTCCTCTAGATTTTCTTCACTCTAGAACTTTATTTTGGGCATTTTCTGTTCCCTCAGGTGGGTCTGTATTGTGGAACTGAAGAAGCAACAAAGCCCATTCTGCTTTCTCTGGCATATCGTTTGTGTTTGACTTCCTTTTGTTCTGTCACCAGCATGACTGCGTAGCAAGGACTCCACTGCAGTGGTGTTTGCTGGTCCTCTGCATTCTGCACGCATGTGTAGACATAATGTAGCCTCTGCCTTTTTACAGCTGTGTGCTCAGCTTACAAAGCTTTCATCCTGTGTTCACTCTGCAGTCTTGTTTCCTAAAGAAATACTTTTTTGGTTTGTTTGTTGTGGGTTTTTTAAATGACTACCGAACTTTTCCTAAATTAAGAATAACACAGAGTCACAGACCATCGAGGCTGGAAAAGGCCTCCGGAGCTCACCTAATCCAAGCTTCAACACTGAACTGCGATCAAATTTCTAAGGGCTTTGTGCAGCTGAGTGCTGAAAATGTGCAAAATTCCCCAGCCTCTGCAGCAACCTGTTCCAGTGCGGTTTTGTCCCCATAGTGTTTTTTACCCACCTCATTTCTGATCAGAGCTTCCTGTACTTCAGTTGCGCCTATGGTTTCTCACTCGTCTTTGGTTGCCCTCACTAAAGACCCTGGCTCCCTCTTCTCCATAGTCTCTTAGGTACAGGAAGGCCACTGCTAGGTCCCACTTAGCCATCGCTTTGGCAGGTTAAACAAGCCCAGTTCCTTCATTTCTCCACGCAGATCACATGCTCCAGTCCCTTGAGACGCTGGCGTCCTTCCCTGGACTTGCTCCAGTTCAGGAACATCTTTCTTCTTTTCTAGAGGGAGCGGAACTCGATGCAATATTGTTGCCATCTGTAAAGTACTGCTAAGGATAATAACATTACGAAATCATTTACCTAGGTAGATAATACAGCATTGGAACAAAGAGAGCATTTTAAGGCTTGTGTTTAACTTTTAAGAAGTTGGTTATGACTGTAGAGAATTCTAGTTTCACAATGTCATTTTTGTTGAACTGCACTATTTATTTTTGTTTTCTGTATATAACATCTAATCCTTAGTAGAAGAGTCAACTAGGTTTTGGACCTCTAGTTACTTTTCTGTTTTGAAAAACAAAGCTATAAATTTTATCAATTCTAATATCTTTAGAGAATAAGTAATTTTAATGGCAATTTTAAATATTTTTAATTCCATATACTGTGGATGTAGAACAGGGTGTCTGTATACCTGTACAGATACAATAGATACTTAGTTTAAACCAAGTGTCTTCATTGAAGTTATAAATTTTTTTTTGCAAGAGTCAGTCGTACAGCTGAATGTGGTAGGTGAAACAACATTAGTTTTAAATTTGTTTTAATTTTTTCTTGCCAGGTTCCCTTAGGTTTGATCTCTGTCCTTGTCATAAAATGCTGATGCTTTTGCCTGGGAAGTTTGACCATGGCATTTGAAGAATGTAGGCATCTCTGTTCTGGATACACAGCAATCTAGGCACCAGATGGCAAAATTGTGGGGGCTGGCTTTAATGCAGTGAGCTTAGTCTCGAGAAGAAATTAGACATTGCAGCTTTGTTGTTGTTCTTTCTGTGAAATGGCAATGGAAAGAAAGGACAAAATGAATTTTGTAAAGATTCCTTGCAGTTTTTGAGAGTGCTTTTTAGCTGGTTACTTCCTTGTGACTGTTCTTGCTTTCTAAAGCTCAGCCACACATGGTGGTGAATAGGAGATGGCTGTTTGCATTTCTCATGCAGTAGCTTCTCTGAGAATATCCCCATGTGAGCTCCCATGTTCTGTGCTGGTACAGCTTAAGACCTTGCTGTCTCCAGGTGCCTTCAGGCACTTCCTGCTAGGTGTTGGATGAAGATCACATACAGGGTTGAGAATTGTGGCAACCGAGGAGCCAGGATGGGCTTGCTTCTGACAACTCGGCCACGTGAGCAGTGCCTGCTGACAAAGTGACACAGGGGAAACCTCTTATCCACCAGCAAATGCCAGACTTTCTTTGGAGACACCCACAGATAGGGGAGACACCCACAGATAGTAAGCAAAACGATGGTCCTGCCCAAGAAGTCTGCAGAAGGAAGTTGCATTATGAGAGTATATATTGGATTACATGTACTGTCCTAAATGACTAGAATGAAGCACGTGGCCTTTTCTCTAGAGTGATTTTTCTCCAGAGTGATGTGGCTTTTTTGTTCATGATTTGGAGATGCAGCAGAGAGTATAGTAATGTCTGCACAGTGACTGTACAATATTATGAGGTATTTGCTGCTTCTTGTGGTCTTGGACCAGTTGATTTCCTAGAAGTGTATTTTTCATCAGTTATTAAAAATATTTCCATTAATCAAGGTAACCCTTTCTGTCCTCTTCTGCTATGATAATATGCAAGCAAACCTTGCACTGCAAGGTTTGGACCAGCTTTAAGGGTGATAGGACCTCAGTTCTGTTCATGCCAACCCCGTGCTGTGTGGACACTGGAAATTCGCTTCAGAGATTTTGAGTTACAGTTGGTCATTTTATATAATAGTTATATTAATTTTATCTGTTGCTGTGAGGTTTAATTAATTTTTATAAAACAATTCATTTTCCTTTATTGGAACACTTGAGGTGTAGTTGTTAGCTGAGAAACTTATAGAGCAGCCTTCTTACTTCATTATGCAAAGTTTCATTGGTGTCTGAGGTGATCTAGAATTTAAAATGTTTCAGTAAATACTTTTATGGAAGCTGTTGAGATAGGATGTCATCTGCTGTCTTCCATTCATGTTTCTCTTTTCCCTTTGACTTTTCTTAGCTTACCTTGAACCTTTAAAACAAAGGATCACTTTAGAAAGTTGTTATTACTGATAAAATCTGTGCATTTACAAAGGTGGAGAACTCCCAAGGAGTAAGACTAATAGTTTAGACAAACAAAATAACTCTTTTTTTTCCTTTTTTTTTCTTTTCCTTTTTTCCTTCCCCCCACCGCCCCCTGAGGGGAGTATCGGGGCTTAGCTGAGTGGGTTATTTACTTGTGTAATTGGGAATAGCTGTCTTTATTGAAATTCTACTAAATACGATTAGGCATTTTAAAATATTGTTGCATTTTATTATCATAAATGTATACAGCCTTAAAAATGGTCTCTAGTAAAGCCTTCTTCAAAGAATATTTTTGTAGGTTGACACTGCTAGCAGTGTCATATTAAAGCATCTTGTTAATGAGAATATGAGAACTGTTAGTATCAAATTGAGGTAGGAGAGGTTCCATGGAAGCTTTAAAGAAATGCAGTGAGTGTTTCTTGGACAGAAAGAGAGAATGATGTAAATTTAGAGTCAAAAGCAGGTGGTGTTCTCAACTGAAATAAGTGGAGTACCTAAACTCATAACTGTTTGCATGACATTAAGACTATTGTAGAGGTTTGAAAATTGCTGAGAAACCTCTTCAGCAACTTGATCTTCTTATAGTAGCATCCTCTGATGAGATGTACACAGGAGCTTTGTTTGATCTTAGATTCTGGAAAAGTTCCCCTTTAACAGTGTATTCATCTATTAACAGTAAACAAGAAATGAAAGGTGCACTCCTAATGGTTTTCTTTTGGCTGATATTTTACCCAGCAGTACAGCTTCTGCTATTGCCAGCAGGAACAAAGGTGCCCAACAGGTGTAGAATTACAGAATGTTTTACCTAAGGAAGTGAAGAAGAATTAGGAAGGAACTGTCTTAAAATTCTTGGCATTGGACCTGTTTGGGTGCAAGAAAAGTACAAGTCCTTTCACGTCAGTTATATTTCTCCAACTTTATAGCACGGTCGTATGTTTAAAATCAAAACCCTTGAGTCTAATATGGAAGCACAGTGCCCAGGAGTTCTCAGAGACAGCTGATGGATTAGCCTGGCTGTGAAGGAAAACGCTTGTGGAAATGAATAGCATTGAAATCCATAACTGAAACTATGGTGATAAATAAGGTTTTTGAGAAAATGGAAAGACAGAGCAGCCTGACAAGAGGACAGAACACTGGAAAATGCTGGTGAAAAATTAAATAAACTAATGACTAAGTGCTGGTGAAGGCAAACAAGAGGGGAAATGGCTGGAGCAGAACTTGTGCTCCAACCAGCTTGATGTCTTGGCTCCATTGCTAGTAAGGTTAAAAATCCCATTAACTTAATTAAAGACAGCATTCTACCCTAGGATTAGAAGGAAGAAAGTACATCACCAATGGACAATTAAATAAAGCAAGTTGTCATTCATTGCATGGGCATTTAGATCTATCTCACTTCTATAAATGTTGATCAGTTTGATCAAAGAATTAATCAAAAATTATTTAGACAATTTTTTCCTGATTCAAAAGTATTCTCTAGTGAGAGGAAACTATTATACAGAATCGTTAAAGCATGCTTAACTGCATTGTGTTAATTATCCAATGATAAATTATTCTACTTTTCTTCATTAACAGCATTTTAGCAGTAGATAATAGTATTGTTTGTTCTTCCTAGGCAGTAGAAGAGTAATAATGTTATTCAGGCAATTATTTTTAGCAAACTTAGTCTTTTGAAGTGGCCAGTTTGTATATGATCTTTAAATTTACTTTCTGAACTTATTCAGCTATACTAATTTTAAGTAATTATATTAATCGAGAAGTTGGCTTGTTGTATTGTTCTATGGTGACTTGATTTTTTTTTTTTTTTGTCTGACTGCATAGAATGATTGAAGTATGTAGATAACAATTATACTGCGAGCAGGAAACCAAGATCTGGAGCTTGGGGTTCCCAGTCTGCAGCAAACTTGTTGTATAACCTCAGGTGGGACACTTACCCTTTCGGTGTTTAACAACTTCTGTAGAATAAGGATGATACAGATTTAGCTCTCATGGCTGTTCTAAGGCCTAATGAATGTTTGTAAATAACTTTAAGTTAGGAGTGGAAATATGTGATCCTGGGGTAAAACCTCATTATTTTTTTTTATTTGGGCAATGTTTGGAATGGGGGGAATGTTAATGCTTCATTCAGAAAAGAAAGAAAAACACTCTCCAAGAGGAAGAACTTGAAAACTTCACATGGCTGAGAAACTCCAGAATACACAAAAATGTTTATTCTGTTACTTTCTTTTCTTTACTTCTTCAAAGTTTCTACTGTTCTACCTCTGTGTATCTGGGAAGAAAAGTAGATGTCATTTCAGCCTCATTTATATAACCAATTTGGGTGGATTTATAAGCCCTTCTCCGAAAAATGAGTTAAACTTTTTGCTGTTTGTAAATGTCTGTACTTTATTCATTGCTTGTGTCACATGTTTTGTAAAAACATGGCCATCTTTCTGAGTCAGTGTGACGCAATCTATTTCTAATGGCTGGTGTAACATCTAGGATGGGAAACAACGTGGTAGTTGACATTCTCTTTTGATGACCAGCTACTGAAATATATAGGATGCAAGTAATATTTTAGGAAGTTTAAAATAACTTTTCAAGAAAAATCATGTAGATATACTGTGTGGGCTAACGGAGGTACTAAATAAGTTTTTTATGATGGAGTCTTAAAGGCCGCTAGTTTTCTTCCTGCTCTGGAAGCTATCACAAGTGTTTGCGAAGGTTGCGATTTCTGCTGTTTTTCTCACAGGGGGAAAAGCTCACAGTTCATAGCAGATGAAATGAAAATGAAGAATTGATTGGTTCATATGTGCCACACTCTGCCTCAGACCTGGTGCTTAGCTAATAGTGAAATTTTACTGGTACAGTTTCTGAATCTATAGTGATCCCCAGCTCATGAGGTTCATACACCAGAATCCACATTTAATAACATTTAGGAATTTGTATCTGAGTTTGTCTAGCTGCTTTTTCAACTGACATAAAGTACCTTTAAGAAAGAAACTCCACATTTCAGTATTTGGAGAGGAAAAAAAAAAAGAATATGAAAAATCAGAAGAAAGACTTATCAATGGAAAATGAGGTCACATTATTACACCAAACAGACTGTCCAAATATACTTTGATTTTTGGTCCAAATCAATACTAGCATACTTGTCATAAACATTATTTCATGTGACAAAGTTTACATACTATAGTAGTATTTCATTTAAAAATTGCATTTTATTTATTGCCTTTTAAAAAAGGCAGAGGTGATCCAGAAGTAGAGATGTACTTTTTCACTACTATTAAAATCAGCAAAAAAATACAGCAGTTAAATAACCCTTTTATTTATTCCCTGAAAATTTGTTCTGTGCCAAAGCTGAATTATTGAATTTTCTCATTTCAAAAATAGTCTTTGCATAAAATAATGAACAGCATTTGATTCTCTAAATCACAAGCTTATTTCCAATTGTTGATGATGAAAAGAAGTACAGGCTTTTAAGAGACCTGTTTTTTAATGATCAGATTGGTACATGGTGTACTACTTCTCTTTTTTTAAAAAAAAGACTGTTTCTAATATTGTATGCCCTATTGTAATGTTTTGATCTAGTTGTGGTAGGTTATTTAGGGGCACAAAGTAAATGTGAAGTGCTTTGTTTTCTGTTGAACTTCCAAGTGATTACTGCATTCTGTCTATTGTGAGTGGCAGTTCTAATGGCCATGTACGCTGTAATAGTATAAGGGATCATTAGAAAATGCAAGAAACAAGCACATAAGTAAGATCAGTGTACAAATCAACTTCAAATTTAAAGAGAGTTTTAGCATAGGCTGCACTAAGCCATTAAAATTCATTTTGAGTCCTCCCTCCATGCCTTCTATTGATTTGACGTTGCTAACACAAAAAGAAGTGGTCAATTTTTTTATAAAAACCCTAAACAAAAAACTGGTTTTTACTTCTCAGCTCCTCAGCTTTTTCTTCTCTTCTCTCTTCTGTCTTCTGTCGTCTCTTCTCTCTTCTCTCTCCAGGACATACAGTGTTTTAATGCCCTTGGACTACCCCACAGTTACCACTTCACGCTCTTGTTACCAGTGCTGTAGTCATGTCCAGGTAAATGGTTGCTGCGCATGAACACAAGAAATTTTATACTGGGTGAATAGTGAGTCCAAAGCTTATTAGGCACGTGTAACTTGTGGCACATGCGGTATGTCAGCAGCAAATACAGCATATCCCATTTATTGCTTTAGATCTACCATCTGTGGAAAGTCTAGATCAGCTGAGACTATCCATCTTTGAAACTTGACCAACCCTTTTGCAAGGCATAAATACCTTATTCAGAAGGTTAGAAAGGGGTCCTCTTAGTGCTTCACAGATAATTAAAACAACGCTAGATGAGAAAAACACTTAAAGTCAGTTGTTAGTGGTTGTACTACTCTGTAATAAAAGTGGGTCAATATGAGCAGTCTTAGTGAAATCCTTTGAAACAAAAGAAATTATTAAATCAGTTACTATTTAGGTCAATTACTCAAAATAAACCATTCACAGAGTGCCCTTGAGACAGGCAAGTCAAAGAGTATCACGAATTTTAAATTCAAATTGAATCTCGCCATTATTCTCGCTCAACCAAAGCCATCACATTTTACCTTTGCAGGAATACTTTACATAAAGATTTGACTAACAGGGAAGGTATTTAGCATTGAATTGAAACAGTATTTCATCTATTTAAGATAAGTATGAGAAAAATATGAAACAAGTTTTCTAGGAGTGCGTTACAACTTAATTTCACCATATTTTAAACCATGTATGGTGATACTGTTGTTTGAATTTTAAGAGAGTTTTTTTGACGATGCTATGGAACTGCTTTTTGCCTGACTGTTTTGTTCATAGAAATCCCCAAAGCAGAGATGAGGATGGGAGAAGAATCTCTGAGAATATTTTGTTGCAGTTAGGTAGACGTATTTAGTCTCAGATGCTTGGGATTTGTCCTCAAGTAATAGAAATATCAGAAAAAAAATTAAAAGTACTGTAATAAATATGAACATGTCATTGAATAAAAACCCCAAGAAAAATGTTTTTCAAATTATCTATAGTATTTTTAAGCATCTCTTAAAATCTAGTAAAGTTCAAGAAATTTTTAATAGTATAGTATTATAAAGATCAAGTTATTCACCAAATTATTATGACATCTGATTCTTGTAACAAGATTTTCCTTAAGAAAGGTCAGAGTAAAGCTGTTGGGACATATTTATCATATTTCTACATTTATTTTCTTGTGTTAACATGTTGGACTTGTCATGGGAATGACAGTGCAGACGTTGCACCTTGCATTCTGCACGAGGGTGACTAAGAAATATTTCTTGGCATTGTCAACAGTAGAGCATTGTCTTACCATTTCCTTTTATTTTTGTATTTGTAGGGTAATTGCACAAACTCTACAAAAGAATGTTTACTGAGGGAACAATTTCAAAAAATCTTGTCTGCCTGAGAAAATGCTTTAATAAACTAATATCATGGAAATACTCAGAAGTTTTATCTCAGTCATAGTAAATCCCTCTTTCAACTATAGTAAGAAGGAATTAAATGTTCTTTCAGAAACAATAGAAATCAGGCCAGACAGCTTAAAGTTTAGCAATCATAAAAACAAAAAGCTGTTTGTTTTCTGAACTGATAGACAATACCTTCATATGGAATAATAGGCTTTTGTATTGAACAGTAGCATGAAGACGTCCAGAGAGTAATTGGCAGTTTTTTCTCAATACTGTACTGTATTCATCTGTTTTGATGTTTTATAATTGTGATATATTGATATCTGAATTTGATGAGATAGTATTAAACTCGAATCAAAGAGCCAGGCATTGTTAATCTAAACGATCATATATCTCCTCAAAGTTCAAGCAAGTGTTTGTGCCACCAGTGTTAACATGCTTTACAGTTTAATAAATATTACAGGGCCAAAGAATTGAACTGAATAATTCAGATACAGAGAAGTCAGTTTAACCACTAGACGTTCAGAGAGGTGAGAAATGGGAGTGTATATTTAGTCTTCCTTTCTCTTTAATCTAAAATTCTAAAACTAACCCTCCCAGTTTTAAGTGCTGAACATCTTCTGGTTTGGCTTTTCTCTGTGTGTTGTTTTGTGGTTTATTTTTTTCTCCTCTGAAATGTACCATCATAGTTAAAAATAAGAGAAAAAGAAGGAAAAAGTAAGCATGTTTACACTTCTTATCGCTCACAGATTGCAGAGTACCTGTGGGTGGTTTAAAGCAGCTGTTTCTCCTGGTTACCTAACTTTCTTCTTTAAAATACAGAAAGAAAAAAGAAAAAAAAAAAAAACACAAAAAACCAAAAACCACAACAAGTCTAAATGTCAGAGTCTAAATGAAGCCAAGAAACCTTTTCTCAAGTCACTAGCTCATCTGGCCAAGTACTTTTATTCTCTCTTAGGGGCATAATCCATTCCAGCCAAAAAGCAATGATTTAGGCAAAATACTTATGCCAATGTTATGACCTCCTCTCCTACGGGTGAAAACAACTACAACAATGAAAGACATGACTGCCTTCTGGGTTTTTTATCGTCTTTCGCTGGAGCTTGTTACCTTGGTGGCAGAGGTGGCAGAAGGAATCGTACTGCTGAAGTGCTTTGGTAGTTTAAGTAAGACTCTGGCCTGCGACTGGGTGTAGCAGGCGTGCAGGACCTGTTCCCGTTCTGCTGGGTGGGCTTTCGAGTAGGCCACCTGAACAAAGGGGACAAGGAGAAAGAAAATGCCTTCAACTGTCCCAGCTAAATTTGCCAAAACCGTTTCTTCTCCTCCTTAGCCACGTATAGAAAAGCAGAGGTTTTTGTTCCAGTTTTTGCTTGTTAGCAAATCTGGGTATTTTTTGTGGGGGTATTTTTTGTGTGGGAAGCTTTTGTTTCCAGAAGAAAGTTTTGTCATGAGGATTTCTCAGGACTGTTACAGACCTGGGCATAGGATGCCATGAGAGAAAGACATATGGATACCAACTCAAAATAATTAGTACCCCAGTGGTTAGGGTGCTCGTGCTTAGTGTGTTTCTTGCTTTCTACAGTATCTTTCATTTTGCAGTTTATGCATGCTAACTGTGCATATATGAAAGTATATCTGCCACAGTAAGGGTGTCCTAATTAAGTAGACTGTAAGAATCTATCTCTTTCTGGTCCAGTGAGCAAGAAGGTATTTACACAGTTTTGAAGAGCTCCAACTGCCGATATGGATAAACTGGTCATCTTGAGGGATTGCGAAGAAGAGCATCTAGTCATGTTCTGTGGTGCACAAGAGCAGCCAATTCCCAAAGTTTTTTCAGAGAATCATAAAAATGCAGAAATGTCGAGGCTGGAAAGAACCTCTGGAGACACCTGGTCCAAGCTTTTGCTGAGAACAGGGCCTTGGATTATGTTATCCAGGGGCAATAAAATCAGTTGCTGCTGCTTGTGAACACATTGTTAAAGGATAATGTACACCTTTGTAATGCATTAATGCTGAATAGGAATAATCTCCTCTATGCAACTTTCCTGCATGCTTAATTCTTAATTGCAAGCCCTCCTGCAGGAAGAACGGAAATAATTAAAGCTGGTTTGAGTCTGCTTTTCTTTGTACTGTTGCATAACAGGAACAAATATTACTCTGTCAGTTCTGTGCTGCGTTATCAGTGCTCATTCAAAAATCAAAAGATAACAGTGTTTTTGTTTTATCATTATTTTTTAAACTCTTCAATGAGATGATAATTTAGATAGAAAGCAATTCTCTTATACCGTTTGATTTTCTCCCCCCACCCATTCAGGTCAATTATTTCAATTTCTAAGGATGTATCATGTGGGTCTTCTCTTTCTTCTCAATCTGTGCCAGATTGTTCTTCAAGGATAAGTCACGGAAAGTAGAATAAAACAAAATGTAGCAGCAAAGTTGCTCACTCTTTTGTTATCCTTTCCTGTTTTTAGGTGACAGTGACTGACCCCAAATACAAGCGTGACTTTTCTGAAAACATCCTATCTGACTCAGAATAATGGATATAAAAGATAGAAGGCACCGTTCTCTGACAAGGGGCCGTTGTGGAAAGGAATGTCGCTATACAAGTTCTTCACTGGACAGTGAAGACTGCAGAGTACCAACTCAGAAGTCTTACAGCTCAAGTGAGACGCTGAAGGCATATGATCATGACACCAGGATGCACTATGGAAATCGAGTTTCTGACCTGGTTCACAGGGAGTCAGATGAGTTTCCAAGGCAAGGTATGTTTAAAGTCAGAACTGGTTTCTTTTACAGTAATCCGCGGTAGACAATCTCTGTGGCTTGTTGAAGGATACCAGTGTTATAAGGAGTTTTAATGAAAGAACGGTAGGAGAATGGTTGCCATTTTAACATTATTTCAACTGTTTTGTGTTAAATTAGGAAGTTCTTTCTCTTCTCAGATTTCTGATACTGTCGGAATTCACTATTGGTAAATGAGGCAAACCAGGATCCACTCTTCCTGATAAACACAAATGCTAATGACCCTTAACCAAATGTTGTATTTGTCATGGATCTCAGGGTTGGCCAATATGCTAACTTTCTATTCTATTTCCTAGGTTCATTTTGGAAATAATAATAGCATTTTCATCTAAACTTTTCTGTCTCTAACAGAGTGCCTGTACTGAAAAGATAACTATAAGACTGTTATAGTAAAACCCCATATGGCCAACATATATTCATTATTAATCAGGTGCCTTGGAATTCCTTTCCTGTTCTTGACTGCTCTGTAATTGGAATGTGGGAATGGGAATGCTGTTTCCTCTGATTTCATTTTGTCACTGCTTACCCTTACTGCTTACCCTTCACCTCATATAAATTGGAAGGAGGAAACCCGTCTAATTACTTTTATAATTGGCTATAATACGTTATCGCAGCATTGAGATCCTAGAACTAGTATTTGAAATAACCTGCCTGTGTGAGCTTGTAAGCAAGGTGAAGTAACCTCTTCTTTTATAAAATGTTCCTTGCTTTAAATACCTGTTATGTCCAATGAATTAACAATCTAAATGTTTTTAGTTAAAAAAAAAGTGATTATGCCTTTGCACTGTACACACACATAGTTTTGCTCTCATTCAGGTATTTACTTGTCTTAGTAAATCATAAGTCTGTGTGTTGAAACCGTTAGTGAACATTGCTTCATAGGAACGGTGTTTAATCATCAGGTTAACTTGACCAAATAGCCTGCTGAAATTGTCACTTAGTCAACAATTAGATATGGTTTTTAAAATAAATTACTTGGTTTAGTTTCAGTTGGAGAATCAGATATGGTTTATATATCAAGCAAGATATAGGCAGTTTTGAGGCATAAATGTGTAGCCCTTTGTGTCCCTCTCAATGGAAGGTAAATTATCTAGTACATTGTTAATTGCTGAAACTCTACTATTCTATATATGTGCTTGTTAATGGCATATGATAGTTCTCTACTATACATTTTTAATATTGTGACTCATGAAATTCTAAGTTATCACACTTCTATGTAGAGAACAGCCAATGAAAGGTCATTTTTTATACTTGATATCATGTCATGCAACTTGTTTAAAGCATTCTGCCAACAGTCAGTGCCTGTCTTCACCTTTAAATCAAAATATCTATTAATTAGCATCGCTAATTAAACCCTTGTCTAATCCCGTGTTTTTCTCGCATTTGTGTACAGACATTTGGAAGTATTTGCATTGTGCTTGGTCTATCAAACACCCAGTTCTATTTTCTAAGGTAATCTCTGTTCTTGTAGAGTCTTTCTTTGCTTATAGGTATTTACCTAGAGATAACGCATCAAACTGCAACTAGATCATACGAGCTACTGGAGCCATTTTCACTGTGGTTTGTTCAGCCTTTGTGTACAGGAGTCATCTAAATATTGCTTTTCCCTATCTGGATGATTGATGCTTCAGCTCAAGTGCCTCATTTTAGTTTCCAGGTCATTATTCGGCATTTCATGAGGGTGTTCTTTTTCTCTTGATTACTGATTTGACAACTGTTCATCCTCCTCCTGCTCTTAATGTGTTCTTATCTGCCCTCTTTATGAAGGGGAGTGCAGATTGTTGGTAACTGAATTGAAACGCTCAGGGCTTTTTTTTTTTTTTTTTTTTTTTTTTTTTTTTCCTTCCTGCTAGTCTGTGTTATTATGTCAGATGAATAAAGTTTATTTTAGAGGGCCAGAGTAAGTTTTTTGTTAAATAATACGAGCAGTAACTCCTTATTTTCCTGCTTTTGTTAAGTTTACAAAGCAAATTTCTTTAGAAAATAAGTCTGTATGATGATTTTTCCTGTTTGAAAGCTCGGTATTTTTCTGATTGTACAGTTCCTCTACTGACATTAAATTTGAGATAATGTGGCAAGTAGATCTAGATTAAGACTTGCTACATGTTCTCACTTTCTATATTAATGTTATATGGATAAAAAAGTGGTTCATATAGTAGGAAATACTGTTCATTACATCTTAGGCATGCGGTTTCCAGCTGCAAACATCTAGGGATTTATACATGTAAATTTATTCTAAATTTGAGTGGGTGTTTTGATGGGATTAAATTCTGTAGGAAATAAACATGCTTAAAATAAATAGTCTTTAGAGAATTTTTTATTCATCTATTATAAAGTAGCTTGACATTTTTTAAGCAATTGTAGATATTTTCCTCAATATTTTGTCTCTTCTGTTAGAAAAGCTATATGCATTTGACTTATTGAAAATTATCTGGTTTAACCATGGCACTGGATCTGCTCAAAGCAGTTGTTTTTAGCTGCTGCCTGATCATACGTTACTTGGTTTTGAAAATCTGTTAACCATAAGACCACATTGTACTACTTCTATTTTTGTTTGTGATGGTTAGACAGTGAAATGCTAATAACAAAAACTATATTCAGGGCTCAGAAGTCTGAAACAGATCATCTTGGTCTGCTTTAGTATTTTATTGTCCTTCTGTTCTTACTTGTTTGTCTCATTCTTCATGAAAAAGCAGATCTCCAAAGTATAAATACCTCTCTAAGTTAGTGTGAATAAAGCATTTAATAGGAAAATTGAACATTGGTGGAAGTGTAACTCTGAGAATACAACTTTAAAACTTTGTCATTGTTTGAATGTTTTGAAATAAGCTTTTTGTGCTAATCATTGACAAATGCACCTACCAAAGAAAGTTCCTCTTTGTTGTAGCTGCTACTTTCTGGTGCAGTATTTGGAAGTTTTGGTATAAAGGCATGAAGGGTGACGTGACTGTGTATTACCTAAAGCACTTTAGTCTGGCATTACTTCTACTGTACTTTTCCTAAGATGTTTACCTGTAATTTTTCTAAGTAATAAAATTCCCCTTTTAAAGTCTGTTTTTAATGTAGCAGTAATAATATTTGTGCAAAGTAATTCAGAATAGGTTTAGTATTTTTGTGTCAAGCTTATTTTCTGATAATCTTCAAAACAGGTGCTCAGGTTTTTGGATAAAATGACAGGTCCAATGCATACCTGAGCTATTAATTTGTCTCAGATTTTCCCTAATAAAGATAGAAATGTATTTGTAAGTCAATACCTGCACTGAATATTCATTAGTCAATTGATCTGAAAAATACAGTCCTTCAGTGGATCTGAAAGAGCATTCAAACATTACAAGATTTATTTAAAGTTGAGGAGTCCTTTCTGAATGCTGTATTTTAAGATTAATAGAAACTTTTATACTTTCTGCTAGGTTATGTCAAAAGCTTGACAACAGTTCTGAGACCTCTGAATATTTGGAATATTTTACAATCTTCTGGTAATACAGGAATTTCTCTATATGCTCTGTATTTTTCCACCAAAGAGAACCCATTATCAAACTACTTTTTTTTTTTTTTTAATACCTTCTTTCTAACTTCATCTGCTGACACAGCATGGTGAAGGTAGATGTCCTTTAAGGCTAAAATGAGGATTTTGGAAAACCTTTCTTTAAAGAGGTTGCTTTGAAAGGCAGCTTTTCTTCAAGTATACTTTGTAACCAAATTTTGCTTAAAAGAACACTCTACTGAGTTGTTAAGGGTTTTAAACTGGGTTTCAAAGGCACAATTGCAAACCTTACTATTCCGGAGTTCCTCACTTGGCATTCATAGCTCATGGATTTTGTGTGTCTGCCTGGGCCAAATGCCAGCTGATGCAAAATTTATTAGCCAATAGTTATACTGAATTGACTGCTTTCTCATTCTCAGGTCAGATCTAGTTTAGCAGTAAATCTCTGCTGTGAAATGTTAGAACAACTAGAGTATATGATTGAAGTTATTAAAAATAAGTCTAAAAACCACAATCATATTAAACTGGACCCAACAGTCTTCTGAAATATTTTGAATTTTTTTACCACAGTTGAATTGCTTTGTGTATGTCACAGCATCTTTTTTTGTATGGCGAGATAATTTCAGTAAAGAACAAGAGCCAATACCTTTCTGAA
Source organism: Haliaeetus albicilla (assembly GCF_947461875.1). NCBI lineage: Eukaryota > Metazoa > Chordata > Aves > Accipitriformes > Accipitridae > Haliaeetus > Haliaeetus albicilla. Next base: position 6,585,449 of record NC_091509.1, on the reverse strand, counting down.
TGTCAGCTCAAATTCCATATTTATTCTTTTATACTTAAAACCGTATGCTTTTTGTATCCTGTTTAACACTATTGGTACATTAATGGGAGTTAGAAAAAAGTAGTGACAATTATTATAATAAATCCCTTATAATGTCTCTTAAGATTGTCCAGTATTTTTATTAACATCAAATAGAAAATTAAGTTATTGCAGTAGAATTCTCAGAGAGGGGCACTTGGGAAGTATATAGTGCACTCGGTTTTCTTTCACATGAAGTTGTGTTACTATGGCATACTACTCATCATCTCCTGGGCATTTCATACTGCATCTTTTCTCCATACATATTAAACAGGTTTCTTGAAGAAAAAAGAAAAATGTCAATAAACAACTCCCCCAAAATCCAAACCCAAAGCAACCCAAACCAGTTTGATGAATCTACATTTTATTTTTTACAGCCTACTCTAGGCAGCTCTGATTGCTGAGAAAAACGAATGTTGTTTTCTCTTCTTGTTCTTCACATCATAAATCTGTCACCAAATAATTTACTGGGACACATTCGAAGAACCACACTGCAGTAAGAACATTTCATGAGACTGATTAAGCTTGTTCGGATTTAAAGTTATTGTGGTCAGGTATTCTGTGTTCAGCAGTGACTAATGCGCTGCTATACAGAGGGATAGTTGCTGTTACAGTTTCTAGGCTACCTGGACTTTGTCTCGCTGCTTATATTCCCAGTAACACCAAGATGAGATTTTTGGTTATCTTGTCATCAAACACAAGTTGTACTCAACTTTTAGGCTCAGATTAGCGTATCCCTTCGAAATCCAACTGAGTTTTACTAATTTTAGTTTTAATATTTCTTTCCAGAACCTGTGACCTTTTGAAAATTAAATGTTCAATATATAGATTTGGATTAAAGATGTTAAAGAAAACTTTTTCTTGTATTCTGGCTAGAGTGGGAGCACATCCTTACTTTTCCTTTCTCATGTTAGGTTTTGAGTAGCATTCTGAAATACGTTGCTTTTTGGTATATCCATACACTTACGTAATCAAACAAAATCCGAGGTAGAGGCAGGTGGCAGAAGCTTAAGGAGGAAGCCCTTAACAGGGAATCAGATGTAGGGGAGCTCCTGTGGGGAAGAAGGCCTCAAGGCAAATCTCCTATTATAACTGGTACACACAGGTAACTTGCACTGCTGTTGAATCAAGATTTACTTTGTTTTTAACGGTTACCTAAGAAATACATGATCCCAGTGTAAAAGATTTATGAAGGTGAGACAACAGCTGCATTCAGTTGCTCTTCTCTAGAAAGCATGGCATTAGTGAGAAATAAAAGTTTATATTTTAATATGTATACCTTATTTAATAAAGCAAAGATGTTGAATAAAAACTCTCTCCCCTACCTTCTCCCTCCCAAAATCATAAAAGATTATATGGTTCTTGCTGTTAAGTGATTTAAAAACATGAAAGCACTTTTCATCTGTGCTTTCATCTGTGTTGATATTGTTAATGATGGACCTATGTAGTAGCATTACTAGAAAAGCGAATAAATGAAAGTACAAACCTTTATAAGAAAATATTCTTTTAGGAAAGGAAAATATTCCAAATATTCTTTTAGGAAAGGAAAATGTAAGAAAGTCTAACCCCAAATCCAACATGCCTCCTCTCATTTATACTCTAGCATCAGTCGAGTGGCCTTTTGAGCTTTAATATTAAGATCTGCTGACAAATAGGAATTAAACTAAAACTTTGTGTATATTAGATCTGAGTCACAATAGCATAAAATCAGAAGGAAATCTCTTTAGAAGTGGCTTTTCAGGGAAGCATCACGGAGCAGACTCTCAGTCTTTGGGGTACTACCAAGTACATATGCATAAATTGTTTTCTCTTGCTCTTCTGTGTTGTGTTTGTTTGGGTTTGGGGGGTTTTGTTTGTTTGTTTGTTTTCCTTTTGAACAGGAAGCTCACTGATTTGTAACTGGTAGTTTAAATCAGTTGTTCTGAAAATCTTTTACATTCCCCTTCCATCTTCCCTTCTTGGTGTTTCACCATTTTATATCTTCATACATTGTGACTTAATTTGCTGGGTGTGGTTGGTTGCTCAGGCCTGCTGGAACTAACCATTGAGAAGTCAGACTGTCTAACAGGGACTTGTTGAATAAAGGTGTAACTCTTGCTCTCTTACCTATTTGACTAGTAGATCAGCATCTTGGCCGTTAGGAGTCCTCTGAGACACTGAATGGCAGCAGATCTATTCCAGCCCCGCAGTTCAGAGCTGGCCGTTGCAATACAGCATGCTGAAGTATTTAAAATGTCATTGCTATGGAAAGAACATAATCAACTAGCAACCTAAATACACAGTGTAATCAATTAAAGTATTACCAGGAATCTCGTTCTAGGTGAACATGATAAAGATGAAGTTGGAGTTGAATAAAATACTATCTTCTGAAGCTTTATATAGAGAAGCTATGATGCTGACAGAGGACTCCAGTAATAATTAATATGGCCAGTGCTGAAAAACACAGTACTATTCTAATATTAATATGTATTTGTAGAATAAACAAAAAACAGCCAGACATAATAGGCGAATTCTGTGTACACACAGTTTCTCTCAGGGAGTAATTTTTTATTCTTGGCAGTTTCTCTCTAGTGATCATTATTAAAAATCAGCATTTGTTTACAGTTTGAATTAGAGAATCAGAATTCAGGGATTTCCGATGCAAATATATAGGTATGTATATAGACTTATGCTCCTTTTTTTCAAAAGTTATTTAGTTTTCAAAAAGAGCTACTTTTTTTACTGCTGCTGTAGTGGACTCCTCATTCATTGATGATTAAGTTAAACTACGTTCTATTTTTTTTATCCATTTACAAAGTTACGTGAACATTATGTACACTAGATATGAAAGGATAATTTCTAAAAAGTAGATGTTATCAACTCGTGTAGTTAGCACACACTGTGAATAAAAGAAATTTTTTTAAAAACTTAGGTCTACTCTAGAATAGGCTTAGTAGCCATTTTAATGCAAATACCCTCTCAAAAGTACTTTGAAATTAATAGGAATTATACTTCCTATACTTTATGGCTACAAATTTGTATCAAGCAAAAAGATCTTGTGCCTCAAAATAGAGGAGTACTGTTTGCTCGCCTTATTATGCTAGGGCCTAACTGAATGTTGAAGAAAACCTGTTCTTTGATTACTTTTTTTTTCTCCTCATCCCTTTGCTTGGCTATGAAATAGAAGTCTAAGACTTTGGACACTGAAAATAATAATTTTTGATCCTATAAATCTTTCTCCATTTTCTCATACACACACATGCACACACTCTTCTAAGAAGTTTGTAATATGTAGGCCCATCCATGTGGATGCTCTTTCTCACATTAAAATCCATTGTAAAGGGAAATAATGTACTCCAAGGAGATGAAATAATATTTTTCTTTTTAAAATAAAATACTCCATATAAAAATACTTATTTCTTGATTAATCCTACTAACAAAAAATGGCTGACTTGTGCAAATTCTGCAAATATTCCACCTTCTCTGGGTTCTTGTCTTCAGAAGTATCTGCAGTTTAACATAAGTATTTTTTAGGGTGCATTTTCCAGCAAGAAGAGTTTGGAAAGGAGGCTGATTACTTATGAGTGTTCCCAAGCTGATGAAGAGACTCAGATGCTTTTCTAATACACCTATTACCATGAAAATCTCAGATTTAAAAAGCTTTTACGCTTGATCTGGGTTTGAATTGGGCATCTTTGCCCCTGCATCTTAGGCATGTAGCAGAAAATTAGTCTTTAGAAGTCATGTAGTCCAGAATTTGCATTAGTGAATATTGTTTTGTTTCTGCTGTGGATTTGGGCACCCCTCTAAAGCTTGTTTTCTGGTAAAGAAAAATTAGGCCATTTGCTTCTCCTCTTCCTTTCTCATAATAGAGGAAGAAAGAAATATTTAAATAAAATGGAAATCCATAAATTTTAAACTGACAAAAGGCATTTCTTTTGGATTACACATTGTTGAACTTTCTGATACCAGAAGTTTTTAAGGTCCATATCTTCAGGAAAATAAGGGAAGTATTAGACATTTGTATATTTTTTTGAGTGTGTGGAAGATGGGTTAAGCACCAGAGTGTATGCACTGCTCCAACGCACAAGTCAGTTTTCAGCTCAAATGCATTGGGAACAGGTTTTAGGTGTTTATTGTGTTTATTCTGTAATTGTCTTTTACACCTTATTTTTGGGTTTTTTTTTGCCCATATTCTTTTGAAATATCTTACTATTGTTGGGGACTAAATTCTAGACTCAGTGGGCAACTGGTTGCTCTGTGGTGATGATTACTATGTTTATATTTGTTTTCTTTCCCTGTTTGTTCACCTAATACCTCAAATGGATTATGTGATTTTTGGAAGCTTTTCGAATATTATGACTGGACCCAAATACACACAGTTTACTTAGTAAGAAAAACATAAGGAAACTTTCAAACAAACAAACAAAAACATCACCCAAACCTCAATTTTCTTCCTTAGAGAACCATGGATGTTTTGGAGTTGAGTCAAAGTGCTGACGATAAATTCACTTAAAACCTATAAATGGGAATCAAAATTAGTAGAAAAGAAAACAAGAAGCAAGTATAATTGGCTAAGCAGGGCCCAGCATGTTTTATTTGTTCTTTTTGTTTTATATTATTTGTCTCTGGATTCGAGTTTAAGTTCAGAAGGCCTTCCAGTTATCTTGTTTGGCCTGCTATCCAGTTGCTCATTAACTTTCATCAGATTATTTCTACGCTGATCCCAGTAATCTGTCCTTGAATGAAGCACATTCTGGAGTCTTGAAAACATCAGTCGGCAGAAAATCCATCATTTCCATTGGCAGGCAGTGTCTGTGGGAAGTCAGCCTCCACGTTAAAAGCAGTTGCCAGCTTCTCTTTGGATTTTGGAAAGTGGCTTCAGTTACTGTCCATTAGGTCTGGTGATGCCCTTTTCTGTTTTATTGGAACAGCCATAGTACCCAGTGTTTTCTCTTCACAGTTCTGTTAGATGCTGCAGTTAAGCCAGTCATCTTTTATATGAGCTCTGTCTATCTATCTATCTATCTAGAGCTCTTCAAGCATCTGCCTGTGTAGTATCATCTTCTGTCATGAAATCAGATTTGTCGCTTATTTCTAAACCCTTTCCTATCTTTTAGTTTTTCTCTAAAGGAAGCAATATGTACCATAGCAATGCCATATATGCCTCAGTGACATGGATAAAAACATGTTGAAGACACAGTAACAGGTATAAAGATAGACCTTTCATACTACTTCCATGTTTGTAAATCCAAACTTCAGATTTGCTTTTTCTGGTAGCAGTCAGTTCCTGTTGAGCTGCTGGTCCTTCAAGGTTCCTAAATTTTTTCAGAGTCTATATAGCTGACTAGACAAAATAGCATGCAGATATTTTTATATATTGCTATTTTTTTATATGAGTGCTTAACTGGAAGTGTCTTACAGTGAATGCAAAAGTACATGTCTGTGAATGTGGACCATATTGGAAACAGAGATTTACTGTCCCAAAGTGTAATGCTTACTCAGCCATCTGATGAGATTTGAGCACTAAACAGTTTGAGAGGGATGCATAAAGCTGTTTTATTACAAGATGCTGTTATGAATTGTAGCAGCTTTCCTTATGGTATACTGCTGTTGCCAAACAAGTTGCATGAATGTAAGCAGTTTTATTTGTAATTACTTGCTTACATTTCCTTAGAATATTTGGGTTATAGCTGTTTGTGATTCCTACTCCTCCACTGGTGGCAATCCCTACATCCTGTTTAATTCAGAATGAAAGGATATCTTTTAAAACTGCTTCGAGAAAAGCCTCTCTGAGGAATGCTGTTTCTTATACATGGTATAGAATGGGTCTCAGATGTTTGTGTGTGTGTGTGTGTGTGTGAGTGACAGAACCTTGTTAAAATCAATGCAGAAAGCTTACACAGGAAAACTCAAAAGAGTTTTCTGTTTCTTCTTAATGCAGTGATAAGTAAAGTAAGAGATTTCATTTTAGCTGAATTTGAGCAAGTCCAGAAAATGGAGAGAGGAATTACCTACCTAAAGAAATGTTATGGAAAACAGAGTAGTTAAGAACTAGGCCATTTTCTAAACTTTGGTCAGAAACTGGATGTTACAAACTGAATTTGACACTTGAAAAACGTTCTTGACATAATACTAAAAGCAGTGCCTGTTGTCTTGCTTATGTTTCTGTTCTCTGAGCTCTGTGTAACTACCATTGTGTTCGATGATGCTAGTTAGCTGTTTTCCGTACAACAATCAAATGCTTTCACAATCATTATTTTCACAAAGTTAGATACTTGCTTGAAGTAGATTACAAGAGAAGAACAGTGTGATCATCAGTACTGAAATGTCTCTTCAGTGTAGCTTGTCCAGTGTAATTTTGCAAGTCAAACCTTGGTCTTCTGTTGATTACCATGCAAGATGCTTCTTCAGCTTAATAAAAATCTTGCTTGGAAGATCTTACCAATATCCATCCTGTTCTATTCCTTGCATTGCTTCCTTTATCCAAGTTATCAGCCCAGGTATGCCTTGCCACTCCTAGTATTGTAAACTTCTTTTAGCTGCATGCACATCACTGTCATATTTCTTCCTTCCTTATCAGCTCATTTATCCACTCTTAAGTTCTGAATCTTGGTAGTTGCTGTCACTGTTTTTCTTCTCTTAGCTTATCTTATCAGTGTATTCATATGTGACCTAAACTTCATGGAAAATTTCGTGGATGGTGAAATTACACAGAGAGCTACAGCTGAGGGTTTTTGGTTTGGCAGCTCCACCACCTGCTGTAGAATGTAAAGAAATGTCTAATGTTAAGAAAATTTAAACAAATATCCAACATCAGTAGTATTTTTTCCAGTATTCTATGTGAAAAGGGTAGAATAGCGTTTGGTCAGTTTTTACCTAGGAATAAGCAAGTTGTGTGCTGGCTGCTGGCTAGAAACAAGTTTAAATTTTGATTATATGAAGTAGTAAGTGCTCAGTTGCAGGATGACTCAGTTCAGTACAACTTTGTCTTCTCAAATACATGAATCAGTTATGTTTGTATAAGTATTGAACTAAAAATGATCAGTATTTTAGGTTTTGCTACTTAAGCCAGAGGTAATGTTAAGTCCAATAATTTAAAAAAAAAATAAAAAATTCATTCCCTCAAGCAAATGGCCCATTCTATGGCAACTGGTCTAGCACAGGATTCTAGCTTTTCTGAATTACTTCCAGTAGAATACTGTGTTTTCGAGATGGCAGTTTAAGATGACATATTAAATATTAGAAATATAATATTAATATTTCAAATTATGTAGTTACAGGACCAAAAAAACCCTTTTATAAGTAATATTCCATTCAATTTCATAGCAATATCCAATTGTCTCTTGGAGTTTTTCTATCCCTAAGATAGGCATTTGAACAGTATTGAAGCAAAGCTAAAATGCTGCTTAATCTCTGTGGGAAATTATTACTTTCGATGAAAATTATTCACGATATGCTAAAAGTTTACTACACAAAAAATGATAATCTGGACATCATTCTTGCTTAAGTAATCTTATCAAAGAGTTGGAGAGGTGGGGAGGGTAGTATTAATCAGGTAGTTTCTTGTTTGGGAGGTTTGTGTTTTAGTTTCTAACGAGTCTGCTCAATTCGGTGCAATTATATTTTGGCACTAATTTTGAAATCATGACAGTGAATAAAATTTTGTGTATGGATAGGCAGCTAAGTGTGTGTGCTTCTATTAAGTTTTTTTCTAAATTCTTACAAACACAAAAATAAAACTTGTAAGACATTATTACCAATATCTGCTTCAAGCACTGAATTTATAAAGTAGATTGTTAATAATATGAGGAATGATATATCACAGCTGTAATACTGTGTCTTCCAAAGTTAATGAACAGTTACAATTTTCATAATGAAAAATTAAAATAAGGTTAAAGTGGTTTATAAGACTGCCTACAGATCTAGCAGCAGCGTAATTGGAAGAAAGAACGTTAAATTAGAGGGACTTGGAAATATATGTTACCTAGTATTGATAGAGGACTAAAATCCTGTACTTGTATTTAGGATTGTTCGAATGTGGACAATTCAACTAGAACACAGCACAGAAAAATGAAATGTTATTTGCTCACTGAAATCACTGTGTACACAACAGATTGTGGTTTTAGATGTCTTCAGTAGTTCAGTTATGTGATTCTCTCTTGTTGACTGAGTGCAACAATCTCTCATCTGTGTTTGCCGGTTTCTTTGCTATTTCTTAAGCAAAATGAACCTTTGTGCTTGTTTTTACTGTTAACAAAGTGTAATAAAGGTTTCGTTACTGTGTGTTGGCTATTCTGGGGTAATTGCAACAACGTTAACACAGATGAGGTGTTGGCTTAATATGTTAGGGTCTTTTTGAGAAAGTCCACTGCCCACAACTGTTTGCCTTTGGGAGACAGTATTGCACAGGTAAGGCTTAGCTTGACTTTTAGAACTGACCCTTAAAGAAAACATCTAACTTCCAAGATGACATTCAGCTTCAGACCACAAGAAGCTGCCGTGACAGGTTTTCCATGTTCCCGCGTTGCCCCGAGTATCAGTGCAGCGGTGGGATGCGTGTCGCACGGTCCGAAGATGCGAAACTGTCTTCTCTTCTGACAAGGTTTGCCCAGGCAGGAGGTTGGGGAGACTCCATCACGTGTAGGGAAGCTTTGAGAGGCTGACAGCACAGAAACTGAGATGAGCATTGTAATACTGCACTTCCCTGAACTTGTTTTTTCATTTTGTGTAATCCAGAATGACTGTAATTGAGAGTATATTTGGAATAAGCAGGCTTTGTGGTTATCAAATATGTCAGCTTTGCTCTTTATGTTTATATGTTGGCTTTGTAACTCTTATAAGCTGTTATTGCATGACAGACTCCTCCATCTTAAATTCAGTCTCTTAAATTCATCTTCTTCCTTCATTTTTTTGACAGCATAACAATGTTATACCTTGATCCAAGTATATCTATCCCACACAGAGGGTTTTCTGTGTGGCGGGGCTTTTTGTGGCATCACTATGCTAGGCAGAACAGTCCTTGTTAATGAAATTCCTCTGAAGTATTGTTTTAGTGTGAATTTTCTGTTGATCTGTGTGTTTCCTCATTATTTCTACAGCTTGCAAATACAGAATGGGATAGGATTTATTCAGTTTTTCTCCAGTGTCTCTTTTACTGCTGAGGGTCTTAGTATCCAGTTTAAGAAAATGTATACCCAAAAGATTTCAGAAGTGTGGCAATCTATCCTCTTACCGTACAGATGTGTTATTTATAAAACAGAAACTTTGGCATTCCAAAATGTGATGGATATCTGTAGAACAAGATGGGGTATCTGTGCATAGGAACAACTTAGAATAAATGGAATGACTCGGCAGATCAAAGAAACCCAAAATTAAGAGGTGATTTTCACAGTTGTAATATTTTATTGTAAAATATATAAATATTGTTTAATACTACTGATTCAGTTATTGAATCTAAAGTATCAATTTGCTCAGCTGTGGAGTAGTGGATTGGGAGAATAGGAATTTACTTTAGATTCAAATTTGTTTTCCTGAAAATTATGATTTTCCTAACATACAGTGGGTTTGAATGCTATTCTAGGAATATTTTAATTACCCCAGCATCACTATTTTTGCATCCTCATAGTTTAAGCTATAGTTGGAGAGGGTGAAGTTGATAGTCTTTATCATAGAATCCTAGAATGGTTTGGGTTGGAAAGGACCTTAAAGGTCATCTAGTTCCAACCCCCCTGCCATGGGCAGGGACACCTTCCACTAGACCAGGTTGCCCAAAGCCCCATCCAACCTGGCCTTGAACACTGCCAGGGACGGGGCTTCCACAGCATTTCTGGGGAACCTGTTCCAGTGCCTCACCACCCTCACAGTAAAGAACTTTTTGCTTACATCTAATCTAAACCTACCCTCTTTCAGTTTAAAGTCTTTACCCCTTGTCCTATGTCTATATGCCCTTGTAAGAAGTCTCTCTCTGGCTTTCTTGTAAGAGCTCCTTTAGGTACTGGAAGGCTGCTGTAAGGTCTCCCCAGAGCCTTCTCTTCTCCAGGCTGAACAACCCCAACTCTCGCAGCCTGTCTTCACAGGAGAGGTGCTCCAGCCCTCTGATCATCTTCGTGGCCCTCCTCTGGACTCGCTCCAACAGGTCCCTGTCCTTCTTATATTGGGGGACCCAGAGCTTAACACAGTACTTCAGGTAGGGTCTCACCAGAGCAGAGTAGAGGGGGAGAATCACCTCCCCTGACCTACTGGTCACACTTCTTCTGATGCAGCCCAGGATACAGTTGGCTTTCTGGGCTGCAAACGCACATTGCTGGCTCATATTTAGTTTTTCATCCACTAGTACCCCCAAGTCCTTCTCCGCAGGGCTGCTCTCAATCCACTCATTGCCCAGCCTGTATCTGTGCTTGGGATTGTCCCGACCCACGTGCAGGACCTTGCACTCGGCCTTGTTGAACATCATGAGGTTCGCTGCTCTCTTGAAGTCCAGGGTAGCAAACTTGCTGTGTGCCATCCTTGCTGCCCCAAGGACCTTGAACAACACCATTACATGGTCACTCCCTCTTTCTCTTTATATCTTCCAGATTACAAAGAAATTACAGTAGTTCGTATATTTGTCAGGCCTGGGAAAGACTTCTATACTTGCATTCGCACCAGGAATGTGCAAACATTAAACAAATGGCTCAGATTGATAGATTTACCGTAGATCCTCTTCATGTGACTTAAATAATGTTCTGCAAGAGAGAGGATATGGTAGCATATCAAAAAATGCTGTTACCAAAATGCACAGTAAATTTCCACAAAATGATCGAAGAAATTAAGCCCCTGGACATGTTTACGGTACTGTTTTTTCAGAATAGGAATTAAAATCTGTGTCTCTGGAGGTCATATGACTATTTAGCAAGGAAACAGACTTGTAGTTATCGGTGGCATCAGTGAATATCAAGTATGCTTTTTTTAAAATAAGAAATATTGTACCTGATATGTTTAAAGCCTACATTAAGTCCAGCAGTATAATTTACGTAGAGCTGTGCTTATACAATATGCCTGAAAAAATGCCAAATTGTTCAGTTTAAATTAATCTCGCTCATATGTAATGAGATGCTTAAAATAAGTACTTCATTTATTGTTTGCTTATATAAGAGAAAATCTCCCCTACAGAGATGATATATCTAAAAGGCCTTTATGACTTCAGTTTTCAAGACCGAGGGTGAAGTTGAGCTAAATATCTGCACAAAGTTTACCTTCCTACAGCCTTTTTATTAAAAGATATTTTTCTGTTGTCAGCAGCTCTGAGAAAGAGAGCATTGTGGTTTAATTCTGCATATGATCTTTGGCAACCACAAACCTCCCCCCCCCCCCCCAAAACCCAAAGGAAATCTGTGAGCAGTTTGAGCAGCTAAAGTAATAAGTAGACCCTGTTGGTTAGTATCCTTATCATTTAACTTCCTCCTGTTCCACTTAAAAACATCTTTGTGTGGACTATCTTAAATTTCTGATGGCTTGAGGTTGTAAATTAACATACAGCATAATCTGAAATGCAGATGAGGGGAGAGAGGGCACTTGTGGAAAGTGGCTTCTTGTCTTACTGTCAAGGAGACTGTTATGCTTGAAGTTTTATGCTTCTGCTGAAATCTGTAGATATTTTTGGATATGCAGGTGGTAGAGTGTCTGTCAAATTTTCTAGCTCTTTTTTCTCTCAAGGAATTCTTTGCAAGAATCTTTAGATTCTTGGCAGAAGATTTTTAATGTATTTGTGTTTTTTCCTTTTTAATTTGCATTCACCAGTCAATTACATGGTTTCCTCATGTTGGTTGGCCTTTCTTAAGGACTCCTAACGTGTGCAGAATGGTACTAGTAAATAAAGGCTTTTAAAATCCCAGAAAAAAAATTTCCAATGAAGCTAAATGAAGTTGGCAGTATCTTCAGTGTTGAAAAGGCAAGGTAAGTTTTGAGATATGAGGATTGATACGGAAGAGAGATACCAAGATAAAGAGAAGATGAATAAGGCTAGTCAGGAGCAATGCTGAAAGAGGGATAAAGAAAGAAAGGTATCAGGATGGGCTTTAAGGTGCTAACTCTGGGCAGAAGCAGCAAGAAGAGAAAGCATTAGCAGAATTTTTGAAACTGGCTCTTATCTGGAAAGTCTTATCCATAAAGTTGCCATCCCAACCATGGAGAGAACTGGAAATATGGCTTTGCAAAATAACCTGGAAGGAGATAAAAAGAAAAGCATGTGTAAGATGGTATCAGTCGGCATTGCGCTGTACATCTTGGGTGCATCAGCTAGTGGTGACGATACAAGATTGGGTTTTGCTTCCTGCCTATGTAGTCGAATTGCTACGGGCAACATTAAAATAGATCGATGGGAAGGCAATAGCATGGCTGCAGATGGAGGCAGTACCCTGCAGCTCATCAGCGACATATATACTTTCAGCAGTATAGACAAACGCTGCTGTAAGCCCGCTTACCTTCACACTCCTGTTAGATCCTCCCCTTCTGTTATCTGCACTGTGTTTCCATTTTGGGAAGTGGAAGCCAGGAAAACAGATCATGTGTTCTACAACCTGGGAAGCGTTATCTGACAATGTCAGGAGAAGAACAGAAGGGGGGTGTGTGGGGGTGGGGGTGTGTGTTCCCAGAGGTTTCCATGGACCAAGCCCAGAAGTGATGAGTGGTGGTGGCAACTATAATGGACGTTCGTACTTCTAAATCTTTTTCTGCTCTTGTTGCTTAGTGCATATAGCACAACTGATGCTTAAGGATTGCTGAAATCTATGTGGTTGGCGTTATTTACCTGAAGGTGATGTGACTGAACTGCATTTAGCATTCCTTCCTTTCTTCTTCAGCTTGTGAGTTACTAATTTAACAAGAGCTAATGAGCTTTTTCAAATGATCTTACTGCCAGCTCTCTTAAATTGTCATTTGGCTTTTCGTGTTAATTTGCAAAAAAATAGCGCAAAATGCCTTTCCTAAAAGCTTAAGGATTTTTTTTCCTGGTGCGGAGCCTTTTCAGTAATTCCTTTGTTCAGTGGTGTCCTTTAAGAAGTATTTAGGCTACAAATATAAATACTATCTCAGCTCTTGAGGGAAAAAGCCTCTTAAATTCATATTGCCATACAGTTGTTTAATGTTTCAAAACCACAGGCTGACTGAAGGAAAAATCAATGGTGTAACTGTGACTCGCTCTGAAATGCAGCGATAGTCAAGTCCATATCTATATTGGATACCTAATGTGCAAGAGTTCAAAATAACCTTATGTTAAAAACATACAATCGTCACAATAAAACATAGTTTTTAACATAGCGGGCTTTGCCTAGAAGTGCAAGAGTGCTCTAACAGATGGTAACTAGAGAAAGCATTACCTGAGAGAGGGGGGATGAGGCACAAGCAAACGACTTGCCCAGAATCTGCAACCCGCGCAGTGGCATGCTGAGACCGGTTTTGCAGGTAAGAATGGCAGGGTACCTTGGCGTGGGCTGTGGGACAGGTGAGTGGTTGCCGGCATCTTGGAAAGCAGTTCCACCTAACTAAGTGGAGTTCAGGAAAAAAATCTCGCTTTATTAACTGTGAATTAATTAGATCATTAAATAAGAATTTAGGAGGAATGCTCAGCTGTTGAGCAGAATCGAATGTTTTAATAGCACAATGTGTTTTTCCAGTATTTGTCAAGCAACGATGCATTAATATTACAAAAAATTGAGGAATTAAAATATCAAAATATTATGAAGTAGGTATGATGATTTCACCTTCCAGATCATTGTATGTTTATTCTGTAGGATAGATATACCTAAGAGTGCTAGGCTCGTAAGCGGCATGCTAAAATACTAATACATTAACATGCTCTGAATGTACAAGTTGGTCTGCTAAAGTTGCCCATTGGGGAACATCAATTTGAAGACAAGTTTTAGGTTTTCATAACCAGATGAAGTTTCAACACATCCTGTCAACAGGTGAAAGGGCCATGATGTTTATATTATTTGGAGAATTTTTTTTGTCTGTTTCCCAGAACAAATCGTAGTAAGACTTTCAAAAGCAATTTGGATAAAAAAGTAAATTGAAAACTGGAAAAGGAAAAATGGCAGAAATAAAGCAAATGATCACAAAACAATGAGTAATCAAAATGGTGTACAAATTTTTACATCAATATTTTGTCACTGTGTTTTATCAGCCTCAAAGGTTCAGTCTCTTTTAATACACTTTATGATCTGAGAGCACATTGTTCTTTAGCAGGATAAGGATTTCTGTGATCACCTGACACCCTTTACAGAGTTTAGGGGTTTTTTATTTGTTGTTTAAAGTTCCAAGGGCGTTTAAACATACAGTATGAATTCACATATAGTGATAAGCAACATAAAAATTAATTTTATGAGCGTGCTGTTGGGAGTGGAAGATTGTACTGGTTGGTGGACAAATAGGGTTTTTTCCCCAAAAAAAAGCAATTTCTGAAGAATAAGTTTAAAGACTTTTTTTTTTAAGAGAAATTCGGTGCAGATCTAAATTAATATAGCACCGAGACCAAAAAAAAATACTGAGGTACCTGAGTTTATTGGAGGCAAAGTTAGTGTGTGGTGTGTTATTAGGTGGTCTTGTCAAGCTGAGGCAATGCTGAACTCAACAGGCTGCGTTTGCATAGACTTCCATGCATTTTGAATTGTTCTTGTGGTATCATCTTCCTCTACCTAAGTTTTCTTTCCCCACAATCATATTTGTCATGTCTGTGACTGAACTCAGTGAGACTACTTCAGAGCTTGAAGTGCCCTGCTGTTGCAGGGCCTATAGTTAGAATGCTGCTTTTTTTTTTTTTTTTTAACCCTTAATAATTAATAGCCATGGTATACGTGAGTTCACTGTAAAAAGCAGCCGTTTTAATTTTTACAGTTTTCATTATGACATCATTAATGCTTGCTTACAACGATTTTGTGACTGTTTGGCCACCACTATTTTTCATGTATTTGAATTCTCTACTCACTTTACAGTTCTCTCGTGTTGGGGCTGCATATAAAGCAGCTGTCACTTTGGTAATGTGAAGTGAAATTTCATGTCAGCAGGACAATCGTATGCTAAACTTGCTTTTATTTGTTCCAGAAGAATGTAATATATTATTCTCCTATGTAGTGCACAAATATTTCAAATGTATTAATAATGGAACTTTTATATAAATCTGTAAGATGCAGATGACATTTTTCTCTGAATTAGGATTGTTACATGCTAAGAGTAATTTTTCAACTCAAGTTCCCCAAAGTACAGTATTTAGAAGCACAAAAATGCATTCATATTGTACTTTTATTTATATAATTGGGTTTTATTTATTTTATATAGACATCATTCTTACCTTCAGAAAACAAATATGATAGTATTTTCCAATAATAAGCATTTATTTACTTAGAACGTTAAGTTTTACTTTCAGAGCTTTTTGATTAGAAAGGAAGAAAAGCAAACTGATTATTACGAACTATAAAATTATTCAGGTACTGATTTTATTAACCAGTAGATATTCCAGGGCACTTTAAGGTGCAATTCTGTTTTCATCTTTTCAACAGGCTTCTAAATGATAATGAACTTGTCTTGATGTGCATATTAATTTGTGGTGAAAGGTGGTAAATGAGACAAGTTACCCAAGATTTAAAGTCTAAGGAAAACAACTTGATATGCATCTACTTCATCTTTTATGTAGCTGAAAAGGATATAAAATGGAAGAAGGCAAAGACTCAGTGGAATGCTTGAAGAGTGAAAAATGTATAAATTTTAAGTAATTCATAGTTTTTTTTCCTGAAGAGAACAAAAGCTAAGATTATATATGTCATCCTGATGTACCAAATCCTATTTAAATAATTATGAGATCTTTGGATTTTGTTATTTTTTGTCTTACTCTAACTCACATATTATACCATTGGGATAAAGTATGTTGGTTCATTCCCCTTTTACAGACAAAGTGCGTGAGAAAAAAGATTAAGTGAGTTGCTTAGGGGCATGAATAACATTGTGAACAGAAAAAGAAAAAAAAATCTTTGCACTTAGATTAGTAATCCATTTTTATTTATTTTAGCTAATATTTTCACTGTTGGTTTTTTTCCTTCCTTATCTATTGTCTGTGTAGCATGTATTCTTAACTAATCAAAAATTATTTTGATTTTAAGGAAACTTCTCTGATTATTGAAACTTCAAGCCATCCATCACAAGGGAGAACTTCACTTCAGTTAATTCCATGTGTCTTGCCTTCATCTAATTTTCTGATGTTTCTCGCAAATACATATTGCCTTTATCCATCACAGAAATGTAATCATCATTTACAAAAATAAAGCTTAGAGTGCTTTATTTGTTGTTACAAAATAGAATTTAAAAATATGAAGGTGAAGTCAAAGACATGCTTTTACTGGGTTTTATTAACGTAGGAATTACTCGTGTTCAAGCAGTTTGACAGCTTTATTAATATATTTCATTTAATAAAGAAGTCTGACACTGCTGGATTGGGGAGAACAAAAGATAGTCAAAGAAATAGGAAAGGTAGGCTTCAAGAGACACAATAGTGGAGGCTGAGTGAGGACTCTCGCACCTTAGAGATGAATGGTAAAATTAAAGGCAAAGAAAATTAAAGGAAGAAGGGAAGAAAAAAATGAGATGAATTTGCCAAAATTTTTAGGAGTTGTCTAACTCTGACTTGTAAGTGGGAATAAGATCTCAGAAGTCAGTGATAACTATGTCTTTCATTGTGAGTTGAAGTTCATTTTCTCACTGTGGTGACTCCTCACACAAAGTAAATACTACTTGACTGAGCATGTTTTTAAGAAGACTTTCGCCTTGCTGGCTAAACCGAGTATCTACTATGCAGGATCTTTTCCAGAGATAGGGTTTTTTCTTGATTCTCTGAGCAGTACTCTAAATGAAAATTTACCGCAGTATCCATTACAGTAATACTCTCTTACTTATTAGTGTCCTGTGGTGGCAGAAGATCTAATCATAAATCAACTTTCTATTGGGAAAAGGCAGCAGGCAAAATGCAGCCCCTGAGCTGCACATGGATGTTCTTGCATCACAAGGGAGGAAAAAAGGCAATGTTTAACATGGCACGCATATGGCCCCTTTCACATTTGGAAGCCCTAGCAGAAATATTTCAGCCACCCTCTTGGTCTGAATCTGAGGGATTTTCGTTATTCTAGCAGATGAGTGCTTCTGTGGTTGAAGAGCAGAAGGAAAATTGTGTTTCAAGTATGCTGTTGTGGTCACTTGATTCTTTGCAATACTGGTGTTGATAACAACTTATATTGCTTGTGCCAGTATAATTTGCAGTCCCATGTGCAATATTTACAGTGTTTAGTAAAAAATGAAGTAGCTGAGACTTCCAGACTGGCTTATTCAGATTATTCCATCCTTCTAAGCAATGTAAATCTTGCATGGTATTCATTAAAAATCTGAATCAAGATGATTTTCTGGTTTTCTGAAATTCAGGGTACATCTCACTGCCAAAAATAAATATTCCTTTTAGACAATTATCTAGCCAACCCTGATTTAAAACATAAAGTTAAAATGCAGAGTTTGAGTTGTTGTACTTTGGCCAATAATCCTTCTAAGTCTTCAGCCAAGCACTCACTTCAGAGCTCTGTTTTCCTATCTGTAACATGGAGGGTGATGGTATGAGTCTCTTCTCTGTGTCATACTTCAGTATATTTGTTGCAAAATACATGTTGCAAAACATGATGTAGCTTAAATATGGGCAGTGCTAAATATACATGGATAGATTATATGTGTGGTGGCCAGCCTCATCTGTCCATGAAACAGGAGTTTCTTTATCCACCCACTTATATTGAGAAAGCAAGAAAACATGAGTTGCCCTCAGGTAACTGAAAAGTGCAGGATAAAGTCTTTAGAATTCATGTAACTTTAGAAAAAATGCATACAAGAAGTATTTCAAATTCCAGGTAATTTTAAATTTACATGGTTAAACAAAACAATCCCATACATACATAATCTAAGTAATTTAAAAATCTGTTCACAAAAGTAAAAATATTTTATGTGGAGATAATACTTGTAATTATCAGTGCCTCCAAGAAAATTAACCTATAGGTGTATCTAAATGATGACACTGAGGAAAAAAATAATCGTGGGAGTTTAAAATAGTAGTTAAACTGCATTAATTGACTTTTTGGGCACTCTTATTCAGAATTTTAGTGACCTTACTTCAGTTTCATTAGTTGATTTTCTTGGAAGCCATTACATCAAAGTAAAGTTATTACGTTCTAAAAATTGGAGTTTGTATAGGTATATTTATTAGTTTAATCTTCAGATTTTCTTCTTAACATTTCTGGGCTTGTGCACTTAAATTCTTACCCAGACACATTTATGTAGATAATTCAGTTTTATAAAGACTTTGGCTATCAAGCATTTTAAGGTAGTGATCCAATGCAGACGTCCCAACAGAAGTCAAGCTCCTGTTTCCCTGTCACAGTCGTGGCTGCAAATGATGTTCAGCCACAGAACTGGTATCACAGAATGGGTGCGTGTGTGTGTGTGTGTGTGTGTGAATATTTTGTTCAGGAGATTCCAAATAATAATGAGATATGTTCCAAGTAAAACTAAATGTTCTATATAAATAAGCACTTTAATGGCACTGTTCTATGAAGAATATATGTTCTGACCAGTTTTATGAGACATTTGATGATGATTTTTCTTCTGTTCAGAACAGATGTAGCAAAAACAAGAAACCTGAACTGGAGTCCTCTGTCATACCCTTTACATTGTAATTTACGAGTAGTTTCTCTTCTAGTCTGAAAAAAAAGCTTGTTACTATTCCAGTTTGGAGGTGCAGTTAACAAATTTAGGTCCAAGGGTCACTGTCTCTTTTCAATTCATGTACATGAAGCAGAAGGAATCAAGGCACACCTGATACCATCTAGATCCAGTCCTACATTAGTTTTGACTTGTGTGTAATACAGTTTTCAATTCACAGCAGCCATTAGCCTATTCTTTCCTAGCCGTAAAACTGCGTCACGGTGAAGATGAGGCTGTGGTAGTAGGGTACAGAAGTTAAGTTTCTGGTTTAATACTGAGCTCCCTTCCTTTTCTGTCTTGAGCCATACCCTTCATGTTATATGTAAGTGGTATGTTGTGGATCATTATTTGTGTTTCCTGATGAACTGGACTGAATTGTGCAGCTGCTTTTTCCAGTCTTTCTTATGCTGGCATTGTATTTTCCTTGTGCTTAGAGTTTTCTGATGGACAGGGCTAGAACTAGTTCAGTCCTAATGATGAATGCGATATAGCTGTTCACAAAACGACTATTTCTACACCACATTGCTTTTAAAATGTATGCATAATGTGTTGCCAGTTAGGAAATTAGCCTAAATGTGACCACTGAGGAAATGGTAAATCTGAGTAAAAACTAATCTAATGGATTCCTTATTTTTTTATGCCAGGGTTTATTTTAATTCTAAAGCAGGAGTGAAGGTTTACACAGTGCTTGGTAACGTTCCTCCCCTGCTTGAGAGGATTGAAGGTAAGTGGGAAGAGAGCCAGCTGCCAGATTCATGTGCTTGCAATTTCAGCTGGACTGTTCCTGTCAGGATCTCTTAACATAGCAGATATTGTCATACGTAAATGGGATTCAAATCAAGTAGAAATTACTTTAGATTTTTTTTTTTTTTAATGAGTATAATTCACAAAGCTGAGTCCTTATAAACTCCTATTAAATTTTGAAGTCTTTTTTTATATATACTGATGCATAGAGCATTACTAGCATTCATTTTTTTATAATGGGAAAACATTTGGGGAGATAAAACCATAAGCTGTAACTGATCAAGCAATGGCAGTTGAGGATTTTGTTTCCAAGTTGATTCACCTCCCTTTCCCTTTTTCAGGCTGAGAAATCAGTTAGAGGTGGCTTGAGAGTAGAATATGGCTCATTGATAGGGAGGATTTTGTGGAATTTATGGAGGGAAACTGAAAATGTGCTTCAACAAGTGAGGAAAAACAAGGGGAGTGAGGAGAGTAGACTGAGGTGTAGGAGTAGACGTGTCTTTACTTGGGTCTATCCAACCGTTGATAAGTGCAGATTTCAGTCCTACTGGACTTTAATTAATAGATAGCTCTTAGCTGTGAAAAGTAGACTTGCTAGGCAAGTGATTAACAACTCCAAAGTAAAAAGAGTTAATCTGACAAGTATGATCTCTATAGACATACAGAAAAATAAATGCTTTGTTGTAAGAAGTATACCATAACTCATTGGTGATCTTCCTTGATAAAGTCATAGTCCAGGGAGCTAATTTTTGACTCTGAAAACAAGTGCTGTACTGTCATCATTACTGCTTATTGTGCTGCTGTTCACAAGGCTTGTTTCCTAATATAATATTACTTAGAAAAGAAATGGAGCAAGCTATTCTTGAAGTTAGCTTAATGTAATAAAACAGATATCATGCTCTTGAATTTCACAGTGTTACCACGGTTTACCTATAGTGATTCTAGAAAAAACAATTAGAATCCTTAATAATTTCATCTTGATGAAATCTCTGCCACTTAAGCTTGACTAGTGAACACATAACACTTTATCTTTTGTAACTGAAGATGGTGTTCTGATTGCCTGGCTGTATAGCTAAGGTAAGGCAAGATGCCAGGTAAGCTATATTGACTATAACTATATCATGCAACTGAGATGAGGGAAATTTACCCCTACATGCTTGTTCTTTTACAATACCTTTAAAATTCTTTTAAGAAGAGTAGAGGTTGCATTTATTCTATTAAGAAATTGCATCGTGTATTTTCTCTTTGTGATTTATTTTTGCAGAATATTTTCCCTGTGCTTTTTTATATTTAGAACCTGTTTGAGTTTGAAATGGAAGCCTAAAGGTTTTTCTGACAAATTGCTGGGGTCTATTAATTTGTATGGTTCGTTTGTGCTCTCCATAGGAAAGCTGAATTTGCTGGTGCATACTTTGGTTGTGTCAGAAATGCAGTTATAGTTTAAAGTGCTATCTAGTCCCTCTAATATTTCTTCTATCAGTGTCAATGTATTTGGAAGACTGAGTCTCTGTAAGGTTGAAAAGAGTCACTTTAGGAAATAAAAATAAATTGTATGTAAGAAGTTTGCAAAGGGAAGCTTCAGTGGCTGGTGAAGGCTGTTACAGGAGTACTGAGGGGAGGAGAGAAGCTGTTTAATACCGACTCTTCCTGTAGCCTGTCAATTTATTCATGCAGTGGACCTTGCAAGCCCAATCCACAGATGCTATTTTCTGTTCCTTACTGAATAAAACTCAGTGCTGGGTCCTGAGTGTAAAGATTAATTAGTCAGTGAGTATTAAAGGTCTGTTAAAGCCATTATGGCGTATGTCCACAGAGACAAATAGGGGCTATAAAACATGGTGTTCGAAACCTAATTTTACATGTGTATTTTTCATTAATAATAGTGATGGTAGTAATAACAATAGTCTTTTCATCCTGAAAGCTCTCAAAGGACTAAATGCATAGTGCAGTGCATACTGTGTAGGAAGGATCATGCTTTCCGTCACTGAAATGCAGTCTTCCTTCAGGCATCCTTCAAGTTACGTTGAGCTCAGGTTATTGTTGGCCATTGCACAGACAACTGTGCAGTGCAGGTGATCCAAGTAAGCTTTTTTTTGTCCAGAAATACTTCTTTCCTGAGTTGAGGGTACTAGAATAGGTATGTGTTACTTTGCTGAAAATGGCAGCCAAAGAAGTGCATATAGTTATGTATATTTTACTTTTTTTAGTTTGACTTCAAAAACATATTCTTCCAATTGGTTGCCAGCTTTCAAGTAAGCTCTGAGTTACAACTTTGTTGACTGCTTGACTATTTATCAGAAATTTTTAGCTAAATTAATAATTTTTATCTAACGGCATAAATGGGAAGAATTTTTTGTAAATATAAGCATATGCATGAGTTGAAAATACTCTTGTTTGTTTCTCCGGACTAAGCTGCAACTGTTCTGTGTGTACTGAAGATGGATGTCTGCATTACCAGCAGCTTTAAAAATGAAGCGCTCCTCTGTGCACGTTTTGCAGACTTCTGTGGGGTTTTGTGTCATTCTTCTGTATGTTTTTTTTGTTTGGTTGGTTTGGTTTTGTTTTTTTTTGAAAACTGATGAAGCTTAAGGCAATTCAGATGAGTGAGCTAGCAAGTATGGTCTTTCTCCTACAGTTATAACTGTTCCAGAATGTAAAACTAGAATTGATTATAACACATGTAAAAGTATCCCTTCTTTTTGCTCCACGAAATGAGATTTAAGCAGGAAAGGAAGTCCCTATAAATGCTTCCAAAATATGTTGTGTATTTGTTTACCCCATTATGTCCAGCTATGTGGAACTTGTTTGACTAACATAAGCCTCATTTACAAAACTTAAAAGATGGAATCAAAACTGACTATATTTATTCTCTATCTGGTTACAAATGAAAAAAAATTGTCAACATGATTGGAAAGGAACTTCTTCTAAGTTGGACACTTGTGTTGTCTGGTATTTTCATCACAGTGGACACTTGTGTTGTCTGGTATTTTCATCACAGTGCCATACTTGGATCAGAAGATGCCAAGACATATCTTAAATATAGAAAGAAAAAAGATGGCTTTTTCATGTCCAAGCAATGGACTGTCAGGTCAAATTCCCAGATTTTTATGTCCAAATGCTTTCCAGACTCCTTGTTACACATAGATATCTTAGGTAATTTTAAATATTTGTTGGTTCTCTCCAGTAATGGAGGGAAAGGCTTGCATTCAACAGTACGTGTATAAATGTTCTGGGGTTTCTTCCTCTCTTTTAAATTGCCTAACTCCTGCAGTGTTTAATGGAAGTCTTGTTCCTTTAGGAGCAACACTAAGCTATCATTTAAGCTGTTGTGTTGATGTCAAACCTGGAAAGCATGGACAAGAAATGGGAAGATGATGATTTGTTGAACAGGCTTCCAGCTCAAAGATAACTACATAAAAATAGATAGAGAAGATGGTTGATTTAGTGTCTATGTTAAATGAAGCTACGGTGCAGTAAGGAAAGGGTATTCTTGGAGGGAAGATGAAAAGAAAAAATTTAAAAACTTAGTGGCTTTTAGCAGATTTCTAATTGCAATTCCATAATTAATAACTAATTATATGAATGTTTTGGAGCCTCTGTGGATAGTCATACTAGAGGCTTCAAGAATTTAGCGCTCTCTCTAAAGAAATTGAATTAATCACTCACTTTAGCAATGTATTTATATTAGCTAGTGAATGAATGGAGTCAAAGGGCTAATAGATCTAGTGAGCAAAGCACTTGCTTTTCAGCCGTAGGTCAAGCAGCAACCGCAGATCTCTGAGGAGCACTTATCCTGGAGACAACTTGGTTTCAGTGTGCTGAAGTGACTGACAGAGCCAAGGGCATGACTGACAGCTGTGCTTTTTGGGCCTCATCAGAATACTTAAAGCTGCTTGAAGCCCTATCAAAATATTTCATATCTTGTAATGAAAGCTCAGTAACAGAGGTATAATCTCTTAAAATAACGTTAGTTTACAGAAACACACTTTATTTCTAACATAGTTATCATCAAAAAGGATTGTTTATTTTAGGGTCTAGTTCTTTTTTAAAGTATCTAATTTTAATCTTATGCCTAATATTAATTAAATTGCATAGGAATTGTGAGTGCTGCAGAAGATCTTGTGAAGACTTTCAGTAATTCAGAACATTTCAGATGCCTTATTTACCTTTCACTGTGACAATCTATCAACAATACACTGGAATAATACATGCGTTAAAATTAATACAGTTTTTTTTCAGCTATGTGCCAAGATGCATGCCCATAATTCCTTAGTTTTATGTACGATAATGATTCCTCACAAATATTCAAAATAGCTACAAACAGTTGCAATTTGGGCAAAAGTTTTTTAGTTTATATAGAAAGGGCAATCCATAATAAAAAATTGCAAAATTGAAAAATGCCTGTTTATAGTCATAAGCTTTAATTTAGTTTTCGGCTTTTTCAGCACTTCCCCATTTTGCTCAGTATTTGCTGCAATTCATGTATTTATATTTTGATGTAAATATATTTTGCTTACTAGCGATTAGAAAAGCCAGTGCAAACTTTTAACTTTTAAGATGCGAATGATCCTATGCAGCAGAGAAGGAAGAGTGTTCACAGTATATAGGCCAGGGTCAAAATATGTTTGCAATTTACAAACATTAAGTAACAATAGTAAAAGTTTTTAACAATAAATGTTTCAGAGGGAAAAATAATGTCTTGGTAATCTCAGTCACTGAGGACTGAGGAAAGGCAGCAATGTTCTTTGTAGATGGATAGCGATACCACGTTGTGGCTTTTTCAAGATCTTAAGCTTCTAAATCTCCCTTTCAGCCTTTTGCTGCAAAACTAGGCCTAAATTTTTCATTATTTACACGTAATATGAATTCAGTTCTTTTAATATTTAGTCTTCTTACCATTTCATTGTCTCACTGTATGCTTTTTTATAGCTAGTAACTTTTTTATTGGCAAAATAAAAATATTTTTTGTGCATTTGAACACCACAAATTAAGCTAATTTTTTACTGTTGCTTTTTAAATCTTAATGATGTATATGTATTACTGTATAAATTATGTGAATGCCTTGTGTCTAATGTTAATAATAGCACTACCATTAACAAAAGAAAGCGAAGTTGTGAGTGGTGGATCTTGTATACTTTATGTACGGTTATTTCACAGGGAATAGAGACTAACAAAAGCCAGTGACGATTTATAATTTAATGCATACAGTATGTCTAGCAAATAAAGTGCCAGAAGTTGCATCTCAATTTAGGCAGGTATTCGCTGGATTCATTCTAAAAACCTCCACAATACTACAAATGCAGGTTGTGAATATAACATTGTAGGGTAGCAATTTATTACATCATCATTTTGTTTATGGTGCTACTGATTAGCAGTTTCACTGTGGTGGCTTAAAGCGCAACTTTTTTGTGGAATAGACGTTTTGTGGAATAGCAATGGCCAACAATTAGACGTGCCGTAGTTTTTGTCGTTTTCATATGGGTGTCATTTATTAACAGCAGTATCTAAATCAGCATTTCAGAGGTTTTTCAGGCTAAATGACTGTAACTGCCTTCTGTCATGAAAGTCTTAACCTCTTTCATGGCACAGACCCGTGAAGTATAGGAAATGACTATAAGGTGTCTGTACCTGATAAATATGCCTTCTAACGAAGGCCGTAGCAACGTGGGCTTCCTCGGGGCGATAGCATCCCCCGGCTACCCCCTCTCTCCTCTCCCTCTCCCCTCCTCCCCCCCTGCCCTCCTGCCCCAAGGCCAGACACATCTACCAGGTAGAGCCGGGCGGTGGAGAGCTCTGTGCTGCAACTACCGGAGAGGCAGTTTTGCAGTTAGGAGCTGCTGGTGCAAACACCAGCGGGAACGTGTGAGGCTCGGCAGTGGACTCGCCCAAGCCAAAAGGGCTCGCCTGTGTCTTCAGGACGCGCCGTTAGGAATAGCTGTTCCTGAACGGGTGGGAACGGAGCTCTCGCTCCCCAAGGTGGCAAAGGGGCCCCGTGGATATTCAGTGCCCTGCAGCAGCAGGGCGCAGTACCTGGCTCAGCAAGGGCCCTCTCCGGCTCCAGAAGTCTTCCTTTGTTTGCAGATCCAAGGCCTGCCTTGCCGTGTCGGTGATAACTAGATAAAATATACATCTTGGCTTTGGCGGCCTTTAAAAGGTTTAGATGCTAGGGCCTGTTTGTGGCTTTGGAATCAATCTTTGACATATGTCACAGCTGCTAAAGTAGGTATTAATACGAAATAATAAATTTGTGTAGTGTTCAACTTTTCTGTAGCTGTCTATCAGAAAGTTCTGAAGTGGATTTCTTTAAAGGCTCCCTGTCTCCTGAGGAAAAGGGGATAAGGCAGTGTGTCCCTGGACAGGATCTATGACTCATTATGTCAATCAAACTCCACTTCAGAGGGGAATAAAGAGATTTGTATCTCAAAGCTGTGCATAACGACTTCTTGGCTTTTCATTTCATATTTATGAGCGGTTTACTTTGAAGTGTTTATCAGGCAATACGCAGAAACATGAGAGAGCATTGCCTGAAACCATGTTCAAGTGTCTAATCTGTTAAATGCTTGCTGAGCAGGCTAGTTCATCAGTGCATGCAATGCAAAAAAGAGAGAAAAAAAATAAACTTTCTGGGTTTTTAGGTTTTGAAGCAGAATCTTTATATTAGCAATATAAAAAAGATTAATAATGCCAAGCATTTTGAAATAAATGTAATATATGAAACTTACAAAAGTTGGTTATGTTCTGTGTTAAGTAGATAAATAGTTCTTTGCTTGAAAGGAAGCTTGATGGTACTTAATACCAAAACTATACAGTGTCACAGCTGCTCTTAAGACGGGAGTATACAGTGACCACAAGATTCTCACTGTTAATTTTGAAGGCTTGAGGCGTTCATAAAAGCAGACTTCTGTAGGGTTCTTTCCCCCCCCTCCAAAAAGGGCAATTTGCTGATAACGGAAGTGTTAAAAGCTGATAAAAGAATAGCAGTGGCATTAGCCTGCAATGGAAGCAAATTTTCGGCAGCATTACCCATTTGCTGTGTGCTGTGCCTGCAGTGGAACTCTGAAGAGGCAAGTATTGTTAAATAGGTCAAAGATAAAACACCACAATTTTAGGCAAAGTGGAAACAAAATGACAGTGTTTTTCTCATTTTAATATGGCTTCAGTGGGTTAGCTAGAAGAGAGCATATGCCTGATGATGATTGTTTCAGTTCCCTGTTCACAAATTTTCTGCTACCAGCCCTCTGAAATCAGGCTTTACTAATTGTGGCTAGATGTGACTGGTCAAGCCAGTCCTATGTGATGGAGGACAGACAGTGGTAACAAGAGCACTCCAGCCCACAAAACCACACTGGAAAATTCTGATATGTATGTGGTCAGTGCACAGTATTTATTTGGGTGAGTAGTTCCTGAGTATGTGTGGTACATGGCGTCCATGCATGTTATTTTAAAAGCAACTTCAGTTTAGAGCTCATTTTCAAACATATTCTTAGATATTAGTGATTTTAAAAAGAATCAACAGGAATATGATTAGTTCAGTGCTTGATTTTTACCAGGCCATCTTTCATACCATTTTATGATTTTGTGCAGGCCATTTCTGCTTTAAAAAAACCTGTTTTTTTCCCCGCTACAGAGAACATAGTTGACTTTGAATGACTTGATTTGTGGGTCCCCCATTTTGGACTTCTTAAAGTTATCCCTAAAATGACTTACAGGACCACAGTTGATCAGTACTGTACATTTCTGATTATCTAGCTATAGGTTTCTCTCTTGACTTTCCAGATCAGAAATCCTTGGAAACTTTTAGGTTGTTCACTATTTTGGGTTGAGGGTTCTTTCTTTTGGCTTTCCATTGAAGGGTGAAATGGCTTTCTCCTTGATTGTATATCCGTGCATATTGTTTGCCAAATTCCCAGTTTAAAAAAAAAAAAGTATACAAAAAAAAAAAAAGGCGCTATAAAACATATGCTGTGTTCTGTTTCCATGACAAAAGTAACTTGTAGGGGAACTTAAATCAAGGGTAGTTTTCCAACATGTATGCCTGTTCCCTGTTCTGAAGTCATTAAGAAAATGACAAAGAAGAAAATAGAGCAACCAAATGCCTTTCAGAACCACAGATCTGAAATTTAAATAGATGTGCTGGCAAGTTTTAATATGCTTAGCTGAATCAAAGGTTCATCAGTCTGAAAGTGATGGATAAATCTGTGAAGTATCCAGAGTCTGTCATGGTAGCTTAAGCCATCTGAAGCTACTGGCCAGCTTTGCTCATGTCCTGTATCACACCAGTAATTAAGAAAATAATTTTTTCAGATAAGACAGTGACTGAAAGGCCACAGGCAAGAGCTATACAACAGTACCACACAGCCACAGTATTTCTGTCAGTATTCACATAATGGAAAAAGAGACTGGGAGCAGAATGGGCAAGCTCTCTCATCCAAGGTATCCTGTAAGTAGGAGAGAGGAGATTTTTTTTTTCCATCCCTAGTCTTCAGTCCTGTCCTTACCTACTCCCTACTCCCTTTCAAAACAAACATGATTTTAGGTTGAAAACTGCCTGTGACTCCTATATAGCCAAAAAGGAAATACGTGGACTAGCCTACAATGCTTCTTTGAAAATGGCTGGTAGGTTAAAAAGTGTGAACTAGTGTGAGGATTAATGAATAGTCAATCTAATCTCCCTCTTGTTAAATCCAAAGAATTCTATAATTGGAGTCTGCAAAGTAAATAATAACAGTTTTAGTAATAATAATAATAAAAAAATTAATGGCATCGTCTGATACCTAGGTATACTTGACCTTTATCAGTGAGATGTGAATTTATCATTTCACCTGATCTGCAAGGCACTTATGAAGCAAGTAAAGGCACTTACAAAGCAAGATGGCATGTGTGTTAAAAGTAGTCAGACAACACTGCCTGCACAGTAACTCTCTTTCAAATGAACCAAATTTTGGTCTGGCTCTCTTTGTAGTATTTACTGTGTTATCTCCTAATAATAACACCTCACGAAGATTTTGGTTTTAGACTGAAGATATTTAGTGTAGAACTAAGCAATAGAGAAAGGCTAGGCAGTAAAATGTTTTTTATTACAACTGGTTCTTGTGTAGAATAGTTGACCTAGTGGGGGGAAATGAGTTTTTTAAAAAAAGTTTTTAAAAATCAGGGTCAACATTTTGCCACACATAAAAGAAGATTTGACAAAATTGTAGTTTTAGTTGAGGTATCTTGACATTGCCTCTTCAGAAGACCGCACACTGCTACCTGTTAAACTCGGTGCTGAAGTGGTGGTTGGAGCTCAACTTACTGCTTGGCACATTTGCATCTCCATTCTGTTATTAACCAAATTAAAGTCAGTGCCAGCAGTCCTTCAAATCTTAGACAAAAATGGAAGGGAAAGGACAACAGAAAGGCAACAATTGGCCTTATTATTAAAATGGAGTTTTATAAAAACAAAGACATAGTTTCAAACAGCAGAAAGTTAGAATACACATCATCTAGAAGCTCTTTATTGGCACATACCACAAATCTTCACTTCTGTTCATTGAAGAAGGGCAAAGTAATCGAAGGGAATGTTAGAACAGTGTGCGCCCGCCAGCACAGTGGCCCAGATGCAACAGGCTAAAATGAAGATGTTGCACTTGGATTTACAGTGACTAGCAAAAAAAAATCAGGATAGCAGTGTATTGTGTGTGTGTGTGGAAAATGCCACTGTAGGGAAGGAAGAGAGGTGCTTGGAAGGAGGTCATATTTCTTCCTTCCGTAGTTCTGCAGAAGCCTGGTAAGACCAGTCAGTTCCAGCAATGGAACTGGTGGATCTGCTGCTCTGTTGCCTATAACATTGCAGCTCTTGTACAGCCAGAAAGGCCAGGATGCACTCAGTTTCTGTGTTTGCGATTGTATATGCAATCTACAAATTATAGTCTATTGGTAGATAAAAGAAATCCTGTATTAAGGGTGTGTATTTCATCTGTAGCAAAGTTCAGGACCAATAGTAATCTGAATTGGTGCCAACTGTTCCATTTATAATACCACAACTGACTGGCCATGAAAATAACTAATTATTTTACTAGGATTAAAAATGAAAAGCTGAAAGCAATTTATAATTCAATCAAATAAATAAAGACGTTTCCTGATCTCTTCAAAAAATGAACACAAATGATGAATAAAAGAAAATGTGGTTGTGTCTGTTTCCTAGTAGGTATACTGTCTCAAAGACCTTAATCTCTTTTCCTTGATACCTGATTATAATATTTTCTTTTCTTCAAAATTGTAATGCTCAAATGATTTTGATTTCATTATTCTTTAAGTTTGGCATAAAATTTATATGGATTCATTCAATATGCTTTTTTAATTCATATGATGCTCCATTTAAATTGTTTGAATTTTTGGGGAAGCTCTTCTTTCCATTTCAGATGAATTCCTTTATCAGTCCTCAGAGTCATCCACATTGGTCTATTCGTTGTCCTCCTAGCAGGATTAGAAATGCAGAGTTAAAGGCTGGCATCTCTGGCATTTCTAAAACCTGTTATGAGCAACATCATTCAGAATGTAAACACAAAAGTTCTGAGTTGAATAATGGTTTAAACTTCTTTTATTCTACTGTACAGGATACAATTTACATTACCATTATTTCTAGGTGACATGATGTTTACAGTAAAGAAGCACCTTGTGACTAAACAGCTGACAGCTGCTAGAGCTAAGGAATCTTTATATGTGTCTGGGGACCTTCATAAAATATAGACTACCCATGTTCCTAACTTGTGAAGCAAGGTATAAAAGAAAACAATTAAGGTTTCGTCTGTGATGACAGCTGATTCAGGTTTTTCAAGAGTTCCCAATTAAACAGTTATGAAAGTATGCAAGCTTATTACCTGTGACTTTTACTGTTTCTTGAGAGCACAGCTTATTTATCAAGTCATGAACAGTGGTATATTTTTTACTGCTTTTCAAATCTTGATTTAACAGTATAAAAATAAGAAAAGGCTTTTGATGAATTCAGCAAATTATCACCAGCTAATTTATCCTCTGGTAGTTTCCTACAGATTTTCATAGAAATCTTTCTTAATAATTGAACTCAGATTCGTGTATCAATGAAGATTAGTAGCTGTATAGTGATTTTATCCAAAAGTATTCATATCTGTATATTTATGGTTAACTGAGTTGTTGGGGGTTTTTTTTGAGACCAAGGAGAACTCACTGTCCTTTTCTGACATAACTAAAATGCTTTTACACCAGAAGACCAGCATCTTCATGAGCTAGACTAGAATGCAAATGACTCATACCATTTTTTAGTGGTGGAAACTGAGATTTTAGATTCTGTGGGTACCATGGTCTAATTATTGTACTACTTTGTGCCAAACGAGCCTAACTGTGCATTGTGAACAGGGATAGACAGTACAGATAGTAAATGCTAGCTCTTCTCTGTTGGGATAGCACTTCATTCTTTCCTTGTACTATCTTTAAAACTGACTCCTCTTTGAAGTTTGCATTTTCCGTGGAGCTGTTGTTATTCCTTCATAGTAAAATACTATGCTAGTGTGACAGGAGATATTATCAGGTGTTGAACAGGTTGTTTAACATGAAAAAGCAATTTGAAAATAATTCTTTCTGTGTTTTTTTATGGTAGCAATCACTTTATGTACACAAATGCAGTATATTCTTTATCTTTTTTGTGCTTCTGTGGTGAATTTTATTTAGAAATTTATGTTCTCTAAAGAAGAAACAGGCATATAACAAAATTATTCCCTAGTTTGCGTCATTTATGACTGGGAATAGAAAATATGCTCTTTAACTCCTTTTCATAAATTTCTATTAAAAAGAAACAAAACAACCCACCCCACCCCCCCTCCAAAAACCACTGTTACTTTGATGATGTTGGGACAGGAGCTGG
Source organism: Haliaeetus albicilla (assembly GCF_947461875.1). Lineage (NCBI taxonomy): Eukaryota > Metazoa > Chordata > Aves > Accipitriformes > Accipitridae > Haliaeetus > Haliaeetus albicilla. Next base: position 6,554,026 of record NC_091509.1, on the reverse strand, counting down.
GAAGTTTACAGCAGGAACAGCATTACTTGCCACGAAGCTTCATGTTCTGTTCTTTCTCTGCTGCTTGTAAAATAAAAAATAATAGGAACAGAATTTTAGTCATTGATAACCACATTCTTGTTGGAATGTATAACAGAACATAGCTGTGAATTGGTACAGATTTTATCCCCAAAATGCAGTATTTGTCACTGCAGAGGTACGTTAGATCGTTTGGACAGTTGTGTTAGCACAGTGTTGTTGCCTACACTTCACAGATAAAAAGAACAGAATCTGTGCTGGTTTTCCCCCAGTTACTGTTTTTGTGGGTTGCTTTCAGTCTCTCTTTTTAATATGTGGAAGTTAGTTTCTGCTAGTCCCCAGTACTGCACAACAGCCCAATTGTTAACTTTGTAATTTTGTGAATGTATTTGGACATGAGTAATGTGGCACAACTGATTTCAGAATGCTAAAATGTCTACTATCACATCTGTGGAAGCATTTCCAGTCTCGTTCACATAGGAAAAAAGTATATTGTTGTAGTTTTAAATGTAAAACTTTTCTCATGTTTTCTTGTCACTTTAACAAAAAGTGCAGACAATAGGATTAGAGTTGTTTTAGATTACTGGTCATACTCATTGTCTTATTCCACACTAAGTAGCCCTAAAAAGAGCAGATTTTTTTTTTTTCCTCCTGCTGGAGGTTGCCCAGGATGCCATCTTTGACACGGCACATACTTATGCAAATACAGGTATACATTGTGCACGTTTAGCACACACAACCCTGTGGATTTTTAATTTGATTTTGATCACAAAAAAGTCATTGCCTTTTAAATGGTAGATGATACATTTCACTGGAGATAAGTAGATACATGGAGAGGCCTGAAGTTGCTTTGAGAAAGGAAGATCTTATTTATGTGTTAATGCATTGCGTATCCTTGAGTTTACATACATTTCTTATAGTAACACCTCAAAACTTCAATAGATCAAAGTATTTAGGTTGAAATTTGCCATTAATTCTGTCTACTTTGGGTTGATTTGTTTGGAGACGGGACAGGAGGGAGTACCTGACTGGTTCTGAGAATGATGGTAGAGAAAATACGTTATTTTGCTTGCAGCAGAAACATCACATGACCGTTGTGTTCATTAAACTGAAGTATCTCCGTCCTTTGAATCAGAGATTCCAAGTTTGGAAAACCTTTCCCTGCTCTCTGTCTCCACGTCTCTGCAGAAATATGGTAGATTCGCTGGAGTTTGCCTGCAGAACTGATGAAAGCTTGCATGTGTGCCGAGGAGCTGCTGCCCGCCTGCGGGGTCAGCTCTGAGCAGGACTTTCCCATGGCTGCTCCTCCTGCACTGCTGCCAGGCACCCGCACGGGCAGTAATAGGGGAGGCTCAGCCCCGAATTTGCTTTCTGCTGGCACTTAATCAGCCAGGAGGAGGAGGAGAAGTGCGCCTAGGCAGAACACAGAAGGGCAAAGCAGCAGAGGAGAGCGAAGCAATTGCTTAGAGAACTGCGTAGTTTTTTTCCTGTCTCCTTCAGGTTTCAGAACGGACAGATCTGTAGGAATAACACATCCCTTTGTAATAAATGAAGCTGTTCTCCTTTTACCATTCCTCAGAGCTTGGAAAGGTTGGAAAGCTTACAATAAATGAAAGACTGCCTAAGAAAGTAAAACGTTAGCCTGAAGAATTACATTTTAACCTGGGCTGCGTTGGGTAGATAATAAATACTTGCCACCTAGCTCCATCCTCTCGTCCTCCCAAATCTAGTTTTGTCCTTAATCAACATCAGCATTTGAGGAGAAAGCGATAAATGCATACTTTGCCCTAAACCAGCATATCATTAAAAAGAAGTTCATCACCATAAGGTGATACCAGAAATATATTTTTTAGATGGTACTTGTTCTGCCAAAATTAGTTTGTGCTCTGGAAAGAGGCTGTTCTATTCTCCCTTTCCTTACTTTAAAAGCTATAAAATGGGGATGATAAAAGCTCACCTCGTAAGGAGGTGAAGATAAAGAAAGTAGTGTTTGAGGTGTTCTCAGAGACTACATTCAGCACAACCACAGAAAATGTGTGTGAAGTAATTAAAAATACTGTATTCTCTATTTGGTATATAAAGACTGAATGAGGAAGGTTAAAAAAAAATGAGAGTGGCTCCACAGTCATTGCACCAAAGGAGGAAATTTTACTGAAAAAATAGAATATGATCACATAACTGAAGGTTATGTAATATTGTGAGCTAGAGTGAAGTCTCATTAGATGCCTGGTTTTATAAACCTTATAATTTTTTAAAGTGGATATGAATCTACTTTATTAATACTGTCAACAGCCTTATTGTCAAAAAGAGAAACATCTGTATCCTGGTATTAGGCTTGGGAATCTCCAAGTCAGAAAGAAGCAAGGCAGAAAGAGGATTATAAAAAAGACAATTAAAGGATTTTGCTGTCATTGATGAGAGGAGCTAGAAAATATATTTCAAATTCAAACCACGTGTTGTAATGTGCGTATGCGTTTCTGTTTACTACTTCTAGTCAGTTTGCCGCAGAAGGGACTGAGGCTGCCGGAGTTTCACATTGAAGAAAACCATTGTGTTTCTATTGAATTTTAAAAATTGTTGTCTGCATACTACTGTGTTAGTATTTGTAGCAAAATTTTGCAATGTACATGTATATTCTAAATTGTAGCAAGTGTTACCAGAGTGGGGTGTGTATGTACGTATGCACGTGCGGGCTGGGTGACAGCACATTGGAGATGGGCATCAAGACCTCTGTGGTATTCTCATACTTCTCAGTAACATCTATAAAGCATTTCCTGATGGCTTTGTCACAAATGTGCTCTATGAAAGTAAGATTTATCATCGTTAAGTGGTGAAAGTTCACATTCACTTAGTTATAAAATGTTTCACTTTCCTGACTAGCAATACCTAGAATTTAATAATCTTACACAAAAGTATGTCATCTGCCAATCTTCTTAGTAGGCAGTAACAGAAACACGTAGGATGTCCTGCTATTGTTAAACCCCAGCTATAGATTTTAAAACCTAGAACAAGGTATAGCTTGTTCATTATTGTTACTTTCTAATTTCTAAGGAATCCATTCCCAGGTATTTTTAGTGTTTGATCAGCGGAGATTTCATTCGACAGGAGCTTACACTGCCCCTTCCCCACGCTACCAAAGGACTATTATTAGGGGAAAATGGATAGAGAGTTAGGAAATAGGAGTGTTAGGAGAGTTCAGGTAAACAGTTCAGTTTATGTAATCATGTTTGCGAATATTACAATGGGGAGGAAAAGCTAGCCCATAAATCTGCTGTATGCTGATGGGTGTCATGGCTAGAGTGACTAGTATCTCCTGTTTCTTACCTGGCCTCCCAAGCCAGGGGATGTTTCCTCTACTTGGAGGGATCACAGTGAAAGAAGAGCTTATCTTTTCTTTGTGCTTTTCTTTTTGAATTTGTGCTTTCTTCAGAAATGGAATATTGCAGTCATTGTGAGATCAATGATGTTAAGAGAGAGAATTTTCCAGGCGTGTTCCATGCTAGTATTAGATTTGCCACAGAGGTTATTCATTGTGATTATGTGGTTAAAATTCCTGTATGTTACAGGGAAAGGATACTTCTGATGTAAGTATATTTAAACCACCAGAAAGATGCAGTATATTTTATAATGATGCATCAAGGAGGGAGGTGGGGGAGGGGAGGGGGACATTTATAAAATAAAGGGCTTACATTAATACATTTTTTTTTCAAAAATCCTAAATAAAATAGTAGAAAAGCTATAAAAATGCAGGAAGACAGTAGTGTATCCCTCAGCTTAGGTTTGAAGTCTCAGTTTGGAGTATCTGATAGTGTAGAATTAGAAACAAAATTAAGTAAAACATTTTGTAGAACAGGATCTTTAACCATGGGAAAAGAATAGCATTGAAACAGGTGAGATACAGCGGATTAAAAAGATGGCAGTTGTTTATTGGATAAGGAAGATGAGTAAAAAGGGTAAATGTAAAAAATGGCTACAGTAAGTAGATTAAAAAATGAGATTGTAATCATCTGTTGTCCCTGTCATTATAATAAATGAATGCATAAAGAATTGAGAAAAATTAAGTGTGCATCAGAGTTTGTTAAGAGGAACGACCTCTTCATATACCGCAGATTGGAGCTAAATTGTAGTACTTGTGCCAGCAAAAATCATTATAGCTATGAACATAAAAAAATTTGAGAAAGGATGAAATATCTTAAATGAATGTATTCTTGTTATCCTTACTTCTTGTAATTGATTATAGTAGCAAAGAATCTAAGTGATATTTATCCTTTTGATTTTAGACTTAGCCCAGTTTTGAACTGCTGATCTAGTGTTGAAGGCAAATTTATCATATCTGTGCATTACTGGTTTCAGATATCTTCCTCTGAGGCATCTTGTAGCGATCACAGCTGGATTAGATTAATCTTCAGAAGGGCAATTCATGCAATTTGTAATGACCCAAATAAGACCTCTGCCGAGAGGTTAGGTGAAAATAACCTTTGCTTATATGGTAATGCTTTCTAGTCTTCACTGAGATGATGAGTAGAATTGTACATCATTGAATTAAACACACTTTTAGTAAGTATTATATACTAAATAACTTCAGTAGTAAATTTCTGTAAAAGGAGATGTGCTCAAAAGATAATAGAAGTAATGTACTAATTAAAAGGAAAACATCTTCTTTTCTACTCCATTGAGGGACTATTCACAGCATGTAGATTATGGGCAATGATGATCAAGTACATAACATTATACTACACTTCAAAACTGGTATGCTATAGGTCTCTTTCTATATGAAAGATTGCATACACCTTAAGGGAGCAGCTCGCATTAAGTTCTTTAATGAAAATGGTCTAGTGATTTCTGCAGGTGGAGATGAAGGGACTGAGGATGGAGGCTAGTAAGCTCTGTTGCATATGAAAAAGCAAAAAACCTTGTGAGGGTTTTTTTTTTTTCTGTGTGGTGTGTTCTTCATAAGAAAGAGGCTTCTTTCTTTTCCACCAATAAAATTTGAATGTTATTTATCTCTTTTCATTTAGTATCACCAGCAATGTAGTAGATGCTACAAGAATCTGAAAGAAAATACCCTTAAGTTTTGAATGTGCAAGAACAGATTCTGCCTGCGCATTTCAGTCCTACTTTGCAAGTGAAGTTTCAGTAAAATGCAGTTACTCCCAACTCCGTGCAAGCCCTAGAGGTAGAGCATGCTGTATAACACTGTCAGAAGGCATCCATGTGCTTTGACTGCTAGTGCTCGTAGTGCACTTTAGCTTATGGAACAGATTTTTCTCTGTGAATACACAGCGGTACAATTTGAATTCCCAGGGCATGGCAAGCAACAGGTACTGCTGCCCTCCTTCCTTCGCTTTTCTTCTGGGAGGTCTTGGTTTGCTTGATCTCCTAAATCATTTAAAGAGCTGTAAGAAAAATACTTCTTGAAGGAGACACTAAACCTTAACCCCAGGCCAGGCTGTGTCTGTTTCCTCACTCCAGCCCAGAGGTGCTGTCGTTTCTACTGGCGGTGGGGACGAGGAAGGCTGCACTGTTCTTGGTAACCCTCCCGTCCTCAGGATCCCATAGGCAGTATCCTGCCAGGATACTGAGCGGATACGAAGCCAGTTAGATATTTTCTCGTTATTTGGGAGACTATACTTCATTTGCAAAGTAATAGTAGGGTTCTTTCTGCTATGAATTATTGAACAAATGATTTCTGTGCATGCAGAACTGTATTTATCCATTATCTGAATTTACAAGGGTAGTCTACTAATGCCATTAATGCCTTAATGTGCAATAATGGCTGAGCAAATAAGAGAATATTATATGAGTGAAAGCAGTTCATACGTTATTCAAGAGAAGTGGACAGTTTCATTTTAGAGAAATGAGGCATGTAGGAGAATATCATCCAGGTCAAGAATAGGGCTAGAGAACGTAACTATAGTGTTTTTATCTCCTTTTCCTCATATTTTACAGTAACTTAAGGGCTATGAAGATATCAGGAAGTTTAATATATATAGATACATTTTTATATATTTAAATATAAAATAGATCTCTGAAAAACGGTCTTATATATGTATGTATATATAAAATCTATGTATGTATACAGATGCGAAAAATGTCTCCAAAATATGTTCTTATGTGGTTACCCATGGGTATCCAAGGACAAGTTATTCGGCCATTGTATGCTGTCTTACAGAACAGTCTCACATATTTTGCAGAAGCAAACACTGAAAATTAATAAATAAAACTAACTTAGAGTCTACCAGAGAAGAACATGTTTTTGCTGGAGAAGGAAATCTCTAGAATATTTCGTGTCTATCATCAGGATGCTCAAGATTTTCTGTTGTAAGACTGTAAGGAGATTTCTGAGAAGCAGCATAGAAAATGCTTTCCCAGAGGCTGATTCCATCTGTGTTCTTGAGTTGATCTGATCCACTTCTCAAATTTTTTGAATTTGGTCAGTTTTCTAATCTTTTTCTCCATGTTTCTGGATGATACCAAATTCCCAGAGAATAAAACTGAAATGGATGAATGATTTCTGTGAATACTGTATTTTCCTTCCACTTTCAATGCCTTTACCATTTTTCTCAGACAAATAAAGTAAGAATTTCTTTGCAGATTGCTTTTTGCATCAGATGTTATAGTCAGATTCTGACGTCAATACAGGATGCTAATCAGAGTGAAATCATCTGGGCTTGTAATGGCTGTTAAAATCCACAGAATATCATTAAAATGCTATACCGTGTATGTAAACCAGCTTAATTAAGCTAATATATTCATAATTGGTGTGTATTTGTAGACATTTATGCCAACAGCAAACAAGAAAACTTGAAAAACTTCACTTTCATGATGAGTTTGGTAATTTTAACATGTATTTGATGTCAAGATGCACTCTGCCTGTGTAGGTCAGAAAGCATGGGTCTAGTAGGCTTTAAGTTCACTCCATTTTTTATATATGTTTTATATTTTGGGTTGGTTTTGACCTTTTTTTTTATGGGTCTAAGGTTAGTTTGCTCATGTGGCTAAACCAAAACCCTAGTCAATCAAGCTGCTTTTGTTAAATGTCTTCTACTGAAATTGGACCTGATTAAAATTTACATTTTCTTTAAAAGTAGCTTAGTTTCATCTGTCATGCCAGAGCTCTCTACTTACTAAAAAAAAAAAAAAGGCAAAAAATGTTTAGACTGAAGTGCACTTGAGAAGCTCATTTTTAGGACTGTTCAGTTCATTGCTTTTGACTAAACCACAAAATTTCAGATTACTAGAATAAATATTACAAGGCAGTTTAAAATATACTCCTAACTAGGAGAGTTCGGGTTAATTTGGTGTTGATGAAAAAGAGCTGACTTTTTTAATGTCAACCTTTTTATAATCTTTTTAAACGTTGCCACTAAATGCTTCACTTCTTTAGAAGCATCCAGGCAGTGCTACTTCTTTACCTGAAGTTGTTGGCCACTCTCTTGCTGCTGGCCTGTTTGCTGGTTAACCTAGGGGTGAAAGAGAACACGTCTTCTCCCTCCTGTCACGCTCAATATTGCCGTCTAGCTGTTGCTGGATGAAGATGCAGCTCAGTCTTCCAGAAGAAATCCATCACCTTCCTTTAATTGATGAGCTCAAGGAATAAAAGTTAAGTAGGGCCCAGTTTTACTTTCTGCAGATGTGTGCATACATCCCATATCCAAAAAATACTTTAACAGCTAGGTGTGAGACTAGAGAGGGGTGATACAGATAGATGAACCAGATAGATTTAATACTGTATGATCTTTCCTCACTAATCTGTGAAAGAAGTTCTAACACTTTAAAAAAACCAAGTTAACATCTTTGTTAATAGAAGACACTTAAGTGTGCTTTTTATTTAGTGTATGAACATCCACTGTATAGCTTCATTCTGATAAATATGTAGAGGAAGAGGAGAAAATATAAACTACTTCTGGAGAAAATAAAACTAACTTTTTAGAAAAACAGACCACAGATCTAGTTTCCCTGCGAATTAAGAAATTAATTAAATAGTTGGCAGTTATACTGCCAGTGACTTCAGTCTGTCTTTGTTCTTCATTTTTAGGCCAATGTAATGAAGCTAAAATCACTGCTTTTCAAAATCTCTGAAAGCCTTCAAGACCAGTGAATATTTCCCTATATTTTTTTACCATCCTGTTCGTTACCGTAGGAAACAAATACATAAGCAGAAATCAGCCAGCAAGTCTATACTTTCCGAGAACCCTGGGGGACTCCATGTGCTTTAAAAATGTATGAGACTTTATCCACTGACTCGTTATTAACTGCTAAAGGTCACATGTTTTGACATTGTTCCCGAAAGTTTTGCCTTTAAACCCAATGTCCTCCTGATTTTGGTATCAATGTATGCTTTCTTCCTGAATATGGTGAAAAAAGGCAGAAAACAATTACAATGATTATAAGGTCTATCTTGATTTCTATAGGAGATATTAAACTATCAATCTCACCAAATGTAAAAGTGCAAAGCTGGTGACAAGGTTTCATGTTACACTGCTGATACATTTGCATTCTTTCAAGCGATCCTGATCTGTAAACTCTGTTTTCCCAAATAAATGTTTATTTTCTGTGAAATAGGAAACTATATGAAAATTAGCATTAAAAATCCTATCTCTATGGAAGACTTATGTATGAGAAAATGAGCTTCATAAGAAAAAATTTCTCTTTTTGAGTAATCAAATGCTCAACTTCAAAGCTCATGCTCTGGTCCTATAAATATAAGGTTAGTCATATAATAAAGCAGGTCATGTCATTAGCTCTTGTCATGAGCTTTATGTTAATCACATACCTAAGTGATTAATTATTTGGGGCCAAAATAGTAACCTAAAATTTAAAGACCTTTCCTACCTTTGTTTTCTGTATTTCATCCATTTTAACTATATTCAATATGTTTTAGTTAAGTTGCTAGATCTGAGCACCAGAGATTTCTGTATGTAATTCATTACAGAGGCTTACACAGCATAGTTAACAGAAATTTTAAAAGTATGTTATTTTCCAACTTAAAATAAATCCCCTAGCTTTTAAATTTCTTTTTTTTTCTTTTTCTTTTTTTTTTTTTTTATTTATTGCCCTTTTAGGAACAAACTTCACCCTTGCAGAACTAGGAATCTGTGAGCCCTCTCCCCATCGAAGCGGCTACTGCTCAGACATAGGAATACTCCATCAAGGCTATTCCTTGAGCACCGGCTCTGATGCTGACTCAGACACGGAGGGAGGAATGTCTCCGGAGCATGCCATCAGGCTGTGGGGAAGAGGGATCAAATCCAGGCGAAGTTCCGGTCTGTCAAGTCGTGAAAACTCAGCTCTGACGCTTACCGACTCCGACAATGAAAATAAGTCAGATGAGGAAAATGGTAGGCCTTTTTGTTCAATATGTTCTTAATGCACATGTATAAGAACGTGATCATACTTAGAAATGCATGAGTATTCTTTTAAAGGTTAATTTTTTACTTTTCTTTCTCAGTTTGACTAAAGCTGCTTTTTAATGTTGGGATTGTTTTAGCATCGATGTCAGGAAACTCTATGACATGTATATCATATAATATGATATATTTTGTGTTTTATCGTACAATTTACTCCTCGCAATAATCTTTCACAGAAGTTTGTGCTCAGAGTACATTAAATTAATCTTAATGATGAGAAGCAGAAAGAAATTTCTTAAGAGAAATAGTTTCTCGTATGTGATTTTTATACTCAGCTTGAGGTAATATTGATAATCTACAATACGCTACTAGCTGTAACAATGGTGCTAATTTGTAACAATCAGATTTAATTTTGTGTGGTTTTTCACGTTTTTGAAGTTATAAAAAATAAAATTAATTTGTTGTTTGCTTATTGGTAAGTATTGGGGGCTTTTAGAAAGCAAACCTATGCATCAGACTGAGGCAAAGCACTTCTGTTTACTATAGTCATTAAGTTCATAGAAATGAGACTTTAGACAGTGTAACAATCATTTGTGACAAACGCCTAGACATTGGTTGATTCTCAAAGTAAACTGCATTAAGCCAGCTGTCCTTTCAAATTCATATAACCCAGATTCATGTTCTTCATATATATCAGCTAAAAATTTTTACCTAGGGAATTTTCTGTGCTCCCATGTTTTTAAACTAAACCAGAGGAAAAATGGTAAAAGTGGATTTGCAGGAATTTGTCCTCCATCCTATAGGGTGATGAAGGTGCAAACTCAGCTTAGTTAAAATATGAACTAAATGTTTTGATACTTGCCATTCTGAGAAGGTATCGCAGTTTAACCCCAGCCAACAACTAAGCCCCACACAGCCGCTTGCTCGCTCCCCCCACGGTGGGATGGGGGAGAGAATCGGAAGGGTAAAAGTGAGAAAACTCGTGGGCTGAGATAAAGACAGTTTAATAGGTAAAGCAAAAGCTGCACATGCCCAAGCAAAGCAAAACAAGGACTTGTCATGGGGGGGGGGGGGGATTAAAAATGAGAGAGAAGGGTTCGGATCACTTAAAGAATCATCTCCAATTGTATTAGCAACAGAAAAATTATTTAATAGAAATTTGTATAACAGTGTGACTTCACAGAATTCAATGGCAAGGTTCACTCTATTACTTAGTACATGGATGAAATGCATACAGGAAAATTAAATTAGGATTAAACTAAACTTATGTATATGGGGACTGAAAACGTAATAGGGTAAAAGGGAATGTGGGAAAAGGTAAGGGAAACCCTCCCGTTGAGTCACGAGGTTCAGAGAAGACCCCCTTGCTTTCTAAACTCCTGTCGGAGTCTAGGTGCAGCCAGATCAACTCCTAGTCCCAGACTTGGTCAACAGTTTATATCTAAATGGATTGTCAGTATAATCGCAGCATAAAATTCTTTCACAGTTGAATGAAAATCATGACAGTAATTTATGTATAAATGTTAAAGTATTAACTTATATCTTCTATAACTTACTTAACATCTTATAATATACTTGCTATAACATAATATATACTTGCTATGACTTACTTATTATAGACTTGTCAGGTTAGTACACATGCGTGCATAAAGACACTAAGAGAAATACATATAGAGAATAATAAGAGAGAAAAGGAGGTCTATCTGTTAAAAATTCCCCTTGAGGTCAGTGAAAATATTCACGTCGAATGCTTTGGCATTTGTCTCAACGGGCAAAGGCTCGAGCCTCGAGGAGCGAAGAGAATCAGCCCAGGTCACACTGGCTTTCGGCGACAGACCTCCGATTTTCGCAAACAGGAGAGTTTGCGAGCTCCGAGAGGCGCCCCGCTCAGAGGGAGATGCTGGTCGCAGCCCGCTGCGGTCCAGGAGAGCTCAAAGGGCCTCACTCAGTACCGCTCTTTATAGGTTCGGGAGATGATTGACTTTTGTCATCAACAATTTGCTAGAATCCCAGCTGCGCTGGAAAATTCCGAGACTGAGAATAACTCAAAACACAGATACGGGATGCTCCAAGATTGTCAGGGGAGGACCGTAATGTCTCAAGGTTGTTTTGAGAGAGAACTGGCCGCAGGTCGTTATGAGAACTGGCCATCCCTGCTCCCGTCCCGCCTCCGCCGGGCAGCAGGAGTCCTTGGGACGCGCAGCGTATCTCCCTGTCTTCGCCGTGTAAGAGTCCCTGGCACGGCCAAGGGTCACTTCACTGCCCGACTCATGACACTTATGCTAAGGCCTAGCGATCCTTCCCGAGTTCGAAAATCAGCCCCGAGAGGGGGAAAGGAATTCACCACCACAGGACTTCATTCACCACTTCCCGTGGGCAGGCAGGTGTTCAACCATCTTCAGGAAAGCAGGGCTCCAGCGCGTGCTAATGGTTACTTGAGAAGAGAAACACCCTAACTCTGAACGTCCCCCTTCCTTCTTCCCCCAGCTTTATATGCTGAGCACGATGTCCTATGGTCTGGAATATCCCTTGGGTCAGTCGGGGTCAGCTGTCCTGGCTGTGTCCCCCCCCAACTTCTTGTGCCCCCCAGCCTGCTCGCTGGTGGGGTGGGGGGAGAGGCAGAAAAGGCCTTGACTCTGTGTGAGCACTGCTCAGCAGTAGCGAAAACATCCCTGTGTTATCAACACTGCTTTCAGCACAAATCCAAAACATAGCCCCATACCAGCTACAGTGAAGAAAATTGACTCTACCCCAGCCAAAACCAGCCCAGAAGGTGAAAAGGGATCTCCCTGATGTTGTACCCTCAGAGCAACTATTCAGGCAGCTGATACCAGCTAATGAAACCAGCTCCCTGCTACGCATATTACTTGTGATAAAATTTAATTTGTTACATGTTGGATGCCTCTCAGAAGAGGATTTCTTTTAGATGTTTATTTTAGGCTCCTCCCCATACTTACTGACTGTTGTCTTGGTTTCAACAAAGCCGGTGTGCCAGGCACTAGAAACACAAGCAACTGCTTGTCAAAGCAAACAAGGCAAAACTGAATTACAGGTTTTATATTGATAGAAGAAAGCTCCGAAAAGTGCAATTGATTTTGTTTGTAACAGCAGTCTTTTTTTTTGTTGATTTAAATTGAATCTTCAAGTAGTATCTCCTCTCCACAGGCATAGCAGGATACATTTCTTTGTCAAAACCAGAGAGGAAATGTATATTTACTAATAATGGTGTGTACAAGGAAGTCAGTATTTTAAAAAGAATCAGTGACTGATTAATTTTTTTTTTTTTTAATGAAACCATTCACAGAAAACATGACAGCTTCCATGACTTTAGTATAGTTTTGATAAGGCTACTGTGCATAATTTCAAATAAAAAACCTGACTAATGAAATTCTGGCATTACGGAACAATTGGGATTCATTTCTGTAGCATGAATTCACTTTACTGAAGGCGACTGTCTCCATTTCAGTGGAAGCACTGTGCCACACCTTTTGTATGAGAAAATTTAATCTCAGGACCTACTTTCATACATACTGTCACAGACATTGATAAAAGAATGAGTCTGTTTGCTTGCATTTCAGTTTCTTCCTTACACTAAGTGAATTATTAAGTAATTGGAAATACAGTGCAGTGAATCCATTTCAAATAGGTAATTTTTCTAACAATGATGTTAATAAGAGAAAGAAGGACATGATCAAATAGCACACAAGAAACAAACCAGTACGTGGAATTCATTTTTACTTGGAAAGGTTTTTGTGATAAGGGTTTCTGTATGTTTGGGTGTTTAAAAAAATCATGCAAGTTTGAAGCAACTATTATATACACAGAGGTGTTAACTTCAGTAAACTTTTTAGTCTCTCACAAATTCTGGTTAGCTCAAAAATCAATGCTTCTTCACATCACTGATTTTATGAAGTTTTGAGATGCATTATCATATAGATTGACAGTTGCCCCACTGGTTCAGCACCACAGTGTGGACACTTACAAAACCATCATTAATTTCTTACGCTTGTGCCCAGCAGTGGTTTCCTACATAATAAACACTATGTCCTTCAGAAGCAGATCAATAACCTGCTAGGTATTCGTCTTCAAGAGGAAGTAACAGGAATCTATACTTCAAGAGAAATTTGCTCTCTGATATGGTTTCAGATTTGCAGGTTACTAGCATAAAACAAGACATTTCTTGGTATGAGATTTTATCCATTTATGCCTAGCAATATTAGAGTGAACTCATGATGCAAGGACTTCTGAATTTATTTAACGTACCGTTGAAGCTTTTTCCCCTGATACAGTTCAACTGTTGTGTTACAAAACAGTAGTTCAACTCCAAAAGGTGATTTTTTTTTTAATATTGAGATGCTATCAATTTATATCATTGCATTTAAAAAAAAAAAAAACAAAAAACCAAACTATACCTCTCACTTTTCTTGTAATATTAAATCTATTTTGTCACTTTTAGTACATCTCTAAGTAGCACAGAGGAGGCTTAATTTCTAAAAATTGCTCTAACAATATGATTTGTTTCCCATTCAAATCCATTCACAAAGCTTATGACCATTTTCTGCACTTCTAGATTTAGTATGATTTAATTTTATCATAAATTAGAATTCTGTGAACCTTGAAATATTAGCAGGTTTGAAATGCTTATAGATAAATTGAAATAATGGAAACTCATTTAAATTCAATTTTTTACTTGGTATACTAAAATTCTTCCTAACAAAACACCTTATTGATGATCCAATTTGAAAAGCAACACTTCTATTTTTACAAGTCTGATTAGGCTCTAAATTCTTCTTATATCTCACAGCTTTTACTTCTGTCTCGATCTGGCCATGTCTTTTTTATACATGGCAATGTGAATATATAACAGCAAATCTGTCACCAAATTGTTAATCAACATGATGTATTGAGTTGTGAGATTTAAGTAAATTAATCTTTTCGTGATATATACAAATGTAAAAAGTCAATTAGATATATAGCTCATCTCTGATGTCATGTGCCAGCTTTGTAGAGAGAATTCTTTGTGGGGACCCACAGGTACAGAGTATAGGGGATATACCAGAGTTCCCGAATGCTTATTTTTTCTTTCCTTTTATTAAATCCTGTAACTGTTTATTCCAAAACATCATGGAAGTCTTTTCAAAAGTAGCGCTTGTCATCAGTTGTCATGTGTTCTTTCCTAAGCCTACAGTATTCCTGTTTCCAGAGTAAAGCTTAGGTGCTGATTATGTTTAGGTAGTGGCCTTGAAGCAAGTACTCTTCCAGGGCTATATTTTGTTTACTTTTTTAAAAAGCAAGCAGTTGTTCTTTTTTTTTTTAAGTTGAGTTGAAAATTAAGTTCTTCTCAAAACTTCAAAACCTGTTGTAAAATAAAGTAATTTTCAATATAAAAATCCATGTAAACCGAACTGTCATAATTAAGGAAGATTGATGTACAGAATGTTTTTGCAACAAATCTGCAATTGTCTCCCTGGCTTCACTGTTATTGAATGACCAGTTACATGCTGTTAGGGAGGTGATTAAATTCAACCATCATTAGGCAGATGAGAGTGAAAAGCTGAACAAACCAGTAGTACAGGAGAGAAAACATAATCCTAGGTAGAAGAAAGGAGAACAGAAAAGTAGCATGTAAACTCAGAGCAGATCTCAGTAATATTTCAGAGTGCTGAAATGAACTTAGAGACCCAAAGAGAATCCAGAAGGAGGGCTTTCAGTTTGACGTGAATCTAGATCATGTTGATTCTCCTGTTGTAAAAAAGAAGACATCTGGAATCATGTTGGAGACCTTTTTTGGGGTAGAAAGTTGTTACCTTGATACTTTTTGTATAGTGCCTTTATTATATGTAATGGATAATATCACTGGTAGAATGGGACATAATATAAAATGTTTATCATGAGATTTCTACACTGATAATACCAAACACTTGAGATGTTTCTGGTTTAGATTTGTGTGTCAGAAAAGAAGAAAAGCTTGTCTTGGGGGAGGAGGAGAAATTCCAGGACTGAAACCATGTTATTAAAATAATGTCAGACCAAAAAAGATGATCAAGGAATGCTTTTATCTTACCTAGTAGTGATTCTGAATTGAACAGCAAGACAAGAATGAATGGGAAGAAATAAAGCAATCTCAAACTTCAGCAAAACAAGGGAAATAGTTCAAGGTCATATGGTGGTAATGTGTGTGCATGTTTTAAAGAAATCTACAATAAAACACTGTGATTTTGGTAGCTTTTTGTAGATAATGCCTATGAAAAGCAAATAATTTTGAATGTACGGAACCATTTCTGTGTTGATAGCCTAGCTGTATCTTGTGAGGTGTGGAAATGTGGTGCGTTATTGGAATGAACCCGGAGAGTCCTGACGTTGAATCCGGTAGTGCCATGCACTTTTCCCTTTCCTCACTTCATCCCCTTTTCTTCCTGGAGAAGATCTTACCTACTGCACTGGAGCCAGCCTGTCTCTAGCATCAGGTGTGAGGATTCAAGTCATATGGAAAGGTGTTGTAGGCTGCTTCACAAATATTTTCAGGTTCAATATCCATCAATATTGCTATGCTAGACATATCGGTGACAGTGAATTCTATAATTTTTTCCACATTACTTTGGTGGTGTTTTTTATCATAGTAATTGAAAGTTTGAATACCAGACAATGCCATGTGTGCATATCACTTATTAAAAAAAAAAAAGAATACCATGAATAAAGTTAAATGAATTTGGGAAAATTGTAAGATAAAATATGAGAAACTGTATTTATGTGTTGTACTTCTGATTGAATCTTATGAAAAAAACAGGGAAATTATATTTTCCTTTCTTTTTTTCCCTGCTATGAAGTTTTCAGTGGTAATTTCATATAGTGATTTCTCAAATGCATGCGTAAAGTAAATCTTAAAAAAAACCCACCAAACAAAACCACCCCATAATTCAAACTGACCTTGTATTTTATTGTTGCTTCAATTTTATGAGCAGTATAATCTGGGCTTATCCTGGGATGTTGTTGAATAACGGACTTAGACTTACAATAGAAAAGAAAAGATATTATTGCATCACAGGAGTTTACAAAGAGGCACCAGACAGATGACAGCAAGGAGTTTATGTTCTTATTTTTACTGTTTTAATTTTGCCATGTTGTTCTCAATATTTCATTACTTTAATTTTTATTCAGCTTTCTATTTCACACTTCATAATTTGCAGAAAAGGTTATGGTGAAACTGTGATTCTACTCTTGAGAAGGTTTTGGTTGTGTTGTATGTGTGCTAATGTCTCTGAGTGGTAAGACCAGTTTGGAAGTAGAAGGTTTTAACGTTCCTAGTGTCGGAATTCTATTTGGGTTAAAACATTGGGAGATTAAGTTTGCTTCCTAAATATTCACTTTTGCCTATGGGAAAGACTTTCCTTGTTAAAGTGGGGTGTTTAAACAGTGGTGATGCAGTTGGAGCAGATCTGTGTAGTCTTTAATCGGAGGGGGGCGGGGGGAAGATAATATGCCCTTATAATTTTGAGGTAGTATACCTATATTTTGTGTACAAGAAGAAGCAGGGAAGCTGTAGACTTACTGTATATTGCAGAGTAGAGTGCTAATTTCAGCTGTTAGTACTGTCTAGGAATGTTGTGCCCATTTCCCTCCCAGATCAACCCAGGTAGCTTGGAAACAGCAGGAGGGACAGATATGAAAGAGAAGAGAAGCTGCCGCAGTTGTACGATCTGTTCGTAGCTGAGAAAGTGTCCAGATGGTCCTAAGGAAACGATGAGATTTAAATGAAATGTCATAGACTCAGAAAATGGAATCACGTACGTCATATATCAACTAGACTTCTTAAGAAGGAGTGCTGGGGAGGTTAGCTCATGCATGGGCATACTTCATCTCTTCTTTAGGAAGGCTTGTAAAGTACTTTGTAAATGACAAATTTAGCAAGTCATTAAGCACAGTATCAAAGCTCGGTTGCTTAAGTGGATCCAATTTTGATGTGCTCTCAAAACTTGAGGGCACTTCTAATAGGAAGTGGTTTCCTAATGAGGGAATTGACTAGCAGGAATGACTTTTAAAGACTTAACTACACATCAACTACAATTTTGTCCAGGTAAATGGCTTATGCATTCAGTGCAGAAGGAGGGTAAATGATGAGGTTAAGGACAAAAAATGGATATGTAGTACTGGTAAACTTTAAAGCCTTGTGGAAGACATGAATATGAAATGACAGTATATAAAATCTTAAACATTTGTTACAATTTTAATATAACCCAATAACACTGTAGTGTGGGTTAGCAGGATGATGCGATGGAAGTAGTGCTAAACATACAGGTATATTGAAAGAGCTAAATAAATACTATCTGGAACACAGTGTTTGGTGATATTCTAGAGAGTAAGGATGCACATGTGGCAACAGTGACAGCTCTGCTTAGGTGGCCTAAAAAGGATAAAAAATTGCCATCTTCACATTCAGTTGTTTGTATCTGGAATTTAGCAATTTGGCAGCCATTAGATTTTTCCATTCAGTTTGGTGTTGACCAGAGCGATGTACACCAGGATCTCAGGTTTTATTCTCCCAGGGATAGATGAATTTTTAGCCCTCATGATCATAGAAGAAATGGATGGATTATAAGAAGAAAAAATCTCTTATGCAGGGTGTGGTGAGGTCTTATACCATGGGTGTCTGTAATCTTCTTGCCCATTCATTTGAGTCAGGGCTTCAATGTCTGTAAAAATTGTAAATTGTCATTTCTCTGAGTTGTCAGTGATTTCAGTACCTCTGCCACAGTCTATGCCACGCTCTGGTTGCTGGGCCTTGACCATTGTGCTTTTTGTCCATATAATATGAGGACCTGGCTGAAGCTGTGTCCTGTTGTGCAGTCTCTTCCTTCAGAGTGACTTTTGTGGATTATATGAATGCCCCCTACATAACTGCATGAACCAAGGCAACCAGGAATTGTGACACGGGAAATGAAATCCAGTATTTAGCCAGGAAACTGAGGAAGACAGAAATATAGGCTGGTAAATTAAGGCTACCTGGAAAATACTGCAGCAGCTAGGTTCATAAACCGCTGAGGCTAGCTGTGATCTTCCTTTTTCCCGAATTCAGAGGGAAAGAGCTTTTGCGTGCAGTTGTATCTACATCATTGTGTGAAGGTCACAACATGGAGAGCTTTTTAAATAAACTCTCAAAATAACCATGAGATTTTTCAATTAGTATTTTAATTATGAGCCTTTCCCTCTACTAGAGAGAAATGATGAAACTATGTTTAACAAGAACTCCATTACAGCACATCATTCAGTTTGTCAATTATTAGTTTTAGTAAAGGAAACTTAGATGATATAGGTCACCTAGGTAAGCAAGTGGCAGCGCCTTTGTTCAAAGTATAACCGAGTTAGAATAATGCCTTTTTATACTTTTCTATAAGAGAGATGTGTATCTGATAAAGTTAATCCAGCTTGGTAATAAATGCATTGTGAGTGGCTGATGAGTGATAAAACCTTTGCAGAAGCTTTGCCTATACGTGGCGTTTAACAAAATTTATCATAGTGAAACAAAAAAAATGTGTTTCACATTTCCCTTGTAAACCAAAGCACACATCACATGAAACCATATACTGAATTTATTTTCTGTTTTGCCTTTCAAAAGACTGTGAAATTTTACCAAAAGCCTACTCTAAATTTGTCAGGCCAGATACTGGCACCTTTCCTCATGTAGCATACCCCACTATTAATAATCTTCCTAAGTACAAAGACTTGCATATTTCACTGAATTGTGCATAACTAGGTCAAGGCACATACTGTTTTTTCATTTACGAAGCTTGGCCTGAGTCTGACCAAGGAACTGGTTTTGATAGTACAGTGAATGCCTATTTGCCATACGTGTAAAACTACACGCGTATATGGCTGTTTCAGTATTATTACTGTTTCTAAATATTTCATTTGGTATGCTTTGTGTTTACACTCTGCACGCTGTTCTTTTCAAGTAATCTGGCAGCTTGTCGAAGACAATGTATTCGAATTGACTGTTAATGTGATGTTGAAATGTAACGTTCTATTCAGGTAGAATAGAATTCATCTTCAGTTAGAAAATGGATAGGAAACTATACCTTAGCTCTTTTAGTGCCAAAGTTTTAATATGGATATATTAGAATCAACAGAACTTGTTGAAAACTAAATAATCCCGTAATTACTGAGTTTCAAGGGAGATTACTATTACTTTACTCTCTTTTATTAAAAACCTTTTTTTTATCTAGTTCTTAAGAAGTAAATGATAAAGATGTGCCGCAAGTTCTGTTCCTTAAATCAGAGGGCAGGAAATCTCATTCATGAGCCCAAGTTTTATGTTTTACCCATAAAGGTTTTTTGTGACTCAACTTTTTGCAGAAGCTCCTGGCAGAACTGGACTTCTGTCAGGTACTATAGGAGAAATCTGGAAATCAACTGTTTTCTTTACTTTTAATTTCACTATATTTCACATGGATTAAAGACCACTTTCTGCTTAATTTAAGCTTTTACACGTTCTGTGACAGTCTCCTTCCTTGACATTGATAAGAGAAATACTTTTATATATTCATTCAGTCTCTCTGTAGCATTTGAAATTGCTGACTCTGACATTCTTGCTTTAAGAAGCATGGGGATGATTGGCAATGCTTCAGAAAGGCTGAAGTTCAGCCTTTCAAATCAAGTGAAAGATTTCTTGTGAGCAGCAGTTTGTCCACTTCCAAAACACTCGCCTGTTAAGTCTTTGGCTCACAGACCTCTCATCAATGTTCTTCAACATCTCAAAAGCTGTTGGTAGCACTACAGAGACCGTGCTGAAATCTTAACCATACGTGAATTTGAAATACTATCTATGATAGAAATAGAGGATGATTTTTTCAATTTATATTTTGTCTGTCTGATGGTTAAAGAACATTAGATTAGACTAGAACCCATAATAGGAAGATATGGTGATATCAGAGAGATGGAAGAATTTTGAAGAACTTCCCTTTTTCAGAAAACTTGCTTGCTGTTGAAGGCTAGTTATCATTGTTCCTAAAAATGTCCACCTACATTTTGCAAGTTGCTGTAGGAATGTTTTCCGTGTAATAAGTTTACATGAAGTAGTAGCTTTAAATGTTTTTTCCAGGCTGAATAATTTATCTCATTATAATGTGTTACTGTTTGTCACCAGAGGGTGCCATTGCTGTGATCTTGCACATTCTTGTGCTAAAACCCACTGAATTTTGGAAGAGGTACTGCTTCTAAACGGTACCTTTTCCTTTAGTTGTGTAAAGCAATGGCAAGAAAAAGTGGCCTTATGGAGAATAATTTGCACACCTGGTAGCAGAGCTGTGTGTAGATTCAATTCTTCAGGTGCTGTTGATCTCAGGAAATCAAGCAGTAGCCGGAACAACCAAGTCCTAAAAAGGGGCTGTTTCCTGGTTATCCACTTGGATTTGTTATCTAAATACATTTAAATAAAACCACTTACATTGTAGTTGTGCAAACTCTACATCACTCATTTCTTACCGAGGAAATCACCTTGAGGTTCTAGATACTTAGTACTGTGCAGCAGAACACTGGTGTCAGAAGAAGAGGTAGTTTTATTTGTGAATGAAGTCACAGAAAGAGGTATAGTTACTACAAAATAAGTTGCTGATATACTTTGTGCTGGCCCCTCAAGGCATCCAGTTCAAGGTCCCTTTCCTAATATTAAAAATGTGGAAGAGGCTTAGGCTTGTATGTACTACCTGTCCTCTCTGTCCCCCTAAGTCTGTGGTTGCCCAGTGATTATCCTTCTGTGGTCAGGTGACGGGGTCTGACAGAGATTTACACAAGCTGGACTCGAAGAAGCTTAGTTGATTCATGGAATATATCACAGGTACTGTTCATTCACAGAGTATATCAGACTGTATTTAGGTGCGATATGAACTCATATTTATACCTTCCATCCTTTGGTATTTTTCTCTGTGCTCCCAAATACACAATGCATCTATCCAGGTAAATGAAATAAAAGTATGAACTTATCAAGCTTCTTTTCCTATAGGCTAAGATAGAAGAGGGAGTTTTGGTAGGTTTTTTACTTTTTAATTACTTAGAACTGTGCTGGTATTATTAAGGGCCTTCAAATAACATGTCTTTGGGACAGATTTTATGGCTGAACAACAATTCATTGGAAAGGCTGGCTTTTGTGATTTCTGGAGTTGTTATAAATATCTCAGAAGTTGCTGACTGTTCAAGTCATTCTAAGGTTTTCCAGCAGCACGTTGCTGATATGGAGAGGAAGACCGTTCAGTTCATGAAATTGTATTTGCCAGGAAGTTCAAGACGCCTATGGAAGCTGATACTTCCTTGCCATGTTTGCCCTATTGATACTGAGATAGCATCTTGTAAGAAGGCATAATATCATTCAATTACAACAACATGCCTGTAGGCAAGGCACAATATGTGAACATCATTTGTTTGCTTAGAGCCATGACTGTCATTCAGAAATATTGAAAGGTAGCAGTTGGATTTTTTCACACAAATGGTTAAGGGACTTTTCTCAACATCAAATTAGCATTCAAGAGTGAGAATATAGCTTCTGTTTCCTCAGATGCTGAACTGTAAGAATGAGTAATCATGATTCCTGGGGGAAAATTTCTTTTTATTTAAAAAAACCCAAAAACTTGAGTGGTACTAGATAAGAAATGGGTTTATCTGTTTTCCATAGAACGCTTCTATTTAGTAAACTTGAAATAAGATGAATTACAGTGAAGTTACTCTTCTTTCCAGTTTTCTTTCAAAAGAGGGGAATTATTTTTAAGGAATTGTATGCTATTTTTGTATCTCCCACATAATGCTATAGCTTTAAGCTATATTACATAGTGTGAATAAGGACAAAACAAAGGAATGGATATAATTGCTTAACAGAGTGGAGTTTGTCCTCTGTATCTCGCTCTTTTTTTTTTTTTTTTCCCTGTTTAAACTTCTTTTTGCTAAGTAAAACACAACATCACTAACGCTTGTGTTGAACAGTTTTGTACAATGCGTAGAATGAAGGCATGGGGTAGGAAGGATTAGGTAAAGGTTAAGACCGTGACCTGCAGTGTGAAAAGGCAAGCGAGTGAGAATGAGTAGTGGGACATGAGGTGCAAAGGAAAGGGGAGTCCAAGGAGGCTGCAGAGAACTCATCAAATGCTTAGGTTTAGGACAGCCAGTGAAACAACAGACCTGTGCAAAGAAGTAGTAATCTGCCTTCAAAAATGTTTTTACTAACTATGTGTGTATGCTGTTTTTCAAAAGCATGCTACAGCAATACTGAGAATAAGTTTTGATGGATTTCATCTGTATATAAATGCTGATGTTCACTCTAATAACCTCTTTTACTATAGCAAACGTTCTGAGCTGTTGACCTTGAAGGGTTAATGTGTCAGTGAATGCCACAAGATTGCTAGGAACTGAATAATTGTATTTGTGTTACATGCTTGTGAATGAGATAAAAATATTTGGAGTTTTATTTTCCTTCTCATTTTTATGCATTTCGTAGTTATTTCTAAAGCTAACAATATATGTAAATAATTCAGTTTGTTTCCTTCCTTTGCAGACTTCTCTACATTTTCAGTATTAAATAGTGAAGTAATAAACCTTATCTGCCCAGGCCTGTCAATATATCCCTGGGTAGCTGCTCAAAGACTCCTTGAGTTTTGATCATCTAGATTAATTTGCCAGCTCTAATTTTCTGGATAATTACTGCATAATTCAAGACCACTTCTATTGTGATACTTACCCAGTTTTTGTTCTTTGAGATACTTTATTTCTTGACCTATAATTTGACTTCCCTAAGAGCATCTGAAGACAGGTATCCATATTCAGTTTAATCCTAAATTTTGGGATTGGCTCACACTCCAAGCCTGTCCTCTGTCTGTCTCAATCAGGACTCATTGTCCTCTCCCCTGTGGACTCTCTGTTTGTGCACTTAATGTCCTTACCCAGAAGTAAGGACATTCTATACATAATGGAGCACTGTACTGGCTCTCTTAGGTGACAGAATGCCATCTAATCTTTTCAAATGAACATTTCTGTTAATTTAAAAGCAGACTTTCTCCTATGTTTTCAGAATTTTGGGTGGTTGGAATTAATGCCTTACATTTTACTTCCATGGATATCAGGACAGATGAAGGCAGCCTTTGATTACAATTATAATATTTTGTGTGACACTTTTTTTTTTTAAGATGCAAAGATAAATAAGAGTCCTATGATAAATGTTAGAAGACTGACCTATAACCACAGCAGGCAGACATTAATAGTTGGTGTTTTCTATTAGCTGTTTTGCTAAAGATCCTGAGAAGTGCTTTACAGCCGGGTGAATATGAGCCGGCAGCGTGCCCAGGTAGCCAAGAAGGCCAACGGCATCCTGGCCTGTATCAGAAATAGTGTGGCCAGGAGGAGCAGGGAGGTGATTGTTCCCCTGTACTTGGCACTGGTGAGGCTGCACCTCGAGTGCTGTGTTCAGTTTTGGGCCCCTCACTACAGGAAGGACATGGAGGTGCTGGAGCGTGTCCAGAGGAGGGCAGCCAAGCTGGTGAGGGGCCTGGAGCACAAGTCTTATGAGGAGCGGCTGAGGGAACTGGGGCTGTTTAGCCTGGAGAAGAGGAGGCTGAGGGGAGACCTTATTGCTCTCTACAACTACCTGAATGGGGGCTGTAGTGAGGTGGGTGCTGGTCTCTTCTGTCAGGTGGCTGGAGATAGGATGAGAGGAAATGGCCTCAAGTTGCACCAGGGGAGGTTTAGGTTGGATATTAGGAAAAATTTCTTTACTGAGAGGGTTGTCAGACATTGGAACAGGCTGCTCAGGGAAGTGGTTGAGTCACCATCCCTGGAGGTATTCAAAAAGTGAGTAGACAGGGTACTTCAGGACATGGTTTAGTGGGCATGGTTGATGGTTGGACTCGATGATCTTGAAGGTCTTTTCCAACCTAAATGATTCTATGATTCTAAGACATTTCAGGAGCAATCAGTACTTCAGCACTATAATTCTGAGGACTTCACAGTACGCATCATTAAGAAAAATAATTGTACATGGTGAAAGGTAGAGGTAGACCAGGTAGCTGTACACTTTCTAAGGCTTTGGTCAATCCCCTGATAATTTTTATTAACCTTTTTTTTTTTTTAGGTATTACATTTTTTTACTGGTATTTTTCACCATATTTTTCTCCCATCATTTTCTCTTTTGCTAAAAACATTATGGCATTGGCTAGTCTTTGCCTGAAACACCATTTATTTGCCCTTTCTGCATTTCATTTTTAATATAACATAGTGCCTTGAGCTTAAGACTTTAATGTGGTTCCAGATCATCTCCTAGTTTTGTTTGACACGTGATGGCTTAAAAGCATTCATTATAAAGCAGAATGACTCTGCAAAGTGAGTGTTATTTTTTTCCTATGTATGATGAATTCTTTGCATGGCTTAAAAAAAAAATGGAGGAACAGCTCATCTTACAGAAATAATGTTCATCTTAGAAAAATGATCTGAAGAAATCAATATTTTTCTTTTCTCTACTTTTGTCCCTCCTTATTTGAGTCTAGTTCACATAATAACTGCATGTTAGAAATGCTTCAAATCACTTCTGTGGTGATAAATTTTGACACTTTCTCAAATATTGGTTCTATGTATTTCCTTTTTGTTAGTCTTCTTGTGCCATACGTAGTGCAATAGTACTCTCATTTTTCTTAGCATGAAAGAAATGGGCTTTTTTAACAAACAAAAACTTTTCAAATAATTTTAAATGTGATTTGAAGCTCCTAAAGCCTTACTTGAGCTCTGCTGTTATGTCTCAGAGGAGTAGAACATACGTGGCAACTTCTCCAGAAAGATCCTCTCAAAAGAACATATTAAAGATGAAATATAAGGATTTTTAGATCAAAAGGATAATGATTTTTTAAAATCTTTACTATGTGATAAATTAATCAGAAGGTATTATAAAGATGTACAAACTTGCACAAGGAGAGAGAAGGGAAAGTAGACAGTGACTTTGAAATTAGTATAGACATAGACCTAAAGACATACTTCCAGAAGTTTGTTATAAACCAACAGACAAGTAGCACACGCACTTGTTAGAAATCTGAACTGTGCCAGGGTGAGCATGATGAGAAAAATTACTGATATGATCACAAATACCTTATTTTATCAGATATTTTATTGTATTTACAGAGATGCTAGAATGCTCAGACATAAAATAATGAGTAATGCAATGACTGTTCAGAAGCCCAGCATTAGCCGTTGGTGTCACTCAAGTCTTCCTATGCAGTATAAGCTGTATACCAAGCAGGGTGAATAAAATTATACCTTCTTGTAATGTCTTTAAAGAGAAAAAAACCCCTGATTCTTAAAACTGAAAGTAATTAGCTAACATATATTGGTGTGGACATAAGTTGCATATTTCTGACAGGAATCATAACCAACAGACTTGACTCTGTAATTATGAAAAAATTCTGCAATTTAATAAAAGCCCAACAGACTTTCATAGCAATGAGACCTATGTATCCAAAGGCAGATGCTGAACCAAAACACCTAATACTATGATAATTTGTTTCACATTTCTTATGTGAGCACGTATATGACTCATTCATGCTTAAAATACATTTGTGAATGGAGGAATTTGGTTAGGTAATAATTTTTGCTTCAGAATACAAATACAGTGAAACCTGTTCTAACAGATCAGCTGTGACAAAAGCCAGCAGCAGGAAAGGAGAGTTTGTATTGTAGCTTTCCGTATGAGGTTCACAGATAAGCCTTACCTGCCCGTCCCCCCAAAAGAAAGATACACTGTAATTAGATTTACAGTCTTCAGTGCAGTTTATCTAATTTTTTAAGATCTATTTTACTTACTTATGGAAGGCAAGGTAAATTCCACAACTCTGTGAGCTGTTATGATGCTTATGTAAGCACAATGTGTTGTAAACAAGTTTAGTAAATCTTAGCATTCAAAGGAATTTTACAAGAACTAGAAACAAAAAACTTGGTTCTGCAAGTTCATTTAAGTTTTAATTAAATACTACTAATAGTATTTTAAGAAGGATTCTGAGCAATAATTAGAGTAACTTCATTATTATGATTTATCAATGATAATGAAGGAAAGTTCTGGGTTGCATGCACACAAATTGTGAATTTATGGCAATGCTATCAAAATGTGATTGTTATAGATATGGAACCTATAATAAAAATGCACAGTTCTAGTGCTGGGTGTACTAACGTGTAGTCCATGCTTCGTCTACTTGTGCATAAAAAAGTATTCATCAGTCTGGGAAATGGTTGCAAACCTGATGAAATTAGTTCTGTATACTCATGGTCTCAAACTACTTGCCTCATGAGTTTCCGAAGTCTGAGGAATTAAAAGGAGAGAGGCAATGTTTTTTACAGACTTTTTCTTATGCTATTGGAACATAAAGTTCAGTAAGGGAATTCTGATAATTTTGTACAAGAATTTCTATGAAAGATCTATCCCATTAGGTAATTTCATTTCAACTGCTATTATTAAAGAGATAATATAAAGCCCTTGCCAAGCAGCCTTTATTTAGCAATAGCAAGATCATCATGCAGGTTGAGCATGTGCTTGAGTACTGGTTCATACTCTAAATCCAAATATTTGGAAGAAAAATTATCTCATAGTAATTTCGTTACCTAAGGATTATTATCTGTCACCCAGGCATACTGTCACATGGGACCATAGCAGGCAGCCCATGAGCTGCGTCCACACCATGCGCTTGATTCAAACCTAAAGCAGTGTCCAGCGAGCCTCCGAGCATTCCTGCTTCTTATAGCCCAATTAAGGATGCTCTTTGATGGGGTGATGGTATTGCACAGCCCCCCGGCGGAGGCTCTCCCAGTCTTGCACTGCACCTTGTCTCTTTTTATCTTGTTCTGCATTAGAAGAGAGGTACCTGCACGGTCGGTACCTGTGTGAGCTGAGCCGCCTCGCGTTCTCACGTTAGTCTGTGATGACCATTGCTTCCCACCTGCGACGGCCGAACTCCCCGTGCGAACAGCCTTCTGTGTGGAAACTCAGTGTCAGCCGAAGTATGTTTATTTACCAGTTGGGGGGTGTT
This sequence comes from Haliaeetus albicilla, assembly GCF_947461875.1. Classification (NCBI taxonomy): domain Eukaryota; kingdom Metazoa; phylum Chordata; class Aves; order Accipitriformes; family Accipitridae; genus Haliaeetus; species Haliaeetus albicilla. The sequence goes on along the minus strand of NC_091509.1, from coordinate 6,526,623 downwards.
TGAAAGACCAACCAGTTTGAAAGTTCCAAACAAGTCTCTGCTAGATCGATACTCATTAACAGTAAACATGTAGTTCTTGGTCATGATTCACGACATACTTGAAGAGCCAGTGCTCACCAGTCTCGCGCTGAGCCCTCTGCACACGCGTAGCACCCAGGGCTGAGCTGGTGGCCGAGGGCAGGCCCCCGGCTGCAGACATCTGCTGAGTGGGCAGCTGGAACCAAAGGGATTCACTTTATCTTCCCCATTCTTCCTCGCTCTTCCTCAGTGTTTTTATGCTTCTTGTCCTCCTCCCCCAAAAGCAAGGATCTCGTTTGCTCCCTGCATAGCGTATCTTATTTTTTGGACCATGTTCGTCTGGACATCTTTCTTGCTTGTTCTACTGCCTTTGTTCTTATCTTGCGGATTTTACTTCTTGCACATTTTGTTCTGTGCCCCGTTTGTCCAACTATATCGCGACTCTCATTCTGCCCCTGTGTGGTTATACATTATGTATGTACTTAATTTAACAGTATTACGAGATGCGTCTGCGCTGTTGCTGCTTGTGCTTCTTGCAGTGATACAGTGTCAAAAAATGTCCATCCGCTGTCGCGAGTGGTACAGGTTTTATCCAGAGCCCTTCTGTCCGGGTGAAAGGCAGACATCCAGCCTCGGGGATATGGCAGCCGCTGCTTTGGCTGTGCATCCCAGGACAAAAGAAAATTTAAAAAAAAGATTAGCTTAAAATGCAACTTGTAAAACAATTTTTTTTTCATGTTGTTACAACCTTCATATAACCCATTTCTGTCCTTAGTGCACAGAAAAGGGGGCCGTTGCGGCTGCCTTGCCCTGTCCTGCTGGGCGATGGTGAGCGGGGGCACGGAGGGCAGCACCACGTGGACCTGTCGCTGTTGGAGGGAGCGTGGGTGAGGAGTCAAGCTCTGGTTCAAAAGCTGCTTTGATTAATACAGCTATTAAAACAGCAGAAAAGTCTTGTAGCAATAAATCAGTTCCGTAGTATACATAGGACTTCGGTGATGAAACCTGGTTTTTATTTATTTTGGGGTTTTTGCCACTTGTGGGTTTCTGCCATGCCTTTGACTATATACAGGATTTATTTTTGTTCAGCTCTGTTGTAAAGTGCTGAACATAATATGCCCCTGAGTCCCAGCTGAAGCTTCATGTGATTTAAATGAACAGTGGCATTCACCTTCTGAGTCAGGACCAAACCGTACAGTATTTCTGCGGCGGCGATGGCTGCGTTATCTTATTGGCCCCTATGACTGATTAGGGGCCAATAGTCCATTGATCGCTGCTCCTCGGCTTCTCTCCCACTTCACGCTGGATTTGAAAGAGCTACTCGGTGACTTAAGAAGTAGGTGCATAATCTATGCATTTATCACTCGGAATGAAAGAATCGTTTTGGTTCAGACACAGGTGAGTTAGTGCTTGTGTTGGCTCGAAGGCTACTAGAGAAAAGGATTTCCCTAGAAAATAACTAGACAGGAAAAATGAGTTGGACTTCTGAGGATTTGAAGTATAAAATGTGCAAATTACAAGAATTTGGCATACTGTCAGGCTTACACTTTTTCCCTTGATATACGGAATTTGTGTGATCTGCTCAGTCCAGCATCTTATTTGTGGTATATGTTTTTACAATGAAATTTGTGAGTGGCTTCCTTTTTTATTTTCTTTTTTAATGTGAGCATTTTATGACAGAAATTCTAAGTCCAGTTTGGAGTGTTATGCTTTAGACATCTGTCTCCGTAAAACTTGAGTGAAAATACAAGATGCCTATTTGAATAACACAGTGTCACCAACAGTGCTTGAAAGTGATGCTAGAGGTGATGGTGCTCCTTATGGTTCTCTCATCATATATCGTGTAGTACATTTGTGCATGTATGTGGGTAGTTCTTTGAAAAAGAATAATAAACAGGTCCAAGATGTGATGTCAGATCTAGTTAATCAGTGTACTAGAAATACATTACCCTGAGTCTTGGTTAGGAAAATAGTAATCAAAGTCTTGAGTTTCTTTTCGTTTGGGGAGACAGATGGCATATCTGCTTAACGGCAAATATCCAAAAGACATTTTTTTAAAATCCTATCTTTCAAAACATGGCAATCAGAATCATCTTGGAAAGGAACTATTAAATTTAATAAGCCATATGTTCAGTGAATTTACTTATTTTGTTCTGAGATGTAGACATAAAATTCACCTCTGTGTCCTTTTGTGTAAATTAACTGCCTTATTCTCTGCTACACAATTAAGGTATTTAACAAAGTTCCAAATGTGCAACGTATTATTAGCCAAATACAGCAACTAGTTTTCATGTTGCTAAAATAAATGCATTTAGGTGAACAGTCTGCAGTTTACCAGAGTTCCCTCTGTGGAGTTCAGCGTGTTTGAAGATCAAATTGACTGGCAGCTTCCTTGGTATACATAAAACAGATCTAAAATTATTTCAAATAGAAATTCTCTGAGGATTGTATCATCTTTGCTGTTCTGTTGTACTGAAGATGCAGATGTGCCAGACTGTTCTGCAGGATTATAAATGCATTAGTGAAACCCTAATACACTCTCTAACAAAGATATGCAGTGCAAGAGGTTTTCTTAGCCATCTTGTACCCGCTCATTTTATTTATTTCATGTAATTGGCATGTTGTTCTGCTTTTATAGCTTGTTAAAATGAGATGTGAAAAGGGCTATAGCTAATGGCTGCTGGAAAATCTTTTCCCATGGTAGGCAGGAAGAACATTTCAGAAAAAATACATTGCAGATTTTAAAGCACAGTGCTCTCCCAGTGAGAAACAAAGATTAAAAAGATGGATGTAATGCATTGGTATGTATAGCAGAAGCAAGTTTTAATGACCTCAGATATATAAATGAACATCATATACAAATGCCCAAGCGTTGAGATGGCATCCTTTTGTACAAGGATACTGGTGTAAGCCAGGGCTCCTTGGCACTGCGGTGCTAATACTGAGGCGTAGGTGCGGTGTAAAGGGTCTGGTGGTAGCGGAAGGGGTTTTTTCCCTTCCTCCTTCAAAGAAAATGATAAGAGAATACCTGGAACAAGGTTTTGTGAGCATCTTCCTGCTCTCTCATTCTAGCAAACAGAGTGTGTTCCTCGATTGCATTTTTCCCACCTCTCCTTCTCAGGTGCAAAGTCTGTGTCACTTGATGATTCCTTAAAAGCTGGTCCTTGCTGCCAGCCGCTGGGCAGGTGTGAGCCAGAGCGGGTGTGCGGAGGAGTCATTTCACTTGACTTTTCTGTGCAGTCTGACCTATAGTCCCTTGCTCCGTGAAAGTCACCGTGTTGATCTGTTCTAGCCTTACCCTTTCCTACAGAGTTTGGTTTCTTGGGCTGCCAAGGGCTAGGATGTTCAGCAAAGTTTGTGGTTTGGAAAGGGTTTTTTTTTGTTGTTGCTGCTGCTGTTTGTTTTGTTGGGATTTTTTCCCCTGCCAAGTATAGCAAAATTGGAAACATGCTGAAGAGATTTTCTTTTTATCCTTCAAGAGTCTGCTGCCTTTATATCTCCCTTTGGGTTGTTAAAACATCAGCTATTGGTGCATCGGTAAAACTTGCCCAGAAACTTTTTTGCTGAAGGAATCGGGGAGAAATGGACCCTGCAGGTTAATGTTTTTAATAAAGTTATGTTACCATATTATGATCTCTCTTTCCCCCCTTGCCCTCTCTCTTGTTTCTGTGTCTCTATGAAATGACTTTTAGCTGGACATTCACCTTAGCTGTTAACATAAAATGAAGTTTTTCTTCAAGGGAAAATTGTCACAGTCCTCATGATGCTGTTCTGTGGGCTTTAGTCAACCAACAAGTTGCTTCAGTTCTAGGGAATCCTTTCCATAAATTACTGTGGCAGTGAACTCCCTCGACTTACCAGATATGATGAATAAAAACATTTCTCATTTAGAGAGAGATAATTATTATGTAACATACTTCGTAGCGCTCTCCCCTTTTTCGTTCTCTTTAACTATAAATATTTCCCACTTTGCGCTGTCAAAATATAAATCTATATGTGGTTTGTGCAGAGAAAATCAGGACTCGGGATTATAGTAAAAATTGGAAGAGAAGAGTATCTAATTTTGCTTGCCAGCATGTCGTTGAGTTTTAGAAAAAAAACACTGTAAAAGAATACAAGTGCCACTGTACAACAGCTAATTTGAGTATGACTATATTTCTTAACAGTCATTTGGAATTTCTTAACAATTGTTGGTTTTGTTTCTCTGTGTGCACAGTACACTTGATAGTCTTTGATGACTGTTCCAAGAGGAAAAGAAGGACCTATGGCCCTCCAAAATTACAGAGCTCTCTGCACTGATGCATCTTCTAGAACAGATAGATCCTGCCCCCAGGAGAACTTGTTTTTAATTCCTAGCACCAGATGATGATAGTTTGCTAGCAGAAGCATGAAAAATCAAATGCCATAACACATTTCAATAATGCATAGCATAAACTGTATAAATTCAGAATAGCCTTAATAATAAACCTCATAGCACAGGAAGTTTGCAATTCTAGTTGGTAGAAGTTGTACTGAAAGAATTCATTGCATCAGGACTCGTATGTAGTAGTTATCCCAGTGCATAGACAAAGGCTTCACAGGCAGAAACAGAATAAATTTTCATTGCCTTCCTCTAACAATGCCACAGAAAAGTGGCTTTATTTGTGATTCTTAACTCACCCAAATTAGACCTGTGCAGTCATTCTGTATTTATTAACAAAAGCAACTAATGAAAATAAGTTCAAAAATGAAACCGAGTTGGTATAAAATGTGAGGCCTGATAAACCAAGCTTACTTGCCTATTTTAAGTCATACAAAAGCAAATGCAGTTGTTTGGCAGTGCCTCGTTTAATACATTTCATGGTCCATTTATGTTTTGGTTTTACTACTATAGTGACGGGGCTAATTCTGAACTGTAAAGTGCAGCGTATGCTGGAATATAGATCTACCATGTAATTCAGAAAATGTAGGGTTTAAATCCAAGAAACTTTGACAGGGTAAACTGTGAGCAGATGAGTACAGTGCCTCCTCGCCCCAAGTCAGGACACTCCAGCCCATTTGGATGACATAAATTAACAGCTTTTTATTCTGCTATAGCAATGAACTGTTGAGGTGTGATTCGATAACGATCCATGCAAATGCCCAGTGCATACATTGCTACTTTAAAGAGAAGCTTTCTTGTTTTCCTCCTGGATTACACTGTGGATTCTGTCAGATTGTTTTCTGTGGTTTGAATTGCTATCAGGAGAAACACACAGTCTTTCCTGTGATTCTTATCCATTTAGTTTTTAAGCTATAGTGACATTAAAAAAAAGATTATAGTGCTGCACACCATGATTTTAAATGGCCTTTTGAGTCTTTAACAGCTCTTGGAAAACGAAAGAGGATTTTAGTTTCAGGATTTTACCTGAGAAAGTAGAAGACAATAGAAGTCTGGTGTAACCGTAGTGTCATCTGTCACTAAGGGCATTACACTGTCTCACTGCTGGCTCATCATTTGATCTGGAAATTTGCCAGACTCGGAAAATCTGGTGGTGCTGGTCAGTTCAGCAGTATGCGAGGCTGGTTTGTACCTGGGGAATGAGCCGCTCACCCCCCCCTCCCCCCGCAGTGCGATGGGGAGAGAGTCAGAAGGGGAAGAGTGACAAAACTCATGGGCTGAGATAAAGACAGTTTAATAGGTAAAGCAAAAGCCGCGCACACAAGCAAAGCAAACCAAGAAATTCATTCACCACTTCCCATGGGCAGGCAGGCGTTCAGCCATCTCCAGGAAAGCAGGGCTCCAGCGCATGTTAATGATTATTTGGGAAGAGAAACGCCGTAACTCCGAACATCCCCTCTTCCTTCTTCTTCCCCAGCTTTATGTGCTGAGCATGACGTCCCATGGTCTGGAATATCCCTTGGGTCAGTCGGGGTCAGCTGTCCCGTCTGTGTCCCCCCCGCAACTTCTTGTGCCCCCCAGCCTGCTCGCTGGTGGGGTGGGGGGAGGAGGAGAAAAGGCCTTGGCTCTGTGTGAGCACTGCTCAGCAGTAACGAAACCACTCCTGTGTTATTGTCCTGGTTGTGTTATCAACACTGTTTAGGCCACAGATCCAAAACACAGCACCATATGAGCTGTTATGAAGAAAATTAACTCTGTCCCAGCCAAAACCAGTACAATGATGAAGGGAAAAACAATTATCAAATCAACTACGGATGACAATTGTTTTGAAATATATTGAATAAGCAGTGACTTTACTATTGTATGAAAAAATATGGTCTAAAGTGCTGAAGAGAAGCCGTGTTTAATGAAGCGAGCAAAAACTCTTTATATTGCCATGTGGTCTAGGAACCTGTGGTTTGTTTCATGGCAAGAAATAAAATTGCAAATTGGAAGAAAAAGAAAATTTCCACCTAGAAAAAAGAAGCCTACACTGGTTTTCTGGCTTCTTGTGCAAGAGCAAGTTTATTTAGATACTTCAAAAAAAAAAAAGAAAAGCTTTTCCATTATTAAAACATCTTAGAAGTTGCTGGGAAAGGGCTTGGTTTCTATTGTGTATACCAATATCTGTTTTTTAGAAAAAATATTTACAGTGTAATTTCTCAACAATAGGAGAGCACCTGCTAGATGTGTTACAAAGAATGATCAACTGTTGTGTGCCTGTTCCAGTGTAAAATATTGGTAAGATGAAGTATATCAAACACATTTGTCTGCTGCAAATCAGTTTGTCTCAGAAAAGACTCAGTTAAATTTTATGGAGCCTAATTTTGTTACTGATACACCTTCTGAAATTTATCTGATATACTGTATTTTTCTTCCCTGATAGGTCAAATGAATCATCCTTTTCTTTCTCTTCCAGAATGGACAGTAAAAATAAAGCCACCGTATGCAATTTGTGTATAACTGGCATGATTTACTGCACGTCTGAATATAAAATCATAAAACTTACAGGACATGGTTAATACATAACCATCAGAATAACAGAGTGCAATTCTAAATTTATGAGGCTGAACTTAACACTGAATATCAAATAAGAACCACATTGATTTCTGTAGCGCATGGCTTAAAAACACATTAGGTGGCATAACTGCAAGACAGTACATTGATTTAAGCGTAAAATGCATAGCACTCAATACTTCACCACCTAACGTTTCCCAGTAATGAACAAAGCTGTTGTATATTGATGAAAGGAAAATTATTTGTTTTGTTAGATTATGGTACTCAAGCAGATGCCTTGCTTTCAGACTAGGTAGGCATAATTGGAATCGCACTTAGTAACAAGTGACGTTGGACACCTTAAAGAGTGAGTACACAGGGATCTCTACATAATGTGTTTCAAGAAATATGTATTTAGTCTAGCCTTAATGTAAGTCTGAATGCAGGCACCCTCATTTCAGGGTGAGTGCTTTGGCAGGTTACGGAAGATTCACTGCATTTCGGAGGCCTCTAATCGCTTTTAAAATGTTAAACATTTGCCTTCCTGAATCGTGGCCAGAGAGTAAGTCTATAAATCTCTATCACCCTTGCTCACTGAGTTTTGCCAAAATTAACTCTGTTTACATCAGGAAACACGCTTTTGCCTTGTTTTAGGCCCCAATACACAAAATGCCTTAGCAAGTGAAGAGATTCATTGACTTCAGTCTAAGCTCCCCAAAAGATTAATTGCATTGACATTGGCAATTCATCTAGATTTAATCTTAAGTAGAAAATTCTACGTGGGGGTTGAAATTGGGTCTGTTGAACATGATTTCCTCACAGTACACCATATCCAGAGTGGCATCCTTGTCCTTTTTAATGCTCCGATAGCACAAACGGGACTTGAAGCAGCTCAGTCAGCGGCTTCAGGTGAGCGCGGTTCCCGGTCGCTGCCGGCACCGGGGAACAGCCACCCACGCAGTGCACGCAGTTCCTGCTGCCCTCCCCGCGGTCCTGCGCGAGAGCTCTGCTCCTTGGCGAGCGAGAACGGTAAAGCAAAAATATGTTGATGATGGAGGATAGAGCGACTTTGAACATACACGTATTTATATTAGATACACGTGCGCGCACTCACCTATATATGTACCTCGGAATTGTTCTGTGAAGTACGCCTACCCCCGCTTTAGGTCTGTGGCATCTTGCAGGATGCGCCCTCTGGATCGTGTACATTTCTTAGCTGAAGTGAGCAGATACCAGATCAGAGTCTGTGTTGCATATTCGAAAATTTCACAGGGTGCTACTTTGATTGTCAGTGTTTTAGAAGCAAAAATTTGATGCAGTCTGCATTTCAGTTTTGCCTATGTTTTGGGTTACTTTTTTTTTTATCTTACGAAGTTTAAGTATTAGTCTTCATGACATGCAAAATGGACTGAGATGTTAGAGAATAATGTTTTTAATCATCATTGACATTTTCAGAGAAGATTAAAATTTAATAAAATTAATTGTCCATTTTTGAATGACTCACTTTGCAGTTAATCATACACCTTTAGCTTCCACTACAGATATATATTTCTTTCCTGCAGTGTTTTTTTTTACCTTGAAACTTACCTGCATTAATTATGATAATTGATTAAATGGTTATAATTTTTTCTTCAAATTAATGCAATGTAATTGTAAATTATGCTTAGTGTGAAACAAACTGCTTTTTTAATCTTGTTGAAAAAGACCTTTTCTAAACTACTGCAAATATTTTCTCTTTTCCTTTTAAAGGAAAATCTCCAAGTTACTAGAAGAATATGACTTACTGGGGTTATATTTAATGGCAAGTACAGAATACGTTGCTTTCACTGCTGTGCATCTCTAGTAATATAATTTGAAGTGCTAGGGCCCTTTGCATCCATTTCTGAATCTATTATTAGTTGATTAAATTAACTGGCTGGATCAGTACAGTGAGAAGAGACACAGTAATGATATTACAGAATTAGTATGCTATGATGAATTGTCAAGAAAAGTAACTGTGACAGCCCTGTGGCCATATGCACTTAGCCATGCAATTTATAGTCATTTGAAAAGCCAAGGACTTTTCAGTTTTGGTTAGGAAATTTGTTCTTGCTTTTGACAGAAGTTGAGGGATATGTGTGTATCGAACAAGAGGGGGTTTACAGTGCCAACATGAAAAGAAATCAAAGGCTCTCTTCAACTGCTAGCATTTGGGTGATTTGCAAAGAACAAGCTACAGAAAAGGATGACTTTTATTGTAGCTGTGCCAGTTCTTTTAAATAGATTATGATATGATAGTGCATAGTATATGATAGTGCAGTTCCTTTACAGTTGTAGAAAATAGTATTACTTAGGGTAAGATAAAAGTGAATGCAATCTTGTATCACAATTTGAATAGTTATAGAGCACCACAAATTTTGGTACAGCAGCAGGGCCTTTTTAGGAGGACGGTAAATACAGCTGGTTTTTATTCTTACAACTGGTTTGAGGCTATTTAAAATGTCTTATTTTGCCTTTATGCAAATATTTGTAAGTAAAATAAAGATTGCCAAACGCCATCAAAATTGCTGGTAGTTGCAGTAGGTAATCAGCATGTAAAAATTGACTCACGGCCAACGTTGTAGCAATTCCCACTCTTTTCAGCTTGCCCTGCTTAGTTGCTGGACACTTGGAATTTAAATTTAAAATCTTGCTACTTTAACATCGACCATATTGTGAGTTGGCTCTCTCTGTAACATTCTTAATCATTAAAGCCAATTCTACAAATATATTTTCAAAGTAGTAACAGGCAGAGCCTGAATATAAAAGCAAGCAGACTACACCAAAAGACAACAGATTGTATAGTTAACTCATTCTTTTTGTGAGCCTAATAAATAGTATATCAGTAGTACTATGGATATATAATCTTTGCTGAACATCAGACTAAAATTCTTGTTGAGCTTTATAAAGTGGAGCGTAGAGTCATTTTTGTTAATACTGGTTACATCAGTTACAACTCTTGTAAAGAAAAGGAAAAGCATGAAATACTCTGTTATATTTTTAGTAGTTGTATGATGAGCTGTAAAAGGAATTCTTAAATTTATAGGTAACCACTACATAATTTTTGATGCCTCCCGGGATCTCTTCCTGGTACATAGGTGCTGGAGATGATTCTTCAGACTTCTGTATTTGCTACCTGATGCCCAGAGAGCAAAACTGCTTTTGTCTTCTTGTCTGCTCCAGCAGATATTTTTTTTTTATGCGCGTTACTAGACGGCTTTAAGAACAAACACAATTTTTCATTTTCATAAAACAATTTCACGTTCTAATTTTAACATTAGAGAAACATTTTTATAGCTGTAGTCTGAAGTAGACCTCTAAAGATTATTTAGTCCATAGGCAAGGCATATCGGTTTATACGCATGATGAAGACCTAACCACTTCTAGTCATCTGTTCCTCTGTTTTGCTATCTTTGTCATTAGAAAGTTTTTCTTAATGTTTAATTTGAGTCTTTTTTACCACAGGTGAAGCCCACTCTTGGTTGTTTGTTTTTTAATGGAGAATGGATTGTTTCTTCTGCTTAAGATTTTCTGGCTTCATGTAATTATTAGGTTCATTTCAAATCTTGTGTTTGAGCCATATATATTAATTTTTTAGAGTTAAGCAAAATATGTAGTATAGTGTAGTCATAAAAATAGTGTCCCCACCACAGATTTCAGTAACATGAACTGGCAACAGTTTTATTATTTTACTGGTAGAAATCTTAATATTAGTAAAGTGCTAAATACTACTGTTAATACTGGTGTTAATGAAGAAAACTGTTTATACAATGCTCTAGTTTAAGCAAATAGTCCCTTGACTTCAATGTAAAATAGCTCAAATACTCATACATTTAGAAGTTAGTAGCGTACAGATGTATTTTTGTAGACTAAGATAAAGTATTTGTCAACTAACAAAATGAGTTCTTAGGGCTATATATTTTTTTGGACTGACCTGGACAGAATCTTCCCTGAAGTTGTGACTTGATGATGATGATGGTTGCTGGTGTTTTGGTTTTGTTTTGTGTTTTACCGTTACCTTGTCATAGATATATCAAAAAATATAGTCTGGTAGGCTAGTGTTTCCATAATTATTGCATCTGCTTAGCTCTTCGGATGTCAATCAATCTGTGTTTTAGTGAGATTTTGGCTTGGTCTCATGCTTTATTTTTGCAGCATTATGAACTCTGTATTGCTACCTGCATGCAGTCTAGGTAATGAACACTACAGTCACACAGTAATTTCCTAATCTCCCTGATCTATGTACTGAAAACAATTAGTATTAAGTTACTCTCATGCTTATTTGCAACAGTAAACTATGAATATGTTTAAAAAAACCCTAACTAAATAAACAACAAAAAAGCCCCATGCATAAATTATAAAACAACATAATATTTCCTTTGAGTTGTTCTTTTTGCCATATTTACAGCATCATTATTTTTAAAATGTCTTTTTTTGGTATTACACTAGAAGCAGTTCCTTCTGAGAATAGTTGATCCAAAGCTGTCCTTGTGAAATAAAGCAAACTTCTGTTGATTTCAGTGAGTATCAGTGAGTGTAGGACTAGATCCAAGATTTAAGCTAAGTAAAATTGAAGAGAGACATGAAATGAAAATAATTTTATTTTTCATTTGCCTTGCTGTATCTGGCAGGCAGTTTTTATGATTTGGGTGTTTGATCTGGGGACGCGTTACACTTGGGTAAACTGGAGTGATTAAACTTCGGCTCTGATCTCTGAGTCACCCAATACATAAGAAGATAAGCACTTAAGATCTTGCTCGTAAGTGTGTATACAAAAGTGCTTGGTCCCTTTTGTAGTGTGTAGTCAGGGTTTTGAATATTTGTGTTTGACAGTAACTTTTCGTAGACCCGAGATCACCAGCTGGAATAAGCAAAAGATTATTTTGTTTAAAAAGAAAACAAAAAAAGCTTTGTTAGTAGAAGCTGTTAGGAACACGGACAGTGAAAAATAGGAAGCTGTGGTTCTGTAACATGCATCTTTTCCTTATGGATGGATATTATGTGCCTTGACCCAGACAAGGGCCTCTCAACTCTCCGGTGCCTGGACCACTATGTTAAATACTCCTCAGAAATAACAGCAAGTGGGAATGATCTGAAAAATATTGCCCAGAATATTTCCTCACTGTATTCTGTATGTGGAATCTAAAGAGCACTTAAACCTGAGCGGGATAACGGTAGTTGCACTGAAGAGTCCACTCTTGCTACCCGTGGAAATGAATGCCTTTGATGTCCGTTCACTGCAGAGAAACGCAGTAAGCAGCTAAATGCCTTAATGCATTCTGCCACTGAGCGATCTAAAAGCTTCCATGTGCATCGTGGAGCTTGTGCAGTAAGGTTTTCACTGTCAGCAAAGGAAAATGAATGCCTTTAGCTTTAAAGTTTAAATGCCTTGCTCAGCAGGGAGCCCAGAGAGATTTGTTCAACTGAAATGAGCTTATAATAAGGCTTTCATCCTAAGATAAGTAAGGACAACATTCAGTAGCTCTGTACTCCCTCACCAGAAAATACAAATAGCTTTCTCTATGTGTTATGATGCTGTTATTGTCTTTCATGTGATATGTTGCAATTCATGCTAATAGACATTTTCCATCGTAGACTGCGGTTAGGCCATGTTGTAACTACATTATATTTAGAAATGCAGAAAAATACGAGTTGCGGCTTACATTTTAATTTGTTTGTTTATTTATCTTACCCCCCCCCAAAATGAGCGTGAGGATAATATCTACAGAAAGCAATAGCAAGATATTTTAAACCATTTAATTGTGCTCAAACTTTACAGAGGTTCAAAATACATTTAGAGAGATTCATAGCAGAAGAAAAATCCATCAGTGGCTATTAAACATGAAACACCACTCCTGGCTTAGGCAGTCCCAGCGCTGCAGATTGCTTGAGGCCGAGAGAGTGTGTGGTGCTTGCTGCTGCTGTTGGAGGCAAGAAGCTGGGCTGGATGGACCATTTGTCTGACCGCGTGTGCCTGTTCTTCTATTTTTACTCCTAGCCCCACCCCAATCATAATTATTTCTTAGGCAATAAAGATGCAGTTTTCGACCTGCGAGTTTCAGTTGGGATTGTTGAAATAGAACTTAGGACCCGAGTCTCTGTCCACTCTGTTGTTGTGTGTGGTGTTTGTTACAGGGTTTCAGAGTCCCTAATAAGCTGTTAACAAGCTGGCAATTACAGTGCTCATGAAAATTAGCGAAACAGGGAGGGACTGATGTGTACAGTATGCTGAGAGGATGTAAACTAAACCCTTCCAGTTTTCACCACTGCCCTTGCTGACGTCATCTTCTTAATGTCTATAAAGCATTCGTCTTGTCTTTTCCTTTATATCATGTTTACAAATTTAATACAGTAGTTAAATATCAATTAGTACAGGTTATTCTGTGTTAAATACCAGCCACCTAAAAATAGAACAATGACATTTAGATACCAAGGACTTCAATGAATCTATCTTCATGGTGGTTTAAATGTGTTATTTACAATTTGCTGTTTTTCTGTAGTTCACTGGAATCATCTTTTCATTTCCACCACCCCATTTGTATTTTCTGTTCACTTGGGTTTGACATATCTTATTTTTGCTTGGAAATCCATTATTTCTTGGACTCTCTTTTTTAACTCTTCCCCAAGGGTTGCCAGCCAGGTATAAGTCTCCATGCACCAGTCATCAAAACTTCCGTGGCTGCTTATTTATTTATTTTCTAAGTAATTCTCAGAAATGAAGTCTCATAGCCCATACTTCTTATCTTAGTCATGGGTCCCTCAGGACCATGCCATGAACCTAATCTCTTTCAAATTCTCCATCAAAATATCAACATAAATATATTTGTGTCCCCCTTGGTATTCATTAACTCTTGGAATACTCACCCAATGTCATTTCATACCCACTGTTAGTAGACTTGGCTGCGTAAGCAGAGTTCATTTTGACCTTACTAGTTACAGTTAAAATTCAAATGCTTCTTTTTTGTGCTTACCACTGCAGTATTTTTTTCATCTGTTTTGAGGAAGTGGGACAAAATAGCAATTGGTTGACTTTGCTGTTTGACCGTTGAAAGTGAGATTACTGATGGAGTACAAGTATCTAACATCTGACTGTGATGTTTAGCAAGATTTCTATTTAGTAAAAATGTCTGGAAGATTTTGAAGGGAGTCATGTAGAAGAAAAGCTACTTTTCTGGTGAATTTTAAAGCTAAAATTATCATCAAAAGCCTTTTAACTTGTGAGTTCCACTTAAGTATGTATGCAATTTTAACTGAGGAGGGGAAAAGGTAGGTAACCTGTGATACAACTGTGAGCAGAATTAAGTCCATTCCTGATTGTTCGCTTCTCAGTTGGAAGTGTAAAAATGTTATGCACCTGGGACTTCACAGAGAATTATGTTTTATGGGGTTCTGCATAAATAAAACAAATCAGATTTCAAAATGCACAGTTCAATTCTAGCTAATTTCAAGATTCTCTTGAACAACCAGTTCTCTTTTGTGGGCTCATACTAGGAGCTATCTAGATCTTTTTCTTTATTTATGTTTGTTTTAAAAAGACAATTTGTGTCCTGGACTTGAGTCTGTGTTAGGGAACCATCGAATGTTTTAGGTTGGGAGGAATGGCTGGAGATCATCTAGACGTCCCTGTCTTGCTCATAAAGTGCTTTATTCATCCTGCCTTGTGTTCCCTAGCATTGTACAGACTATCTACTGTCTTCAGTGTGGTGGTTGCCGAGGAAGGTCCTAGACACCTCAGTAAGTAGAACGATCCAATTTCCTTGACTCAAGCCTGTCAACAGCTGTCTGACAGCTGGATCAGAAGGAAGTGATCTTTCACCATGTAATGTTTGGCTCGTGAATTTCAAATATTTAAACCCAATTTTAGGAGTGCATAGGCATCTATTTAACTGGAGTTAAATACTCATAACTGAGTATTCTGCAGCAACTGAGTTACATGCCTACCAACTTGATTCTGCTGCATTAATATCAAGGACTGTTTTTCTTCTGGGAGCTGAATGGAATCAGGATCAAGTGCTAAGTAAAGTTAAACAGGCATTCATATTCATTCAGGAGCAGTACAAAGTATGTATTCAACTTGGTGCCATAATTTTCGTGTGATATCTGGTAAGCTTATTACTTAGCAAGAGCTATTAGATGAAGTTAGGCTCACAATTACAAGGAGACCCAATCAGGCTTTTGCTTCACAGAGCATGTATGACTGTAGGAAGCTGATTAGGATATTTGTAGGATATTAGTGGGAGGCTGAGGAGTTGTCATTCCCTTTTCTGAAAAGATGGATTTATTCAAAAAGCTATCTAATTGGATAGATAATTGATTATCTGAGAAATTATATTTTCAACAAAAGGCTCTCACCAGTCTGATAAAAAGCTTGTCCTTTACAGATTTGTGGAATATAAGATATAAGGACAGATGTCTTCCAGTTATAATTTCCCAGCTGGAACTCTGTAAGAAACATAAGAGTTGTAAGAGCATCATACTGCGCTCTCTCTCAAATTTACATTTTTTTTAAATAGTCAACAACAACTGGCTGCAGCATCTGGCATTACTGTACATTTTTAGAATTGTTAATTCTACCAACTTTGGGAATGTTCAATCACATCTACAGGCAAAGGTTTAGAGGATTTTGTTTTATTTTTAAATATCTCTTTAATCCAAGTATTGCCATTAAGACAATGCTTTTGAATTTCTTTTACTGTAAAACAAAGTGAAGAACAGGCAGATCTGCTTCAAAGGTAAAAAAAATTAAGGTTATTTTATTACCATGTAGGTTAACCACAGAAAATTATAGAAATAGCATTACGGACAAAACAATACAGCTTCTCATTGCTTTTCTTTTTTCTTGAAAACTTACTTTATTTTTATTGGTTCAAATGTGCATTTTGTAGTTAAAACAGGAACCTTAGAGTTACTGATTATATGTTTTGGGGCAACTGAAGAGAACCAGATATGGTGATAGTATTGCTCATGTGTAGAAAAAAGCAGCAGGATTTATGTGTATCTCCTCCTCCCTCATGGATGTAGTTCCAGAGAACTGGTGCAGGACATCAGTGGCAACGCTTTACCTTTATCTCATAGTACTGCAGAAATCTTGCTCACAGTAGGGGTGCATTTAATTTTAAGCGGTTTAATGTTCACTCAATATATTGAAGGGCTTTCTTCAATTATTACTACGGGGGGGGGGGGGGGGGATTGTTTGTTTGGTTTTTAGGGTGCTGGTGCAAAGATTTCTGACCCTACTCATGACTTGGAACTGTACATAATGCATGACAAACTGGAATTAAGTGTATGACTGGGTAGGTCTGGTAGTACTCTGCCAAAAAAAGATCAAATAATACTTTGGGGGGGCATTCCACTTCTCTTTTGAGGAATCCAGTCTCCCAATACTGTTTGTGATGAGTCTATGGGATATAGTGCTGCATATTCTTATGTTCTTTATTACTGTGGTACCTGGCTGCTTTTCATGCATATGCTAACACCCATTATCAGATCCAGCCATTAAATATGTATATAGTTGAAGGCACAAATTGGAAGGCTGGATTTGAAAGTTTGACTTTTTTTTTTTCTCCTGTTAAGCCATCAGAGTTGATTTAAAATTTTGTATGTGGAGTCTGATTAACTTGCTGTAAATCAAAAGTAGCTGCATTCAAATGAATGAAGTTGTGAATGGAGGTTAAAATAAGTAATAGCAAGCATTAAGAATGTTCTCAAAAAATGAATGTTATAGGGTCTTCCTCTAATTTTGTGCAGAAGAGTACTTATTTCTTAACCCATTTAGAAAAAAACATGTAAAGTTAAGTTGACTACATTGGGGTTTTTACATGTTTTACACTTCATGGACATGGACTAAATCAGCTGTGCTAAACATACTTATTAGTATTCAATTTATTTCTCAGTCCCTTTGAAGGAACCATGCAAATCTTTGGGCTTCTTATTTTGTTTTGATTTCTTAGTGGAAAATTGTATCCACATAAGTAAGTATGCACTGAACAGCAATAAATCGTTATTTCTCAGATGACCAATATCAGCAGGAATCTCATATACTTCGCTGCTGGAGCTGATTTCTAAATTCATTGAATAATTATTGGTGCTGTTTTTCATATGTGACAAAATTCTTCTCCCTCTGATTCTGTTAAGTCTTACAATGACGTTCTTACACACACACCCCCCACAACATGCAAGGGTTGTTATTTTTAGGATGTGGGAAAAAGGAGGATAAGGAAACAACGTACATTTTAAAAGAACAACTTAAAATATATTGGGAACTTTGTAGTTTAAGAAAAAAATCTAATTCATGTTATTTTAATAACTTCTTAAATTTTGTGCTTTGTCAAAATGCAGGTATTTTATTGCAATGTTACTATTCATGTAGTATCGTGAACTGTTTCTGTCATGAAGAATAATGTTGTCAATTTTCAATTATCATAACAAAATGCAGTGGTACAGGATAAAGTGCCTCTACTGAATATAAAATTTGGTGAAGCTCCCAAGGTTTTAGCAACAATTATGCAGACGGTACTGATCAACGATTGCATGAAATTTTATCTTTTGAAGTAGATCCAACACCAATTGTATCAGTGTGTTTTGGAGAAGAGCAATTGTTTTTATAATTTCTGGATCAGGAAAGCAATCTGAATTCCTGAAGATCTGCTCTACCCACACAATTGTGCTGTGTGTCAGTGGGGTTGTTTACACAAAGCAAGCAGATCGAGAAGTAAGGGTCTCTGGAGTTGGTGCTGAGAAGGCTAATCTTACAAGGGTCTGAGGGATATTAATTCACTTTACTTGAAGTTAATGTCACCTCGTCAGCACCATTGATGTGATATCAGGCAAAATGGGGAAAAAAAGTGATTGATTCTCAACACCAAAAGGAAAGTTCTTCATAATTTAAAAATAGATCTGTTATATATGTTAGTTAAGTCTGTAACACCTTTGTCTGTCAGAACAGTACAACAAATTACTGTTTCATTCATCAAAGGGTTAATTGAATTTTTAAATAAACACTGCAGAAATTCTCTACAGCAGTGAGACATCAATTCGTTAGAGGGGAGAAATCCTTTAATAGCCTGTAACTTAAATAGTTTGCCACCAAAATGAATTTATTGGGCATTGATTGGCTTCCAACTCAGTTTTAATACCAATTAAATATTACAGCTTCATTTTAACCCCCTGCTAGCTTTTTTTTTCTTTTTTTCTTTTTCTTTTTTTCTTTTTTTTTCCTCATATGGAAACCTGGGTAATTGGGTTTGATTAATTTTAGAAGTTAAGTTCACGATAAGATAGGTGCAGTGAGGAAAGGCAGTCTGTTTGCAATGACTTTTCTTTCTTGCTTGTAAAATATTGTTGCCTTCTTAGCCCATGGCTGATGCCTTCCAACCAGACTTAGCAATTATACTAAGATTTCCCCTTCTAGAAGCCGCTGCACTTAAAATAGCTCCCTATTTTTCCATTTATTTACCATATTACCTTTTGCTGGTACCAAAGCCAAATCTTTTGAAACCAAAGCAAAGTTTAATTTTCTCAAGGCTCAAAAACGTTGTACATTTCAGGATTTTAAACTGACTTCCATAAACTGAAATTTTCTGGAGTTGGTTTATCATCAGTTAGTGTGTCACCCTCCTGAGTGACAGAGCTGAAATGTTTCAGAGAATGCTGGTCTCTGAGTTTTATTATCCCTCACTCAGCTGTATAGCCTGTTTTGCTAGCATCACTGGTCTATGTGCAACTAACTCATTAGATAGCAAAAATAAATCTTATTTTATTTCTCAGTTTATTTATTGAATTTCCAAATGCAGCCTCCTAGTCACTCTTTGGGAACAAAGAGAGAAAAGAGAAGGTATCTACATACGTACATATGTGATACATCCACACAGATGCATAGCTGCCAACTTCAGGCAAGCTGTATCAATTAACAAAGTTGAAACTAACTTTGCCATCGTACCTCCCAAAGCAGTAAAGCCTACAATGCCCAAAAGGTGAGAATTAGTCTCCACGCTGCATAGCCAGACAACACAGCTGGTAATCCAGAAACTGGAGACCTTCTCTTGAGCTGTTAAGAAATGAAAGCATGCTGCATTTAAGTATCGATGGGGATTGATCTTAATAAGAAGTTTGATAAACTAGATTGAGCTGAAATTCTATGAGGTTTGGTAAGGCTGGTTAATGATCCTGGGTACATAGAGTATGTGTCTTTGCTTCTTCAAGCCTGCTTTGTGCAAACGTATCCTCATTTGAAACACTGGTTTGGCTATGTTATACTTTGTTAAAAACCAGTAAGTTTGTTACAATGGAACTGAGCTGCTTTTTCTTCTTCTTTTTTTTTTTTTTAATAATCCGTAGAAGGCATGGATGTGTTTATGAAAAAAAGCTGTAATTGTTAAAACGTTAATTGAATCATACTTTAGAGTATTTTCATTTGATGGTCTGTTAGGTTAATAATGACTCAAAATGAATGTCATTGTTTGTTCCTTGAGAATTCAGCATAATGTGAATATATTTTTTTCTTCAGCTGCTCAGACTCCAAGATACACTTTTAGTATTAGAGGGTGGTTAAGGCTTCTGGTACAGGTGAAATAACTCATCAACCTCCTTACTGTTCTTTTCAGAAGAGGGAAAAGAGAGCAATGTGACTTAAAATTTGTTCTTTTTGCCTGCAAATGATTGAGCCTATCACCCTGCCTCAGTGTTGCAGTCACCTCAGCAGCTGACTATGCATGGATAGATGGGTTAGTGTTACCAACATCAGCTTGTTGAACCAGCTAAGAGGCTATATGAGGTGGCTAACAAAGTCGAGAGCTAAATAGTCATGATTGAAAGGTTCAGATTTAATGCTGTGCCGTGATGAACAGCAGTGTTTTACATCTTTAAGTGCTGTCATTATGGGTGACTCTGTATTCAACAAAATGTTCTTGTATCTGGATAACGCGTGAAAGGTTAGCCCTTCTGGTTGTAAAAGAATTTTTTAAACTTATACTTTGTAGCACAATTAAGCAGGAAATTTTTAAAACGCTCCCGATACATTGTAACAGGCATCTGCTTCTGCCCACAGTACATTGGTGACCCCATCCTCTGAGAAACTTCTGTTTCATTTTTATTAGATATAATTAAAATATTAGCGATCCAATAGCATTAGCTTGTACAATTTATATGTATGCATTTTTTGTTGCTTTTTGCCTACGTTTATATGACTCTGCATTTCCATTATACATTTAATATGTTACACCTAAATAATGCATTGGAAAGGGCTCTGAAATAAAAGGTTAGCATAACTTCCAGCACCCTACAAGATTCCCTAAAGAGACCCAGCCTGCCCAGGCAAGGTCTCTTGCTACGTCTTCGTTTGGCCTCACAGTAGTTACTAAAAAGTTGTAGGATCTTTGTTTGTTTAGTTTTTGTGAAAGAGAGAATGAATATTTACACTTTCCTTTATTTCATGCAGGCAGATAAACATATATAGTGGCATTTCTTATCTCCTTTACATACAGCCGTATTGCAGACACTCAGTGTTCCTGGGATGTTCAGGTTTGTGATACTTTTGGAAATAAATTTGGCAGCATTTCCTCGTACATCTTTTCCAGTAACAGCTGCAGCTTCTTTGCCTGTTGTGTTTTCCTTCTGTGATGGGTTGCAGTCAAGTGTAGTTAGGGGAGATGGCTGCTTCCTTTTGTAAGTGTCTAAGCCAAGCAAGTTTGGCTAAGTTTTTGCTCTTCTTCTTTCTCTTTCCCTGTCATTCTCTCCTCTCTTGTCTTTTTGGCAGTGTGCTGTGGGAGCAGTAGCTATAGCGAAGTTGCTATAGGGGAAAAGGCAGAAGGTGCCACTACTGAGTATTGTGTAGTTAATACTGATGTACTTTTTGGCAGTAAGTGAGCATTCCACACATTAGATCTGTCCTGCAGTTTTAGAAATATTTGTGGCTTTGAACGGATGCTCAGGGTCTTTTTTATATTCTCAGTTTTCTGAGGGTGGGACTAGATGCCCCATAGTGGATGCAAAACAACGGACCTGTCAGATTAGTATGTTTTGCAGGCTCCTTTCTTCACAGGGTGCTTCATTCCATGGAAAGACGGGGAGTCAGGAGCGAGTGTGGCTGTGCTGAAGGGCTGCAGGTGTAGCCCAGCTTGCCGCAGGATGCCGCTGGGGACGGGGGTTTGTTCACGCCAGAAAGCCGTGCTGACTGACTGAGCTGAGACTGGCCGATGGGAAAGCAGTGACCTTCAGAAGGGTGCAGGGGGTGGGCGGCTGGGTGGTGGTGTCTGACGTTTAGGGCAACGTCAAGGTTGAAGGAAGCCCTTGCTGCAGATGGTGATTTGCGGTCCCTGCTAGAAAGAATACTTAACTCAAAATTTAATACCTGATGCTTTTAGCTTTGGAGGTGTGTAATTCAGCCATGTGTGTAAACCAGGATGATGACCTTCACAAAACCCTAAGCCATTAGTTAATTCAAACAAACATAAATGTTTGACCAGTCATAAATACCACAAAGGTTGAATGGGTGAAAAGAAAGGAAGGGAGATTAGAAGCTTTATGTGTATATAGAAATCACCAAGTTTAGAATCTTAATGGTATTTAAATGATTCATTTACATCCAGATGGAAAGATACTTCTTTTTTATGCATGATTATAAAGTTATTGCAACACATCAATTTATACCTGGAGGCACAGGTCTGACAGGCAGCACCAGGTTCATGGTGTTTTTCATTGCTAGGGGTCTGTTTGATTTGGGTATGCATTTTTTTCACTTAAAATACAAATAATATGTACAGAAGTCTGTCAGTAACTAGGGTGTCTGAACAATGCAACAGTTTTTAATCCAAGAATTAAGAAATCTGGTTATGTTCTTTTTGTTACTTGCATAGTAAGCTAAATATATATATATTTAAATATACTCTACTGGAAGATCTGAAATCAAGCTCACCTTCTGGTTCAGGTTTAATGGTTTACATCAAGGTAAAATTTTCACAGGACTTAAATGAGATTTTTACATACCATCAGACGCAGACAGGAATTTCAGACTCCCACTAAAATTGATCTGTTTCCAAATGAAGATTGCCAAGTCATGTAGGTGCTTCAGAGTATTTTACCGTGTTTCTTCCCATACTTGAATTGTTCGTGTGCAGTGACTTGCCTGAATAAATCTATTTGTGTGAATTCTCCTTTTTTCCAGAAAGATCTTTGTCAGGGGGCTGTCTCTTGTCCAGTACCATTATTCCAGAGCAGCTTCCCTCTTCCCTGCATGGCATAAACAGAGCATATCTCCCCAAACCCTGGATCCAAAGCCGTTTGGATCTATAGGAGCAGCCCTTCTTCCCTGTGTAAGCCCTGCCCTTTTTTACCCAGCTCTCCGACGGGGCACAGCCAGTGCTCCCCATTTATTTTTCTCCTCTGCACACATGCACTCAGCTCCCACTCTTTCACCAGGGGAGGCTGAACTGGCCCAGGGGTTCTGCAGCTGACCTGTTGGCAGCGGTCGACGGATCGCAGGGAGCCCTCACTCGCAGGGAGCCCCTGGAGCATCACAACCCCTGACTTGCCTCTCGGGGTGGCATCTCCCCTCAGCTAGAGGATCAAACAGGCTGGACTTGTCTCACAGTGGAAGAGAAGGATGCACTGCATGTAGATCTTCACAGCAAACCTCATAGGGCGGGAACTCGTAGGCGGAGTTTTGGACTAACTAGTCTTTACTCATTGCCATTTTAGGGTGGGCAGATATTACAGTGATCAGTGATTGAGAAAAGGCCGCACAATTACAGTGACGGTGCTGAAGACTTCTGGAAATTTAAAACAACAGCTGCCTTTTACCTGCCTTACTCTTGAAGATTTTGGCAATGTAGATTATGCGATTAGGTAATGGCTTGCAGGAGATTTTTCTTCTAGTGTTTAGCTTAGTGTTAAAAATTTGTCCCTGATGTCCTCTAACATCTGTCGTTTTTATCCTAGTAATTCAATTAATTAAATAATTTGTACTTCTTAAAATAAAATTTTACATATTAACATTCCTCTGCAACTAAATTTTAATGAATGTTATATATTTTCTGACTTCACAAAACTAGCAGGCTAATGATAAGGAAATATCTTAAAAAGCTTCACAGTATTTAGGAGTCCTTACATTTTTAACAAACTGTTTTCACTATAATTGGTAAGCTACATTCTGCCTTTGATTTACTTTCTCTAACTACATTGATTTCTGTAGCCTAATATATATTTAATTAGTAGGGATGTGATTGCAACGAATATTATAGAGCTTTTAAAGGACAATAAATTCCAGAGTGTGTTTTATAGATTATATTTTTTTTTCTACTTCAAATATTTTAACCACTGAGGAAGGTATAATTTATCTTATTGTTAGACTTCCATGCTTTTTTTTTTATTCTAACTCAGGTTACATTGATATTGAGTGGTGTGTTCACATCTTCCAGAACACGTTCCAATGTAGTTCTCTATTTGTAAACTGTTATCTAATTTATAAACTAATCTGTAAGGGAAAAGCTTGTCTTCCCTTGAAATTCAGGCTGATACAGAGTTCCTAAAGCTCCACATAGTTCAGCTGACTTCCAAAAGTCCGGGATGTACAGCTAACCTGGTCCTTCCTTGTGGGGAGGGAGAGGAAAACTGCAGAGATACTCGAAAAATAATTTGTCCTTTAGGTTGATGTTTGGGATGTCAACGTACAAGGAGGCGTTTATTCCCAAATCTAAAGAATGGTCAGAGAAAAGTGGAGGGAAGTGTTGGAACTACATTGTCCAGGACAACTGTAACCTGTGTGGATATCCAAAGTCATGCCGTAAGGGCAGGAGGGAAAGTTACTGCTTTATAGAAGGGACTCCACATGCAGGCTTGAAATCTGAGACCATTTCAACATAGACTGCATTATTTCTTCAGGGATGGTGGTGGATAAGTGATTAAACTTTTTCCATCCCCTCCTGCTCTCAAATGACGAAACACCAGGCAAGTACACAGAGGGCTGGCGTGGATACCCTTCCCATGCCTCTCTGACATCTGTTGCTGTCCACAGCTGTCAAGTGGAAGGGTGTAGAGAAGACGAGGACGAGGTCCAACAGACAGAGGTTGAAACGCAAGGCATTTCAACTGATAGAGGATAAATTTTGTTCAACGTGGTCAAATGCTGGAATAAGGGCCCAGAGAGGATATGGAGTCTCCATCCTTGGAGATATTGAGAACTTGACTGGGCAGGGTCCTTAGCACCCAGGTCTTACTGGATCTACTTTGAGCTGGGGGGTTGGACTAGATGACCTCCAGAGGTGTCATCCAATATAAACAATTCTATAAATCTAGGGTAGCTTTTGTACCAACCTACCTGTTTTGCTTAGTTTCAGAATGAGGTTTCAATTACCTTAGTTCTGGCTTGTAATGCTAGTCTTTAGTTTTGACTATTCATGCCGTGGTGGATTTAACAAATACTGTGAATATGGCAGGGTATAATTACAATTTTATAGAATTGTACTGAAATTTGCATTTTGTAATTCAGATGTTTTAACAATAAGATAATGTATGCCTTAGATTGTAGATTCCCATTGTATATGAATTTTTATAGCTGTGTTGATAAATAGTGTTGACATAGGCTGAGTCTTTCCCTCTTACATCCCTAAGAAAGGATAACCAAAAGAAAGTTAAATACCCCTATCTGATAGCAAGAGAGAGTTCCCAACTGGAGGAGTGAGAAGGAGCTTTAAAGGAGGAGGTTTGTGATTCAGCATGACTAATGCTAATTTGGATTTATGGAAAGAGATGAGGAAGTCTACACTAAGCAGAGTGGCTGCACATGGCAAATGTACTAGATCAGTTATTGCCAAGTATGGTAGAGAAAATGAAGAAAACAGAAAAAGTGGCTTAGAAATTTCTTTTCCAGTCTCTGCTTATCAACATGAAACATCTGCTTCAGCTGCACTGGCTCCCACTGACAGTCAACATTGCCGATACGGTGAAATTCCTACTTACATGCAACACAACAACACTACGCTTCCCTGAGCTGCATTGTAATAATTTATTATTGTATGCATGTGATGTAGGGTATGTTGGAGGTTAAAATGTAAATGGTACCAGTGCACTTGGATGAGCATCACATATGGAAATTAGCATTGGCACAATTAATTTTTGTTTGTTATAGTCTTAATGTTGCTAAGCTACAGAAGGAAATGGATCACGCTGAGGAAATCTACAAGTTGCTGACTGTTTGCACAGAATCTTTTTAAATGTTACACTAATCATGTGCTATAGCTTAGCTTTTATTTAGTGTAAATAAAATGGGTACTTTTTAAAAGCCACCATCACAGTTTTAAAATACTCCTGTCTTTACTTGTTATGAGACTACTTGTACCTATAAATAGCAACAGAGCTATGCTTAGATCAGCTTCTTCGTCAAAGAAGCTTCTTGGACAGACATGTACAGACGTGAATATGATCAACTCCTGTATAGTGCAAAAGAACAATACATTTTTATTTAAGAGTTGCAGTTACTTCCATTTATATCTAAAAAAAAGTAGTTTCACAGACAACACAGCCCAGGTTCATACCCACAAATAAATACAAGCTGAAATACCTCATGTTAATAATATTGCTTCCTAAGTCGAAGTGCTTAACTTATTCCTCCCATGAATTCCCAGGGCAGCCATGGATTATTAGAGCTTGAAATATAAAAGTTAAGTGCTTATGGTTTCATAGGCTGATGAAATGGCTAACACTGTTCAAAAGAAGAAAGGTGAAATCTTGACCTCGGGATGGAATAGAAGCAATCTATGAATTCTTCTTCCCCTATCTATCTCCCCCCCCTCCCCCCCCCCCGCCCCAAATATCTCATGATACTTTGTAAAACTAAAAAGCGGGGCTTGATTTTCTTTGGATTTTTATTCTTGCATTCACCATAGATTTAGTTTATTTGCATGATAACACAAGCCCATTTGATGTTAAAGATTAAAAACATTTTAGGGAGGGAATAAGGACAGACCTTTGATGATATGGTTTTACTTAATCCTCTTGTTTTGAACCGTTTATAAAAACATTACAAAATCTTACTATAGATAGCAGAATTTGTCATATGATAGTAAAACAAGTTTAAATGCCTAATGTTTAAGAGTAGTAGTAAATGCATCAATTGTGTGAAATATTTTTGTCATTTATACTTCTGAAAAAAAAAGCAGGATTTGAGTCTGAAAGTATAATACTTGTTCTGAAAACCTGTTGCTGTTCTCAGGTCAAAATTTACAGCTTTCTTGCACTGCAGAGAGCTGTATCTTTGTATTTTTCTGTTGCTTCCACGTACTTGGCAGTGCCTTACTTTAGAGGACAAGGAGTATTTTGAACAGTAACAGACTTTTCACCTGTATTTCCTGAATGGAAGTTTAATCCTGTAACTGTTCTAAGCTAATGAGTAAAGTCTAATGAAATAGATACAATTGTGTTAAATTCTACAAAGGTATCATTATCAGACTTTAATTTTATATGTTGTGTAAAATGTATGGGTTTCATTTCAGGGCATATTGGAGGAGATAGTTAGATGTTATCTCCTCCAGACGTAATTAAAATTATACTTAATATTAAAATCATATATTAATTATTTCTAGGCAAGGTAGTTCATTCTAAAATGGATGCATTCTTTTTAGCAGTGGAAAGCTATTACTCAGCAAATAAGGATTTGCAGTAAACTGAGTATTTATCATATAGCAAAGTATTACAAATCAATTATTTAAACCGTTGTTATATTTTAAGTCTATGAATATAATATCTTCACAGATGATTTATTTTACAGATGCTTAGACATGCCATTCAGTATCACATGGGAGTTGGACTCAGAAATCAATTTGTGGCTCTTAAATATTAGATAGCTTTAATTTCCTAGAAGGAATACAACCCCCTATTTGCTAAAAAATACATAGGTGAAGAGTTCTTGACCCTAAGGATGCAAAAAATCAGTACATGGTTAGCACATGAGATGACTAAGAGCCAGTAATGAACCCACTACACACACCGCATGGTTTCAATTACAGCTTTATATGACTAGACGGCATGGTGCCAGAAACAAAAGATTGAAACAATTTAAATGATTCTCTTCTTCATGGTTCAGATACTTGAGCCTCTGGTTTCTGTTCCCTTATTAATGTTCACTTTTATCTGTGCAGAACTCAGACTTGGAAAGTAGGAACTCACTGCTTGAATATGTAGAATGTCATCTTGTTAAGGGATGCTATAGTATGATATGGTAATATATCACTTAGTTAATTATTTGCTGTGTGATAGTTGCCTTCAAGGTTTATGTGCTCAAGGTCAAGAACTATTTCTGGAAATTGTCTAATTTGTCCCAGTCGGAATTAGAGAAGTTCTTCTAATAGACAGTTAGCAAAATAAAGGTTGTAGTCCCCTCTTCATATAATTACTTAGCAGTTAAATCATTTACACCTCCAGTGGTGTCATCTCTTCACCACCTCCACAGCCTGAGGGAGGGAGGCAAACACTTGTGCCACTTTGTAGGATACTGTAGTCCCTATTCCTCTTGTTGAAGATGTCTCACTGTCTGGTGCTCCTCTGAGAAATAAAAATAATCATTGTTTTGGCGTGTGGAGATCCACTGACCAACCGCTTGTCGCAGGATTCCTTGCTGCTCGCTTGTCAGACTGCCAGCTGACACACCGGCTTTAGGTTCGCCTCGGTTCAGGTCAGCAGGAGCGGTAGCAAGTTGCCGTAGCGCTCCATCTCAGCTACCGCGGGTTATTTTGATGATGACTTACGAGAGACCCTGGAATTGGAACATCTTTGCAGGCTCTTTGCCCTAAACAACTAGCTTTTTCAAGCTTATACATCACCTACTTCTGTTGGTGTGAAGGGATACTGAGGTTGCATAGCAACTGATTTTTTGGCATTGCCATACACTTTATGAAAGAGACTGTGTGCAGAGCCATCTGTCCTAGGATGCCCAACAAAGAGGGACAGCGTGGCTTTCAGGGTATGCAGACCCATCCGACCGACCTCTTCTATAGGGAAGCATCTCTATTACAGAGCCAATGGCTGAGGAATGGAAAGAGAATGAATCACTTTATCAAGCACTATTAAATGTTTTCTAGAGCCTTTGAGCACACTTTTAAAGGAAGCGATGCTTTCTAATATCCCCAGATTTTTTCTTTTTTTTTTTTTTTTAATACAGGCTGTTTAGCCATAATAGATTTTCATTTGTAAAGCTTATTAAAATGGAAGAATAATATAGTCAGGTTTCCAATTGCAACTCAACTGAATTATTGTTGCAATGATTAAGCAAGTAGGAATTGTAGGGTATTTAGTACTTTTCTTAAAATGAGACCATCTAACATAATTGAAGGTATGCAGATGTGAGTGGAAGGTATGCCTTGATGTGTAGGTTGCTAGATTTTTCTTTACGTAAAGCTTTTTTTCTTTGTACAGTTGGAGCAAATTAATAAAAAATACTGAAAAGGTAATTCCCTAATTGTCTACCTGTATTAGCATTTTGCAGCATTTTGCTTTATAAAATAAGCTATGTTGATGCTTATTAAATCCAGTGATACATACTTGCTTTTAAAAAGTTATATTAGATTGTATTTCATCAAACTCATTTTTTTCAGTGACTTAGAGTTGCTTCGGTTTAATTGCCACCACTATAAAGGACTGCATCTTAAGGATTTTATAGGAATCAATCGTGGTTTTGCAATATTTCCAAAGCCATTCTCAACATACGTTCTATTACCACTATTGCACTTGTCTTCTCATCCTGGAATATTTGTCTGCCATACATAACCTATCTAGCATAAGCATTTGACATTTTTCAGCCAGCCTTTTTTGGCCAATATGCATCTTAGCTCCATATAAAATGGTTTTTCTCTTGCTCCCAGAAAGTCTTTGTTCCTTAAAATACTCCTCCCCCACCCCCCCGCCCCAAACAGGAGTAAAATATTATAAATGCCTGGATAAATATGGGCTTGGGGATGCAGTCTATTGTAAATGTTAATGCTGCCAAAAATAATCTAGTCTTTTCAATATCTGATTTCCATTTTATTAACCTTGCAACAGTATGCCTTCTCTTTAATATTGCCTTCCTTTTTCTTTTTCTTTTTGTAAGACCAGACCATAACCTGACATCTACATTTTTTCAGTCTTGATTTCTTCTGTTCTTCTGTGTGTATTATCACAATTATTTTTTAGTTGCTTCATATCATGACAATCAGTTTCTTGAGCTTATTCAGCCTGTTTCTTAAATTGACAGCTATCATTTTTAAGTACTGTAACTTCAATTTTATATGAATTTTCATTTCTTGAAATGAGGGATCAGGATGAGAACTCTGTTTTGTCTTTGCTAATTTAAATTAAATCCAACTACTTTTTTCTTGTTCTGCTATGTTAAACATAAACTTCTTTTCTGTAAAATAGTTTTGACTTCTGGAAAAGGTTGAGAGTGAAAATATGTAAGGTGAACTGACTGGCAGGTCCTTGTGGAATATGAAGTGCTTTTGGACTTAAGACTTAAACCTTCATATCAAACTTACGTCTATATTTTCTACAGTAACCCTCCTTTCACAGTATTTATCACAGTCAGGCAAAAAAGTTCTACATAAAATACATAACTCTCAGCTTATCTATAACTTTGGGAAAAAAATTACACTTTAAAAAAGTTTATAAAGTAAATAATCAGTTTAATTTTTACTAGAAATATCAAATTAAGATAAAGTGGATTCATCTGTACTTCCTAAAACAAAAGAGAAGAAAATAACAGAGAAACAAGTCTCTTTGTTCTGTGTGAAAGAGAATACTTAATCACACATCAGCAGAGAATTAAAAAACATAGCAATACATGAAAGTATTCTTTTTTTCTTCACTGAACAAATTAATTGCCAGCAATGGAAAAAACTACAAAGTGCTGTTTAAAAATAAAAAATACATATCTTAAATTTAATAAACAGGAGCTAACACAGCTAAAATGAAGCTCCAAAAATCAACTAGCAACTCGCAATTGGTTTTGGGTCTCATCAGCTTGAAAAACATATCAAACAACTTTCTTGCGAAAGCAAATTTGGAAGAGTAATTCTACATGCCTGATTTTCTGAGACAGACTCATCACAAAAGCTTCTGTATAAATGTCAAATGGACACTCTCCAGTTTAATTCCTTTCATAGCTGAAATCTGGCCAAATGTGGAGGTCTTAAACCACCTAATAATATTGCTCATAATGTTCCTCATAATATTGTTATTATGCTTTTGTAAAATAGGTAGGAATAATATTCAGTATTCACTAGGAAGTAGCATTTGTCTATCACTAGATATGCTGACAAGTGTAGAAAGGGGATAAAGGGAAGAAATGATTACCAAGTGGGTAAGAAGGATGCAGGATAATTACCTCCTTATCCCCTTATACTGACCTACAAGAGAGCAATATGTTGCAGAAATACAAGGGATATAAGCTTATCTTGCAACTGGAGGTCTCTGAGAAATTGCAACATTTATGCTGTGCAGTCATACACTTCTCCATTTTTGGGGATGACCTTAAACATGGTATTCAAGGAATAATCACTGGAATTAATTCTATACTGCAAACATGTTAATTCAAGGCCACTTTTAAAAAATGCAGTGCTGGTTTTGTTTTCCAAGATTGTCAAAATACCCAAGCCAAAATAAAACAAAAAACGTTTTCACAAAATGCAGGAGTGTGGACAGGGCTGAAAGGTCCCCCAGGAAAAAAAAAAAATTCCTTCAAAATTTCTGGTGAATGTGTTGCTGGTACATACTGAATACCTCCCTCTTCCTGAGAGGGGACAATCATAAGAGAGGAGGTATAGCTAGGGAACGTCTGGCCTCAGAAGCATTAAGTGAGCGTATAATAACCCAAGGGAGAACCATTACCAGCCCACAGAAGCAGGGAGTTGGTCTGCAATTTATGGAGATGAAAATTAGAGTTGAGTATTGAAAAATTCTGGCATTTGTCCTTATTTCTGTATCTTACTGATTATATTGGGAGTAAGTTCTCAGTCGCATTTGTCTGCTGGTTTTATTCAAATGTAGAGAATGTCATTCAAGAATAAGTTGTCCTGTAATGTCTGAAATAGATGGGCATAAAAAAGAATTTGGGCTGCTGCAAATGTTTCTCAAAACACGAGAAATAGAGAAATGCACATTGTATTAACTTTCTCTTTTTTTGTTGCTTTGCGTGGCTTAAATGCTTATCTCTAACATGGTACTGGTATTTTTAGCAGCATAGTAATGGGATCTTAACTCACTGTCATATTACACACAGTTCATCAGACTGTAATAGATCAGAATAGATCAGATCTGGCCGCATGACTAAAGTTTTGTGCCAAGTTAGCCTATCTGAGATGGCAGTTCAATTGTCCCAAACCACCTTAATACTTGAAGTTAGGAGTTCAGTAAAAGAAAAAAATATGGCAAAACGGAGCTTTATGTGTTGTTCACAGGCTGGATGACTAACGGGGATCCACCTTTCTGACTATTTTAATCTGTTTCTCTTCACTGAGCAACACCCATCAGCTTTCCAAGGTGGGTTTTTGTGGTCTTCTGTCAATATTGTTTAAAGCAAATCAAAATTTTATTGTATGGTTTAGTTTCAAGTATTTATTTTAAGCCAGCAAGTGGCATGGTTTTGACTTCCGCTAGTCAGGGCTGGTAACAATTGATGAAAAAAAAGATTAGATTACTGCTTAATGATGACGTCTTCAAAAGCCCTGGAGTGACTGAGGAAGATAAGTCCCATGGAAAATCAATGAAACTTAGGCTCCGAAGACAGTTAGGTGAGTAGAAAATGTTGCTCTAATGACCTAAATGGTTGTTCTTTCTTATGCTCTCTCAGTTGTAATATGCAAGAGAGAATGGGTCTGTGTAAAAATATCCGGCATCTCTGAACATTTTTAGGCTGTTAAAAATCTGAGTGCTAGATCTTTATCTGATTACTATGTCTTGTTCTTACCTAACTTAAGCAGCAATGGGCTAAAGCGTTTTTAATGTAGAAACTGGGGAAAAAAAAAACCCAACCAACCCCCACCCCCAAAACGAAACAAATAATACCCCTTTAAAGGAAGTAGAGGCTATTCAGATAGCAAAGGAAAAATATGTATTTTAAACCATGTCCATTATTAGCTAGTTATATTCTTTAAGTTCTTGGTTTTATCATTCCTGAAAGGTTGTTCTTTAGTACTGATGCTCATTTCAT
This sequence comes from Haliaeetus albicilla, assembly GCF_947461875.1. Lineage (NCBI taxonomy): Eukaryota > Metazoa > Chordata > Aves > Accipitriformes > Accipitridae > Haliaeetus > Haliaeetus albicilla. The sequence goes on along the minus strand of NC_091509.1, from coordinate 6,494,521 downwards.
ACATGCATGTGATGTTTGTTCACATCACACGAAGAGGACACGGTTTTCTCTTACAGCTTGCCAGGCATCACAGATTTGCAATTTCTAGGTGGTGGTTTTCAGTTCAATCCCCTTAATCATTTATGTGGTTATTAGGTCGCTATTCTGTGAACCCTTTTGGGAATCTGTTGTTCTCCTTTCTGGCCTCTTACATATCAAGAATACCTGTTTGCTGCTACTGATCTGATGGCACAGCATTCAGATAACGAGGAGGAGGAAGGCAAAGTTGCTAGATTTCAGTCGTGGTAGTGTTTTTCAAGAGAGAAATGATCAGTAATGCATACAACGCTGGACAGCGATACAACAGTTAAGTTACCTTGATATTTATCGCTCTCTCATGAGGTGTTCCTTGAGCCATACTCGTGTGTTACAGAAGTTGAATAATGGCTTCGAGTCTTATTTTCTGCCCTATTGTCAGGTGGTATAGCACAGAAAGTGTTCCTAGTCTTCCATGTTCTGCCAATTTCTGCCTTTTTCTTGTTTTATAAAGATAATAAATTTTTGTACCATGTTGAGTTCCCATCATAACTAGTGGATATTGGAGAGTACATCAACCAATGACTTACCTGACACATGGCTGCGACAAATCTGACACATGAAGGAGAAAATGAGTATCAGAGATGTGGGAGCGAGAGCCATCACTTTTAAAGATACATAATCCTTTTTGTTAGCAGGCCTTGTAGCAATTAATGTGACTCAGTGACAGAGTGACATATCATTCAGCTGAAGCTCTAACTTCAGTCAGACTCTGTTTAAGGCAAAAGACAAAGGACAGACGGGAGACGTCTCACAGATCTGATCACTATTCATGTAACTGAGATGCTCTCTATAACCAAGGCAGATGTGCACACAGTAGCTCCATTTAGTGCATGTCTAGAGCACATGACATTCGAAGAGAGACTGTGAGAACTGGATTTGTTCTCCCCTAATAGAAGACCTTATTTCTGTTCACAACGACCTAACGGAAGAGCGAGGGGGACAAACCTCTTCTCAGAGGTGTACAGCCGTAGGACAGGAGGCAATAGATAAAAACTGCAACACAGGAAATTCCAATTCAATACAAGGGAGAGGTTTTTACCGTGAGAGTGGTCAAGTACTGGAACAGGTAGCCCAGGGAGGTACCTCATTATCCATCTCCACTGGAAGGTGTCCTGAGCGTCCTGCTGTATTTGGACCTGCTTTGAGCAGCAGGTTGGACTAGATGACCTCTGGAGTTCTTTTCCAATCTACTGGATTCTATGAATCTTTGGTATATCCATGTATTCAAGGAAGGTTAAAGTCTAGATTTACTTATACTAGGCAGTGTGATCTTTTGCTGCTTTGGGTTAGGTTTTTAAGCCTGTATTTGAAGTCATGCTGTGTGATTTTCTTCCATTACAATGACACAGGAAAGCTCAGTGGGCAGCTATAATACAAATTCATTGGTTTCTCAGTAAGGTTAGAAACAAGATGGGGCACTTGCTGAGTAACTAGCTCTACTGGAATACCGGGGATTGCATAAGAAATGCCCATACGTTGGTGATAGTACTTCCCATTGTGTGGTAGTTAAATAGCATCAAAATTAATGAATGAATTTTCTTCCTTTAGTATCACTTTGATGCCATTATTATGAACACTTGCATTATAGACTGGAGAGGGTGACAGAGATGTGGGAAGAGATTTGTCCGAGGCTGTGTAAGGCTGTCATTGAGTTGAGAAATAAAGCTGGGAGTCTTGAAGTCTGTCTGAGTGTACTGCTGCTCAGACCATCCTCTCTGTCCTTGGTTCAGACCAGCTCTGTGACAGAATGAAACAACTGTATTTTCTGATAGTGTTTTACGTATTTTTGTGCTGAACATTCTGAAATGATGCTTCAAACAATAGGGGAAAGTGTGTGCAGCTACACAGATCAAACTAAAGGACTTGATGCATAAAAGTAAATCTTATCTTAATTGCAGCTTACTTGTCAAGGATGGGTGCTTGAAATAGAATATTCAATGTCTGTTCAGGCATCTTTTTTTGTCTAGCTTGGTACATTGACCTTCTTATCCCTTTTATTATGAATTCAAATTCAACTGGGATATGAACTGTAGTGAATATTGCGATGAATCTCGTGATCTTGACAGTAGAAATCATTCTGTGTCATTACCAAGGGATGGAAGCGTCATAATTCGTCATTTTAATCTATGTAACAAGTCTTCTTGCTACCTGAGTATTAGCTATGATAAACTTGCTGTTATTGCATTGTTGCCCTTCTATAAAGTTTTATATGAAGTTGTAATAAAGATACATGTGGTTACAAAAATGGGCACAAAGTGGAAGAGAATTCTAAGGATTTTAATTTTTTTAGAATAAATGCTTGAAACTTTCCTCTCTGGGTTAAAAATTATCTTTCTTATTTAAGTTTTTGGGACCAAATCTGTTTCGGGGGTAACTGCAGTCTATTGTTTTAGAAGAAAGGTGACTGGACAAATACTTCTGGTAGAAGTAGGGATTCCTCTTAAGTGAAGAATACAAAAGCTAACATTTGTTGAAATGTAATGATTCATTTGAATGACCAATTTTCTTTATAGTTTTTTTTTTTAACTAAGATCACAAAATGATTAATAGGTTGATGCAGCCTGCATTTATATTACATTCTAATTCTGCATTATATATTCTCCAATGTCAAAGAGCTAAAAGTTCAAATTGGACTAATTTTCATTATCAAGTTAGGGGTGGGGAACTGTAAATTATTCACCTCCACTGAGGACACCAGATTTATAAATCTGTTCTAAGGAAAGTCAAGAAAGTTTTCTAACATGTCTTGAAGGTACTAATTCGTATCATCATTTCAGTATGTGGAGTTTACAGTCGATAGCTGTTTTCAGACTAAGGCTAGATATCCTTTCACCATTCATATTCCTTTCACTGTTATTAGCAAGAGACTAATTTTTTTTCAAAGAAAATTCTCCTAAAATGTCTATAACTCTACTTTTTCTGGAAACATGAAAAACTAGTTAAATGTAATAAGAAAATCAGTATGGATACTCTGTGTGTGTGGGCAGGTCCTGTGATCCATAACATGATCCTCTGTAATGGCATGCCTTTATGGTTCTCATATGTAACGGTGATCATGTACCTTTCTGGGTTTTTAAGTAGATATAAAAATATGTGCTGTGAAAGTAATAAGAGGATGAGCCTTATTTTGACAGTTCATAAGCCCTTTTAAGAATACCTGGTACGTGTGTGGAAGAGGAGAAATGAATTAAAACCAGAGTTTGTATGTGTTGTCCTTCATTTCCCTTGAAACGTTTATCCTATTTTGTCATAATTAAAACACGAGTTAAATGCTCTGCATTCTTGAAAATCAAGCAAGCGAAGCATGCAGATTTGTTTTTCACCATGTACATTTTCTGACCAACTGTCATCAACATGTTTAAACTGCACTTCATGTTGGATTGAATTGGAGATTATATTCATATATAACAGTAAGATCAGCTAGGTTGAATTCTGAGCTCAGATTTTCTTAAGACTTTGAAGAATTCTGTTGATTTAATGCAGAAAACTCAGAGAAAAATTCGTCAGTTTATGTTAGACCACATGTGGATATCGTAGAATTGTCCAAAGCCATATAGAGAAGATATTTAACAGAATTATAAGCTCTGAAATAAAAACAAAACAAAAAAGACCTCATTTTTTCTAAGATAAGGTAAGCTATGAATTTATTCTTACGCACATGATATTTTAAATACCTGCCTATTCAGCTTTACGTGACTCACTTAACTGTTCTGTTCCAGCTTTCAATATCAGTAATGACGTGTTTCCTGACATCTGGGTTAAGGTGAAGCTATTGTATCTGTCAGTTAACCTCTTTTTTGTCAGCCTGCCATGCTGATAATTTTGTGTGTATAGTAGAGTCATTAAGGTATTCTCTGTCCTCTGGCAGAATGAAAATTTAGGTTTCCCATTCAGTATGAAGACATTTTTTATTTTCTACAGAAATATGTATGCTAGAATGCTTCTAATGTGTAAACTGTATCCCAAGACGTCTGATGGAGGCAATGCCAATGTAGAAAGCATACTCCGTTTCTCACAAGTGATTTAATTTTTGCAAACTTTATTACCAAATAAAGCAAAAACTATTTATTTAGCAGATATTATCATGCAAAATTCATTACAGTGACAATGTTCATGAGAAAGAAATGCCGCAAGTACATTGTGAGGTATTTCATAAATATATAAAATACTTGTGTCACTTTGTACTTGTTTTCAACATATTTAACTTCTTTACAGCTTGAATATTAAATTAGTGACATTTAAAGTGTGTTCTCCCATAGCTTGTGGCATCTTGTAGGTTATTTGGTTTAAAGTAATTATGCTTCATCACAGATTTATGCTCCAGTCAGAGATTCAAACACTATTGAGTTCTACAGTATATGAACGATTGCAAATTTTCAAAAGAGGAGAGTTTTTGAAGGTGTCTGTGTGTTAAGTTAAATTTTTGAATTAATAGGAACATCAAAGATACAGCATCTGGGTCAGAGAAGGACCTCAGCAGAACTGCTGTTTGAAGCCTTTCATTCTTGACCTCCAGGACTGTAATAAACTTTTAAATAATTTTCAAGGGCACTTCAGATACTCTGTCAATTAAACTGCCTTGCAAGCCCTTTTCCTGTTGGCCTGTAGCCATTATTTAATACAGTCATTAAAATTTAGTTTTAGGAGATATTGTATGGCACATGAAGTTCTTTCATCAAATGGCTTTCCCTACAAGAAAGCATAAAAAAAGGGGGTTAGAATATTTATTAAAAAATAAATAAATAAAAATACTGTGATTGCTTAGAGGAGCATTTTGAGAGAATATACCTCTTGGTTACACTGTGCTTTTGTATTCAAGTGCTTAACCTGCATAGGTCAGATGTGATGAAAGCATGCAATGAGCTTAGGAGGACATGTAATACTAAAAATAAATAAATAAATAGATAAATAAAAATTAAAAAACTAATAGTGAATCCTTTTGCCATTCTGGAAATCCTCATGTAGAGCATGGAATGCTGTAGACACAATCTAAGATAAGCTTGCTGAAGACTCAGTTGTTCTGAGATATATTTCCAATATTACAAAACAAAATATTGTGATGAAACCAGAATTCTCTCTTCTGAAAGAAAAAAAATTTGAAGTGATGCATGCCGTAGTGAAGGGTAGAAGGAAGCATTGTCTCACAGGGTGCTATTGCAAGAAATTATGATGGCCAAAGAAGAAGAGGATGACTTGAATGCTGTTCCTTGTTTTGTGACTGTTGTGACATTGGAGATATTTTTTAGTCATTTTATTTCTTTTTTTCCCATGTCTGAATTGTAGGATGGCAGAAATAGCAGTAATATCTGCTAACCACAAGAATGCTTTGAGCTGTAAGACATTTGTTTGTAAATTTGTTCAGTGCCCTTGAATGGAGCGTACTATGTATCTCCACGATATTATTGTTACTAGACATAGCTAAAGGGCTTCAAACGCCATTTGCCAATGGGGGCTGATGCACTGGTTCCACTCATAAGCCTGTAGTAGTTCTCCATGAAATTGTAACTAAACCTTCAGTTCACCTTTGTCAGTAGTTAAGATTACTTCATCTTCAGTTCAAACATTGATGACACTATCCAAATAAAGAGGTGGGGACGTTTGATAATGTACCAGTAATCTTACCTGTGCTCCACTTTCAGCAGAAATTGAGTTTTAGTGAGGCTCCGTGTTGCTTGGCCAGATAGCTCGATCTAAACAGAGAGGTGGTACACTCACAAAGAGAGTGAGTAGCATCTTGTGACACATAGCTGAGAGACATATTTCAGCAGCTGTTCCTCTTGTCCTCTGAGGCAAAACCAAACCAAACCAAACAAACAAAACCCAACCAACCAACCAACCCACAACACTGGCATTGTCTTGCTTTCAAAATTTAGCCTTAATTTCTGGCCACAATTCACAGTACGCGTGAAGACAAGTCTTACCAGCTTGTACTCTGCCTTAGGATCTTGATATAGTTCTTTGCTTGAACTTAATGTTTATGTGTTTATGAAGGCCAGAGTTTCTAAGCTTTAGAATTAAAATCAATAAAGCTATTTCCATGGTTCTGAAATAGCAACAGCTGATATCCCGTTCATTTAGGAATGGAAATTTTACTTCCTTTCTGGCTTTAGCAGAGCTTTAGGGAACTGTCGAACCCTGAACCCTGTTGCACCGATCTCCTTAGGTAGGCTTCCAAGTTTAGGCCCCATGTTTTATTCCTGGTACCTTACACTTAAATTTGTTGTGCAGGGTAACAGAGGATATATGGTCAAGATACCAAGATTTGTGTCATGCTGTTGTGCGTTGGCTCCCTTACTCTCCTACACACAGAGACTCACACACTTAGATCCTACCTTCTGGAATAAGTTTAACCTTCAGTCATTTGCTACACAGCAGAAAATCTGCTTAATGCTGGATATTCCAGAATGATTTTTTGTTGTTGTTTGCTGTTCAGTCAGTCAATTGGTTGATTTTCAAAGAAGCGAGAGTATGAAGAAGTGTCACTTTGTCCATATTTATTTATTTATTACTGCAGGCGTTAATATATTGCTTTGTTTAGTCTAGTTCACAATAGTCTGTCACTCCATGAAGTTATCTTTCCTTAAGCGATTAGGTTCTGCAATCTGCTGCTTATTGCATCTTGAAAAGCATGATATAAATTCAGGTCAGGGACATTGTACTCTAGTTAAGGGACTGAGAGGATCGTAAAGAAAAATGAGAGGTATAGCAAATGTGTTTCCAATCTCTGTAGTATGTATAATAGAAGGCTTTATTCTACAATTGTCAGAGGGGATCTCATCAGAGTTCAGAATTACCTGTTCCTGAAAAAGTTCTCGTGTTGGGTACTTTAAAGGAAAGAGTTCACAGAGTTAAGATTTAAGGGCATAGGCTCCCTTCTAATACAGGGAACTGTGATCACAATGGACTGAAAAGTTCATAAGCTATTTTGAAGACAGTAGTAATATGTACAATTTGCTTTATTCAGAAGCTCCTTCATGATGCAAGTGCACCTGCAGAGCTGCAGAAGGAAAGGAATTTTCCATTCTGTTGTCATCTGCTGGCCTCCAAAGGTAGCTGCCTAAAAATAATGGACTGGATCAGCTTCAACCGATTTTTTTTAATTTTTCTTTTTTTTTTTTTTTTTTTTTTTAAGAAACCTATCCAGGACAGGCTGAGGAACTTGGGAGCCCAAAAACCTCGATTTGAGATAACCCAGTTGCAGGGAGTTTTAGCCATTGGCAAGTGAGGTGTCCAGAGCTGTCTGTTAACAATTGTCAAACTCATGTGCTCTGTGTTCGAGCCCCTCTCCAGCTGCTGGTGGGAAGCTACACTTGTCTCTATACCTCCAGCCTTGGAGAAGGCTTCCACAGCCTTCCTATGGTTTTGCTAACTTGCACCCATTGTATATGCTGAAAGTGTTAATAAAGACATTGTTGCATAGTTTAGAAAACCAGGAAAAACTAATAGAGAAATCTGAAAAAATCTGTGTTTGGATCTCTTGTTCTAAGCCCGACAACTGGAATAAATAACTTGCCCCTTAGAATCTATCTCCCAACAGTGTTTCAGAGAGAAACAGGTGTCCCCAAACAGTACAGGTTTGAGTCCTTAAAATAACGTATTAAAATGTAAGTAATAAATAGATACATAAACCAAGAAAGGGAAATGATGGTGGGAGTTTCTGGTTTAAGTTCAAGTGGGCTTCTAACTTTGGAAATTGTGTTCTTCAATTTTTATCATCATAATCTACTATTTTTTTGCTTTCCTTTTCTGTTCCCTGTCTCTTCTGTTGACCTGGTGAAATGGTATATTCATATTTTTTCCCCATTTTTTTGAAAAGCCCAAAGTTTCATTTTTAAAAACCTTATATTTTTACTCTTCAGAATTATCAAAGCTCTCTGTCCCAAAACAGACTCTCCTTTCCCAGGTGGGTGCATGTATGTTTTAGAGGGAAGATGCTTTTTGCTGGTGCTGCTCTCCAAGAGACACGCTGTCCTTGGGAGTGGAGCTGACAAGCAGCTTGGGCACCGGCACGACCCACAGCCTCCCTGTGCAGCGCCGGCAGCACTGCCGGCACATTGCCTCGCTGAGGACGACGTCTTTGTCTGAGCTTCTTGTCCAGGTGATGCCTCCGCTAGAGGTAGAAATGGAAAGGAAAACGGAGGCTGCTTGCATTCAGCCAAAGGAAGTGCATGCTCCGTCTCTCTGTCTCGGTCTCGCCCATAATACATGAGATTTTTTTCTTTCCGGGAAATTTCCCACTAGTTTTTTTTTATTTTCTCCACATTGTTATCAGAGGTACTGGGCTCAGGGCCTATGGAGACATTCACAAAAGGATTGAGACTCCTCTTTTCGATTTCCTGCTGTGTTCTAAGTTTATCATTTGGAATTGGGTCAGATCATAACACAGCAAAATATTATTGAGCAAGCTGAGTAGCTGGGCCTTTTTCTTTAGTTTGGCTGTTCTTCCAAAAAACCTTTAAAACATCCTTTTTCTCCTTATCATAAGCAATCCTATATCAGTATGGTGTTTATTTTTCTAAACTGAAAATAAAAATAAACCCATACTTTTTCTGATCTGCATTTAAAATGAAACATTCTTAAATTGTTCATTCAGCTCTTACACATATTCCTGTTGAACTCGTTAAACCTTTGCAACAGATTAAAATTAAGAAAACAAAAACAGAAGCTTGAAATTGGTCAGATGTGGAGAGGCCCAGCTACTGGAAAAATGAGCTCGAGACTGACATAGTGAACACTTACCATATGTTTGATTTTAAGGAACATTTTGATAGTTTCCTATATGTATTTATTTTAATTCACAGATGGGTATCATATATAGCCAGTGTGAGAATAATCTTTGAAAAATCTGTTGCTTTTTAAAATCAAATTTCTGAATTTGAAATATACTGACAACACATTAGACAGAATCCTGGAAGCTGTTCCTGGTAGATTAGGTCTTCCTGTTTTAATATGGAGAATAGTCTTAAAATTGCTAATTCTGTGTAATTTGGGGTAATTAATAAATGCTTCTTGGGCTTATAGTAATATATCTAATTATTTACTTATAGATCTCTTAGACAGTCCTCTTAACTGCAGGATGGTTATCTGTGAAGCCATTATTTCCTTGATTACTGAAATTCTGAAAGACAATTTTCATTTTGTACTCATTTGTTTTAATTACAATTTCATGCCATAATACCTTTAAAACAACAACAAAATACTGCCTATCAGAGGAATGAGCTAATCTTAGTTGGTTTATGGTCATAGCTCCTGAGGTGAGTTTTCCTGGATATGCAAAATACTATGAAATATGACAAGCTTAGCTTGTGCTAGAAAACAAATAATTGCTTCTACCTTCTAGATGGCATGAAAACTGGAGATTTGAGCTGGAGCAGATTCTACTGTCCATTTCTAATAAACATGGATAGGATATGTGGCTTGTTTTTGTCAAGGGTTAGACAGATGGTTGTCTAAACTGGGTAGCTCTGCTGAGAGTTTTCCCCATGTAAAATATATGTATATATATCATTTGCATATAAAGACAGATGATATAAAGATCTTCCTTGCTCCACATTTCCCAATGCTGCAAATTAGTCTTGAGTAAATATATCCTTTTAGCTAAAGAAATGAAGTCTCAGAATGTTACTGTAAACACTGTATTGGTCAGCAAGTGTCAAACTCATTGCTGTTGGAAATTACTTCTGTTGGTAATTACTGAATACAGAGAGAGGAGCCTGGACTGGAACCAAGATTGACATTTGGGCTTAATAATATAATGAGGCTTTAATAAGCCAGTAATAGGCAGCCTCACAAAATGAAATGAGCAAAGATTACAAACACATAGATCAGTTCCTTGGATCTTAAATACATAAATTGTATTAATCTGTATTGATAAAAATTAATTGCTTATTTTATATGGTCCAGATGTAATTATAGATCAAGATAACATTTCTTAATAAGGCAACATAGCCTTTCAAATTTCAAACCTTATGAACTATGCAACCATGACTTTAGGAGACCTAGAGCACAAGTTCTATTTGCTTCTTTATTCTGGCTTTTTTTCTGGCTCTCTCCCTTCTTGTGTGGTGCCTGTGCCCTTTCTGCCTTGACTCCATTTGTTCTGAACTGTTGTACTGTCTCCGTATATTTAGGCCTGAGTTTGAAAGTCTCTCTGTATTGGAGGTTTATGTTACAGTGATGTGATGGCCAAATCAGGCCTCCAGAAACTTTTATTTTCAAATTTAAGTTTAGTAAACTGAGCACAGGAACAGTCCAATTGACTTTCCTGTAACACATGTATAAATATGTGCAGGTTTATGGTTGGAAATCTGCTCTGCAGACTCGAGTTTACTGCAGTCCCATCAAAGACAGTGATACTGGAATCCTCCCACACAACAAATCAATGTGACAGGGTCTTAAATAAGCAGAAATAAGGAAAATAAGAATGTGAAACTTTTGTTATAATACACCAATTCTTACCTACTAATTTCTGAAGGTCATCTGTCAGGGTTTTTTTAATGTTATTTTATCATACCATTTTTAGTGTGAAATATATAGGAGGACTACAGTGTGAGCTTTTAATTATTATCTTTTAATACTGTTTGATTTTTTTCTGGCCAAGAATCAAGTCTTCCAATTCAGGTTTGTCTGCTCTGTAGATTTTGGTTTATCTGGATGGCCACTGATGGGATTGCAGATAGGATTACCTTGTAAGTGTGGCTCTTGAAAAACTGAAGAGGGTTTTTTTTTAAAAAAAGTGTCCAAAATTTTGGTATTAATATATACCAAACAGGTCTAAGCAAAACAACAAACAGATGCCCTATATGGATTACTGAAGATCCTTTTTCCTCGTTGTTGCCCAGCTTCAATTTTCTGTGAAGTCACTGTTACTTCTTCTCTGATTGCCATAGTATTTTAAGCTTTCTGCCAAAATAGGTGCTAAAGATCTTTTGTAGAACAGAATGTGAAAGAAAAACAACACTTAGATGTACACTAAAGAAGAAAAAAGATCATAGCCAATACTTTTCCTTTACTGGTCTTCAAAATAAACCTTTTTTGCGCACATTAACCTCAATACACACAGTGTGCGCAATGAATGTGAGTTGTTATGGTGAGGTAGTGTTTTTTCATAAGGCTCTGTGTGGGGTATTTGGCAATATGTGTTTTACATGTAACACTCTTGAGTTAGCGAGTTTCCTACATGTATAAAAGATACATCTGAAAAACAGGAAGGATATATTCTGTATAAAAAAAAAAATCCCAGTTAATTTAATTTGGATTACAACATGTTTTTCCAAAAGTAATGTAAAAAGTGCATCGTCATAGTCACATGTTTATTTGACAGTCCTATTAAGACATCTTCACTCTGAAACAGTAAAGGTGTGTAACAAGGAAAAAAACGGGATTTTGAACATGACTGATATTTTTTAAAATTTGTTGAATTAAGGTATATATGTTTTTTCTAAAAGCTTGTCAGTCCCCTCTGACTTCATCAAATAAATGGAGGGACATGTCCTGGAGACAAGAAAAGCTTATGAAAAAAGAAGTGATGTGACATATGAATTTTACTAGTGAGAGAAGAGCAATTATAAATCATTGTTTTCACAGAGTGTTTTTGCTGTTTTTTACTTGCCTATATATACAGCTATTTTTTGTCAATGTTGTAACTAGCAACCTCTAGCATACTGAAGCTGACTTGGTGGATTGGAGGTAAAAGCAGTGATAAGCTAATGGTAAGATGGACATATTTTAATGATGTTGGGAATATATAAAATTGAATATATTGTCGGCTCTGGTCACAAGTGCATCTCATGTTGCTGTTTTCCTTGCTTTGTTTTGTTTTTGATGAAAACTCTTCATTGTTTCTTCTCATTAACGTAAAATAACTGGAATAAGTTTCATATCACCATTCACCATTCCCACTTGACTTGACATTTTCATAGTTCAGATGAGGCTCTAATAACCTTTCTGAGCTCTGCTCGCTCTAATGATGTCCATTCATTTGGGCATGGCTGCCATGGTAAATAGTATACTTGTACCTAATTAAAAAAAAAAAGCTGCCATGAGAATGAATATTTAGCATTTTTGGCAAAAATACAATCAAAATACAATCAAAAATACAATATTTTGATAGCAAGTACAGTTGCCTTGATAGAATTTTTTTTTTTCCTTTGGAACTAGATTGTTTTGTTGTACATCCCTATTTGCCCCCTTGTCTGAAAGTGATAGCGATCCAGAAAATTTGCTAATGTGATAACTCAGTTTCTTGTTGAAATTACTTTTGTCTTCCAAAGCACAAGAAAATGGTGTCAGGAGTTATTCTGAGGTTTACTCTGGCGTAGGTTATGAATATAACAGCTGAGCATTGCAGAAAGGACGATGAGACAGGCTTACGTGCTGCAAGATTTACTTGTGGGGGGCATAGCTAATGGCATGTGTCAACTCTAAGGGTGTAAGTAGCAAAAAAGAAAAGGGGCGAGAGACCGAAAAAAAGGAAAACTTCCTGTGGTCAGCTGGGTGGAGGCAAGGCAGGGTCTCCCAGACGAGTGCCTTCTGCACAGACCTGTCCCACAGGGACTGTGTAATTCTGGCCAGGACCTGCTCAGGCATCCCTGTGCTCCCTCCTGCTTAAGGTGCCCTCATCAGGTGCAGGGGGTGATGTGACCAGGGCGGGTGTCGCACACCCTCTGGCTGTTAGGCTTTCTGCAGGCATATTCATGGGTGATGCTTATCGCCTACTTAAATGACTATTATCTACCTCATTACTCATAAAGTCTTGTTTTCCTCTAAAGAAAGGAGAACCTACAAAACAAGGGGTAGGAAAAGGAGGAGGAAAGAAGTAGTGATTTTCATGCCGTGAGGCATGAAACAGTATGCCATGAGGCAACATAACAATATCAGGATTTGCGGCTGCAAAGCCATGAGAACAACAAGACAGGAACACCGGCATGGGAGCAGGGGGAAACCTCTGCCCCGCAGCTGAGGGGTGAAGGCACCCGGCAGCTACGGAATTGCAGAAGGAAGGCCCTTAGCATTGCAGAGGTTAAGGCCCACCTGGCCCTGTGGAAAAAGAGACTGAAAGTTAGAATAGCAGTGACAGGCAAAATATTCTAAAGGAAAATATAGTAGTCCTGCACAATTATTTTTATTCTTTTTTCAGTAATTTTTATACTTTTGCTTCAATCCCTTTCCACGCTTTACTAAATGATGGCTTGAGGAAAGACAGCAAAAGATATTTTTACTGTACAACTAAATGTGGGAAGAATCTAAATGGCATAGAATACTCCTGGAGAGAAAATGAGAGAGTAGATGCTCCATCTGTGAGGATTTTCTTGTTTGCCACAGCACTCTCTTGGGCCTTTTTATTTCTGATGTTTTGTGTTTGTAAACTGGTAACTTTTTGTAAATCATTCCATTGAAGCAAAGAAACCTTTAGCTAATATTTGTTGCCAAACACCGAGAGCTGATGGTGAGCATGTTGGTAACCTTTAATGGAACCTGGAAAAGCATGAGCTGAGTGTACACTGAATGGCAAAGATGCTGTGTAATATACTGGGGGTATGGAGAGAAAGTGCGAAAGCATGCACTCCAAGCATCTGAGCTGCAGGACACCTACAGTGATGGCATTTTCTAGTCCCTATGTTATTGTTGTAATGAGAGTTAAATGCAGAAAAACCGTCACTCGGGGTGCGCGGAAGAAACTCAGCTCTCATACAAGAAATGCCCCAGGTGCCCTATTTGCCAGACCGATGAAGGAGACTTTCGCGTTGCGTGAGCACCGCTGCAGCAGCACCTGGACGCGTGCTCCATCCAGCAGACGAGTCGCTCTCTTCTCCAGCTTAAGTTTTTCTCTGGTGTGAGACAGTACAGATTCATATATATAAGTATATTCAGGGAGCCCCAGCAGTCATAGGAACATGTTCTCTTTGTGCTCTCCAAACAAACAAAATGTGCGTTTACCTGGTGATTTTGTAGCTCTTTTCTGTTCAGCCTCTCAGAACACTGAATTAATTGCATGTTAAGGAGACAGAAGTCCTTCTATCCCTGCAGTCATAAATAATTTCTGTAAACACTGTTTTTCTTCAGATCACAAGATGAGAGAAAACAGAGTTCTACTCCAAATTAGGAAGAAAATCCCGAGTGAAGACCACATTCCCTTTGTGACACCTGGCCGTGTTAGTGAGCAACAAATTGACAGTGAAAACAGGTAGCTGGTGTAGGTCTTCTCCATACATTTGGCTGCACCAGAGATTTTGCCTCAGAATGGCTCGGTTTGCACCCTAGGGCAAGAATTCAATCACACGTATAATGATGTGAGTAAACAGACTAGGTCTTACCTCAGCAGAATCAATGCCCCAAATAGGCCATTTTAAATGGGAACTCCCAGCCTGAGGAAGAGCAGCAGCCTGTGGAGAACTGGCGTGGAAGCGTGCTGGGCATTTTACATTCCGCTTGACGTGGAAACATCCTCGCTTCTGGGAGTTGAGGGGCGGGAGGAGGACCTTCAAATCACAAAGTCCGCGTGTGGAAGTAACCAGTGTAGGCAATATGTGGGGTGAGCCCAAACATGTACCCGTTCTATCTACAGTAGCACTCTGAATTTTAGTGTAATTAATTAATTTGGGCTTGAATGGCTGTGTTTGGGTAGAATTGGGATGCCAATTGGCACCCAACTATTTGAGCATCTCTAAAGGTATGGCAATATTGAGACAGACCTAAGCTTGAAATGGTAAGTAGTATTTCTTTGCAAAGAGAAAGACGGACTCAGGGATAATTTATATGTTTGTTTAATAGAAAGAACAAAGCATTTTTAACAGTCAGTGAATTAGTATCTTGTTTAGAACACAACTGTTTTTTACATCCTCTGGCTGGGCATGGCAGCATCTTTTCCCACCAATATTTATATGATAATAAAATATTGAAATAATAAAACAAAGCCGAGAGTGCATTTTTAACTTATATTGCTCATATTAGATGCTGCTTACAGACAGTTAATGGATTTTTCCCTCTCCAGCTTTATACATTGAAAAATAGTCACAACAGTAATAAGAAAGCTTCCTTAAATTTTTTTTCAGTAAGTTATGTTCACCTTTTAAAAAAATACTGTATAATTTGTTAATCTGTTTTCGCTGCCAAACTGGTTGTCTTATTCAACAATAAATTGAATACAAAGCTTCCCCCAGGCAGAGAGACAGAATACCAACCCCTGAAAGTCTGGCAGCTTAATTGACATTTGGTGGTAGCCTTAGGCAGAAGTTAATTTCTGCACTGTTTATATATACACATATACTTTTCATAAAGCATGCAGGCAGTACTGCAGATAAATTAAGACTAATTCATATTGTAGTTCCCAGGTATACACTTGTTGAAATGACATGAAACCATTTCATTTTATGAGTGAAGGAGTTCCTCACAATTAACCAAATCTGTCAGCCTCGTAGGAACAGTGTGTTTCCAGGCAGTTGTATGAGGTTTTCAGAGTGTTATTTTTATTCAATTGCCATCCAGTGAATACAGCAATCTCGAGAAGTAAAACTAAGGGCTTCAGACCTTATTCCCAGAAGATGTCCCACCTACCTGAATGCTGCTATTCATGACTAATAGTTACCAGACAGGCTGTTAGGGCAAGTGTAAACTTTATTCATAAAAGCAACGCTATGTATGCATAACTCACTGTTTCAAGTAAGTGCCAGGCAAGCCTCCTTAATAATGCATAATCCACAATAAGGTAAGAATAGAAATATCAGGCCATTAAAAGGTAAATGGAGGATTTATTTAAATTATTTGATTTAAATTACATTTTTAATAGTGATCTATTTCCTTTGTCTATGCAAATTGAAGTCAGTGAACGAAGTCCAGGCTCCAGCAGTAAAACTTCTGACTTTGCAAAGGAATGGTTTTGCTCCATGCCAGCTGTGGAGTTGGTCCATTTCTCTTACCGTACCAGTCCTTCATATATATCGTGATGAAAGTTCTGGCTTTGTAAGGCTAATCCATTAGAGCTATTTGATTTATACCTATCAGTGCTATAGGCATAGAAAATATTTATGAAACTCATGATCTAAAGTGCAGTATTTGAAATAGATGTATACGATTATAAAAACAGTATCAGTCACCCTGGTAGGGAAAAGTCTGTAAATCAAAGCTCAGAGAGTTTTTTTCTGTAGTCAGTGAGACTCTCTATGCCTCTGAGTATGGGAACAATGGGAGGAAAATAAACCAAATGTATTTTTTCAAGTACTTTAATATACATACCATTGAATGTTGCATTCCTAAGTGACAAGCAAACAACTGCTTTGAATTGCCCTATTCTTAAAGTGAACTTAGTTTTTCTTTGATTTCACAATACATATTGTCTTGTTTTGAAAAAAATCTATGTGACAAAACTGTTTTGATGATACAAATCATTAGCTACAATAAAAATCTTCAATAAAGTCATCATGGGGTTTGGGTTTTTTTGAACTATTCAGGAATTACAAAAGGCAGGTATTACAAGAACTCAATAGGAGCATTACTTTTACCCGGACGCAAGTCATAGAGCTGAAAATCTGCTTGATGATCAGAGGCTCAACAGTAGCAGCTAATTTCTAGCGACTTGCTCGTAGGTAGAGTCACAGGGAATGGGGATGTGCCTAAAGCATGTTTGGCAGCTGTTGGGGCCGGAGAGTCTCCCGTTGAAGACAGTGGGACCAGGTGTAGTTCCACATGCACCGTCAGGTTCTCAGGTACAAAGTGTTAATGGCCTCTGAACTGAAAGTTCTCCTTTAGTTCTTGCTTTGTATAACACACATACTATGATTATCATAGTATTTATCAGCACACCTTTGACCAGTCTTGCTGAAAGATGCAAAAGAAAACTTCTCTAAAGGCGGCATACGATAAAAAGAGAAGTTGGACAGTTAGCTATAACTGACATGGTGTCAACTGCGTTACGAGTTCTCTTAGGCCTTTGCTATGTACGAGTATATAGAACAGGGTGGCACAAATAGGTTGCTCTTCTGAGTTCATGCTGTCAGTGGATTTTAGCTGCTCGTCACTGACGCTGTTCATCAAGGAGATGTGCCAGCAGTGCGTGTGATAGCATGTTAGATATACAGAGAACTACCCATAGCAAATCACCTGCAGGTAATCTGCAAAACCCTTCTATGCTCTGTTGCTAAAATTAAGTTTATGGATAATTTATCACCTACTTGTCTCTTGAATAAATTACACGTACAAATGAAGAAAGAAAAACTATGACAAGTGTTGCTTTTGGCTCTGGCAAATAGGCATGTGAGAATCTCTTATCAAATATCTCACAGACTGTTCTATTTAGCAGTTCATGATTGTGAACAAGTGATTCATTCTTGTAGCTATTGTTTTTGCAGTACAAACATTAAATATTCTTTCACTTCCATGACAACTTAGAAATTATCTATTATATTTGACATGTCAAAACAAACTGATTTATAAAAAAAAAATCAGAATTTAATTTCAGGGAAACTGTAGCTGTGGTTAAAACTTTCAGTTATTTTGCTTTCACGTACTGTCATTTGAGTCTTTCCAATGTATCTTTAATATAAAGATGTTACATTATGTTGTAAATATGAAACTTGTTTCCCAAGGTGTTTTTTTCCAGTTTCCCCAGTTTCTTCTCGAAGAGGTATTTTCAGGATATTTTTGTGGTCTTTTTCTTGTTTACAAATACTATTGTAGGTTTCTTAAATGTAAATAATGGGAGAGGAACCAAATGGAATGAACTTTGGAAACTGACATGATAATAAATGCCCCACTGATTTTGTGTTAAACTACACATGTACATTTTTTAGTACTGCATTAATCAATAGATCTTTTTTTTAATTTCACTTTTATAAAATCTTACTTCTCATAGATACTCATGTGCTGCCCCTGAGAGTTTGCTTTAACTCCTTGGTCCTGCAGTAGGTCTGTCGTCTATGTTAAAAATCTGTCCAGAGGCCCTGAGACATGTTTAAATTTGCATGTATTTTATTTTTCTGCCCACGATTCTAGAGGTAGATGGAAGATTGGATCCCTTTCTTTGCTGAAAGCCTGAGACCTTTTTTTCAGTTTGAAGATCTGAAAGACTCTTTAAGTTTAAAGATTTTTTTTTTCTTTAATTTTGATTGCCTTTGGCCAGTTCAGGTGTTTGAGCTCATTTTTCAAGTCTGCTGGACTGATGCTCTTGCCCCTGGCAGCACAGCTCCGCCGTCTTGCTCCTTGCCAGCCACATATGCAGTGCTAGGGACTATTATTTTAAAGCTCTCAGCAAAGTTAGTACAGCTGGTTCACGTGCACATTAACCCTCCCACTCACTCATTTCATTCCAAAATGTCAAAAATCATAGGGAGCTTTCAAAAAAACCTTAAGAATAATGGACTCAGATTCTTGCTGTGACAAATACACAAAGTTAATGATTAGTTTCCACAAATAATTATACTGTTAATGGAGCAGAGAAAAAAAACAGCTTATACAACTGGAGCAAATGACCTTAGTTTTAAGAATGTTGATGTTCCTGAAGTACCTCATGCTGTCTTGGGTTTTTTTCAGGGGAAAAAAAAAACCACAACACCTAAACCCGCCAACTATTATCCAAATTCAGTTATTTGTGATTAATACTTAGATTTTTAGGTGATTAATTTTCTTCTTCCTGTACGTGATTTTTGTTTGCATTTTGCATTTCACTCTCTTTGTGTTTTAAGTGAAGATCAATTTGGTTTTTATGACTTATTTTTAATTTCCTTGAGCTACCAGAATGATACTACATTTGGGTTTGCAGTATAGCAAGGGAATCTCACCTAAGATGATTCTGTGTATTAGGCAAGTCAATATCTTTTAGAAACTGCAAAGAATTCAAAGAGATATACCACTGATTCCCTTCAGTTCATTAAAACAAGTTGCCTTAAAGATAGAGTTTGTCCTTCCTTTTCCAAAACAGTTCTTTTACACAAGTTTTCTGCTTGGATGATTCTGTCTGCCCAATGCCATAATATGTAAAGATGTTCTGCTGATGGTTATGACCACCCATAGGAGACAGCTTCCGTTCCCATGATTGTTTTTAGAAGATCATTCCTGCTTTTTACAACTAATCTTTTTATAGCCCTTTAAGTAGACTGTAAGGCTAGGTAAAATTAGAACTGTTTACATCAGGTTTGATGACTCAGTTTTCTGTTACAAAGACAGAAATAGAAATGTCAAGATATGAATACTTTTGACAAGCTATTTCATGGAATTCATTCAAAAGAAAAAGTGCATTTTATTTTGAGTTTCTCATTTTGATACAGACTTTGTAATATAGTTTAATTCACAAGTGGATGAGTAGACAGTACATGACAAGTAATCACGATTATTCAAAGTAAACATTCTTATGAAAAAGGCATTGCAATATCTTTAGAAAATATCTTTGTTATATTTTAATCTGTGCAGAAAACCTGAAATTTTAACTTTTTATTATAAATCATACTCAAAAGGAATCTTATTACATTTTTCCATGACTTAAAAATTTCATGGGCTAATTATCCATAGTAAAAAACTTTTGTTAGTACCATCTGTATGTTCAAAGTGAAATAATGTAATTATATATTCAGTACATCATTCTCTTACAACACATTCTCAAATACAGTGAATGTTGTAAGATAGACCACGCCTAAATGTATACCATTTCTGTTCAGTATTACTAGAAGTTCTGTAAAGATTCACTAATTTGCTATATAGTAAATGTGCTATATTGTATCTTGTGTCTATTGGAATTTGGTAAGAGGAATGAAAAAAAAGTAAAAAACCGAAAGGTTTTAATAATGAAAAGGTTTCTGTGCACTCTGCTCATCGGGGGCGGGGGGGAAGACTAGCAGTTTGAAAAAAAAATCCAATTAAGTGTCATTTGTATTATTGCCAAGATAACTGTTATGAGTAGGATTTGAAGCTAAGCCCATGCAGTATGCTACTGTAAAATATAGCTAATATATTTATGTGGCAAAAGTATTCAGACAGTTTAAACTGTGCTGAGGTTGATAATCATAAAGTTTCTAATAAAAGAGGGTTCAGTGTGATAAGATTTCCTGAGCAGGAGTTAGTATAATATTTAGAAGTAGGTATTTGTCTGCTGAGGAGTTTGTGAAGCTTCTTCTACAATGTAGCTGTACTTCTCAAAATCATAGTAATCCACAAGTGTAGAACCATCTAGGATTTTAATAAGAAACATAATACCAGGATTAAATTTTGCTTGATTCTTCAAGCAATGCAGTTTCAAAAACAAATCAAAGGTAACCACCTGGTAAAAATACTAGTCAATGTAATAGACCATAACTGTGATCTTTAAAACTGAATCTCGGTGTGTTGTTTTCTTTCTTTTGTTTCATGGTGATTTGAAGATTAGGTAAAGACTTACGTAACCAATGTTCTCTCTTCTTCATGTAAGGAGGAAGATTTCTATTATAATATATGGGGGAGTTATCAGTCCTGCCCCTAAAAAATGCCCTGTCCCAAACCTGTATGGAGATGTTCTCTATCTGTAAAGTGCTGTAAGTGCTTTGACTTCCCATTGGAATACAAAGCTTTACAAAATCAAAATGTCTTATACTAAGTGCAGAAGCTATCCTAAGATTAATGCAGTTTTAGGGTTGAGAAATTAAG
Organism: Haliaeetus albicilla; assembly: GCF_947461875.1. Lineage (NCBI taxonomy): Eukaryota > Metazoa > Chordata > Aves > Accipitriformes > Accipitridae > Haliaeetus > Haliaeetus albicilla. The sequence goes on along the minus strand of NC_091509.1, from coordinate 6,473,836 downwards.
CGGGCCAGTGTCATGTATAACTATAATCTGTGCACCTATGCAGTGTGTTTCTCAAGCATCAACATTTGAGATACATCACATATTTATGTTGCTTCCTTCCTAATGTTACAGTAAGTATAAAAACTTTGTAATGTTTGCTGTAACTGCTGAGTCTGGTCAAAGGAGGCACAAGCAAGGTAAGTCATTTGATTTCAGTGTTATGTTTTTTATTTCGGACTGTATATTTTTTAGGCCAAGGATTATGCACAATTTTCAGAGAAATATACGGAGGCAGTCATCTTGAATCAGTGTAAGGAATGGTATCAATTTCACGTATGTACCATTTCTATTAGTCATCATAATTGGGGACTGAAAAAGTCTAGGCAATGAAAAACTATAAATTTTGCACTTGGTTTTTCTTTTCCTAAAATTCTGTCTGCTCACTTTTTCCTCTTAAATAAAGTAAAAAGTCCCATTGAGAAATCCTGACTGCAGAATGCTTGAGCTCAAGGTAGCTCTTTAGGTAGGGGACACGAGGCTGCATACACTGGCATGCATACTTGCTGTATGTAGGTAGTCTTACATAAACCGGATTGAAAATATGCTTGTAAGCCTCACAACTTCTGCTCCAACTCTTCCCAATCTGTGAACATTAAAACCATTTTCTCTTTAGATTTGGTTAGGATTTTCTCCTTTGTTGAAAAGATCCAGGGAAAGGTTGCCCAGAAGAGGCATTCTCTTACCTCAGTTTTGTCAAAGGGAAAGCAAGAAAAAGGAGGATTAAATAATCAACAATAAAATAAATCAGAACCCAGATCAAATGGAAACATTTCAGTTCTTTTACATTACTGTTATAATATGCTAATTGGTGTGTACCTAGTGAGATCTGCCCTATTCTATCGATTTTAAAGTCATTTTTTTTCTAGGTGCTTCTCCATCATCTTGATGAGCAAAACTTTTTCTCTGAAATCGGTGACCTCTGCATTTCTACTAGTCTTTTTATGGGTGCTAGTTCTGTATTTTTTTAGTTCAGATTTTTGTTATACTTGCAGATACCTTCCTTGTTCTGTATTTTTTTTTCTTTTTCTCTACACTGTAAGGCTTTTTGTAGCATGAATAATATTGCTTTGCAATTCCTAGTCATGTGTCTTAATTTTACCTTTTAAAAGGCTATTTCATCATATAAAAATAACAATGCTGGGTATTCCTGTCATCTGTAAAGACTGAGCTGCGGAATCATATCACTAGAGATCCTGAAGTAACTTTCTGTCTCTTTAGACTCTGCAAGATTTCAGAGGCAAAGAAAATAGATTTGCATGGGACTTAACCCTGTACACTCTCTTCCCAATTTGAGAGACAACTTAATTTCCTTTACCAAGAGAAATCAAAGAAACAAATTTCAAAACAAAGCGGAGTAAGATCTCCTTTTAGAAACAACTGGTTGGGTTTGGGGTTGTTTTGGTTTTTTTTTTAGTTTTGAGTACACTGAGTATATTACAGCCACTGCAACCGTCCCACAAGTTTTCCCAGTCCCTCTGGCCTGCCCAAGGCCATGCTTTTGAAGATGGATTCTTTACTCCCCAGGAGGAATTGGGATAGTTTAACCATCTCACAGCCATGCCTTTGTAACTAAGTGTCCTTGGGTTTTTGCTGCTCTGGGCCGTTACAGAAGCTGTTCAGTGTGGGCTGTCACAGAGGGGCACTGGGAGAGCTCAGTCAGTTTTCCTGGATATCTTACCTGCATTTTGTACAGTTCACATTTAGTCACAAACTGTGCGATACTGCCTTCACGTGCTGGATGCTGTTACCACGTTGATGTGAAATAAATCCATTACAAATCACTTGAGTGTATAGACCATATAATTTGTTTTCTCTTCTTGTTTTCAGTTCAGGGAAAAAGGGCTCAGGGAAAAATGTCATAGAAAATGTGCTATTGTTAACGACATTGCTGTCTAGTTATGGGAAGTGTGGAACCTGGAAAATCACTGATGTTGGTGAATTTACTTTAGTGCCTCGTGCCCAAGGTCTGAAATCATATGTGTATGACAGGTATGTTAGAAATGGAGCATCAGGTACGGAGTACTGATTTCTAGTATTTGTTCGTAACAGTTACCCTTTTCTTACATGTTGTAACATGCTCACCTATCTTAAGAAATAAAGCTAAAATATGGACAAGCAGAAGTGGTAGCGGGAGTAAAGTGAAAATGAAGAACTTGAGAAAGGCAAAGGATTTAGAAGACTGGCAGAGAAAATAGTGGTCTGAACAGGCACAGGAATAGAGCTAGGAGATAAGGCAGGGAAGGAACGTGGTTATGAGGCTGTTCAAGGAAGGATTTATCTCACCAAAAGCAATGCTGTTTGTCAGTCTCTGTATTTGCTAAAGCTCATTCAGTATTCATGATGATATATGGAAATAATAGTAGAGGGAAGAGGCATACTTAGAGTGTGATACTTTTCCTTTCAGCTGTTTTTATTTAAATGAATGGGAAACCCTGCCATGTGGTAGACTTTTCAGATGAGCTTCTCACAAATTACTTAGTACTCCATAACTTAGTACTGATGAAGTAACGCTTTCTTTAAAAGCAATTATTCGTATGTATGAAAGTGTCAGCGGCTTGTGATGTACTATGGGCAAATTTAGTGTGCTGCTAATAGAAGTTAGCATACTAAATTATCTAGACAGAGGGATATGCGAGCTGGTATGACCTATTTCTGCATTTCTTGTGGGAATTAAACCAGAGGAATAGTTGTAAGAAAATCTTTGACCCCAGCATTGCTTTCACAATCAACTCCCAAGTAGTGGGATTCATAAAATACGCAGCTCACAGGGGAAGAGAACAATAAACAAGATTTGTGTGTGTCACTTGTAACCATAGCTGGCAGGAATATTTTTTCTGACTACATTTCTGCTTCTCATTTTCATGAGATTAAGTTGTTGTTAATATGTTGACATCTACTGCTTTATTTACTTTAGTCCAGTACTTAAGCTACAAATTTCATCTCTCCTTCATTGTCTGTGTTGTCTAGAGTGAAAACAGTATTTTATGAGACCTTTTTGTTGTGTAATGCATTTCTGTATGGATTTCAGGACAGATCATTGAAAAAGTATCAGCTTACCTACTGTAATATGATCTTTCATAGGTGGGAACCAAGGTAATAATGAGTTGCAAGTAAATCTAAAAATATTGCTACTGTTCCAGTTTCTAGAAGGTGTTGATTTAAGTTGCAAAATCCTAATAAAGTATAATACTATTAGAGGTTTTCAGATTTTAAAAAACCCAACAAGCTATTATAAGAAAAAGTGGAACTGTGCAGCAGGATTGTATCTTGCCTTTTTTTTTCTATAATTTTGTAAGGACTGTTATTTTTTCCCTTTTCCTGTTGCAGGCTTTGGAGTAGTGAATACTATAGGTGGAGGTCTGTTGGCACATCTTTGACAATGTTTGCATGTTTGCTATGCTTGATGGTAGTAGAAAAATAAATTGGGATAGAGCAAATTCTTTGGGATTAGTATAGGGTGAAAATACATTTGAAAAACATTTTAAGCATCTCTTAAATTAATCAAGAACTCAAAAATAGCTGATGAAAATGCCTTCCAATCTCTACATGTGATTAAATAATCCTTAATGAGAAGTAGGTCCTTCGTTAGACACTATGTCTAGCTAATTGAAGAAATAATTTTTGAATACACTCCAGAGCACATGAATGAGCGAGCATGGCCTATACATGAAGACGTTTATTACTTATTGATATTTAAAAGTTGCTAAATTAATCTTATTTAACTAACTGTGCACAGCCAAACCAGTGTTACGGTAATTGTACTGGATAACTTGAGGGGTTTATTTTGCTTCAATGTAAAATGTGATAGTTCAATGTATTTCTTGATTTTTTTTCCTGCAGTTCATTGTTGCTGTAATTAATTCATCAGGCCTACTTAGATATGCAGAATCTAAATACTACACAACATTGCTTTTTCTTTTTTTTTGTTTCCTGAATATGAAGCTTGTCTGAAAACCAGAGTGTGAAAACCCATGTGCATCCTGCAGGAGAAAATACTTCTTTAACCTGCCAGTGAGAAGCAGTGACTAAAGGCTCCCATACAGCATAGGATTGTAGAAACACTGAAGTTAAGATGAACCTGGGACAGCCCCCCACCCCCGCAGTCTCTGGTTAAAATCAAGATTTTATTTTTCTTCCATGGCCATGCTTTTGATCAGAAAGAATTGCCTTTGGGTTTCCTTTCCCCCTTGGTTGTTTTGTTGAACTGAATCCCACTTTCTTATTTCTTCCCACGGCTGTGTGGGTTGGAAAACCAAGCATGTACTGAAGTATGGGGTTGGATGTGGTATGGTCATTTCTATGTTCATATGGTTGTGGTTTAACCAGTAACCAAAACCCTGTGGCTGTGGGGGAGACGATGACTGGGCCAGCAAATCCTAAGCAAGTCACAAAATAGAGAAAAGTTTTTAAACACAAGTGTGCGCTCTCTTTGCTGGACAGTTTTACTTGTCATTTGACCGATAGTTTCCACTGGGAAGAGTCATTGAACTGCTGATATGAAAATGTAAGGTTGAAGAGCAAAGAGGAAAAGGCAATGTAGTTTTTCTCATCTCCTGCTTGACCAGCGGGTGGGGAAGGCGTACAGGTAGGCACAGGCTAACACCCACCTCTGCGTTTGGTGGCTGCCTTGGGTACGTGGCTGAACTGTCTGAGGAGGCATCAGCTACTTGTCTGAAAAAACTCTGCCTGGCCTCGTCTGCTAAGAGTAGCTGAAATTACGACTTAGATAAATCTGTAAACTTCTCAACCCTTACTTAAAATTGGTTTATTTTCTGCATTCCTATTGAACAAGATGCTTTGGTTTTGCAAAATCGAAGAGTGGTGAAGAACCTCTGGGCCAAGAGGCATATCTGTCCCTCCGGGCTGAACGGTGCCACCCATGTCCCCTCCCTGACGCTGTCATCCCCAAAGGGGGACCTCTCCTGGGTCGGGGAGGCTGTCACCGACTCTTCATTTACGCAAAGACTGCCACGTGGCAGAAGTGCATCAGTGCTGTAACCTCAGCACAGGCACCTTCATCACATGCTTTCAGCAACGTGAGGGAGGAGCAGAGCTCCACAAGCTCTTCCATAAGAGACGAGGGGATCTCGACACACCTCACTGTGGTCTCCTGGTTACTTCAGCGTGCTTTGTACAGAACCAGCGGTTTCTGACTAGCGGTCTGTGCAAGGGGAAGTCCTCACACCAAACTTTTGAGGGCTGAGATAATCACTAAGACCATTGCAGATACTGCATATGGAACACTTGCACCAATAGTTAATAATAAATTAAGATGTATTGGAAAAACTATCACAAAGGTTAAGCAAAATTCCTGACTACCTCAGACAGTCTGGAATTTCCCTGTTGAAAAAAAAAGTGTGGCGGTGAGGTTGAGAGTTTAATCTCATACAAGCAGAGGTTAAACCAAGACGCTTATTAAAACAGAATATAATTAACCTGTTGCAACAATGCTGGTGTCTGGCCTTATTGAAAAGCAAAACACTGTAACACAAAACAATGCAAGAATGAGAAAAACAACCCCTTGCTTACCCAGGGAAATGCAGCAACCATACTTGCTCAGGTAGGGAAATTGGGCGGCATAAGTATTTTACTTTTCTTCATGAGCGATTGGTACGAGAGGTCATGTTCGAGAATTGTGCATGCACAGGGGAGAGGAGAAGAGCAACGAGCAGTCTCATCTGCAAGGTGCTCCTTTCCCTTGCCTTGAGGGCAATAAGCAGGTGGTGTTAATTATCTATTAACGTGCAAAGATTCTTCCTAGAAGGAAGAATTGCCAGGCTAGTGTGATACCTTCTTGCTTCCCTTTCCCATGCAGCATGAGGAAACCCCGTTGTTTGGAGGAGCTGAAAACATACCAAAACAGGGAGCTTTTGCCGTTGAAGGAGTGTTTCTGAGGTTTTGACGGGGCTCTCTCTGCCCTGCAGCTAATTGACTGTCAGTTCTAGCTGGCTCCTTTCCTGCCCTCATTATCTTGGCTTCCTTCTAGCCTTGCCTTGGCCTATTAATGCTGCTGCTTTTCAGGGTGTCTCTCCTTTGACTTTTCATGGCTATTTCCCTCTTAAATAAACCTCTGCCCTTTCTCAGAAAAGGAGGTCAGAGAGGAGCATGGAGACCAGTGCTGTGTCTGGCTCTTCCTCCTCTCCCGGGCTGTGCTTCTTCCCCCAGGCGCAGCGTGACTCCGGCAGTGCTGTGATGGACACGTAGGTGTCCTGGTACAGGGAGGCACCAGCGGTTGCTTGTTATGCTGCTTTTTAATTTCATTTTCTGTACGTACAAATGTTGGGTGTTCTTCTGAAGTATCACTTAGCAAAGAAGGGGCAACAGATGGTTATTTGCCTTTTCTTTTAAAGGTGTCTCTCCTTCGTGTAGTGAGCGGGTTCTAATGTTACTTGGTCCTAAGAAAATACTCTGATGAACATGAATAGCAGTTGAAGCAACTGATAATGTACTAATTATGTGGAATTTTTATTGACATGTAAAGCAGAATAGTGCCTGTAATTCCTCTCATCCTCACACACTACCTACAGATTCAAGTTAGCATTTTTCCAGCGCGGCTGTCATAGACATGATGACATGAAGTACGGTATGTGCAAGGCTTTGTGAGAGTGTGGGGAAAGATTTCCCTTCTGGGATCCCAGAATAATATGGGCAGTCAGTGTCTCCCAGCCCTTATTTGAATACAGTTTTTGGAAGTGTTTTATTTTGGAAAGTCTTTACTGATCCCATGGAAATAAACGTGGATCCTCTGTCCAGGTTCTTCTAGTACTGGTTGCTAAGATTACTTCTAAGTATGTAAACCTGACATTTTACATGAACTGGGGATTGTAAGAAGCCTGAACCAACTAGCTTTAATTTCATAATAAAGCTGTTTTCTAATCTGAAGTGTTTTGGCAAATACTAATTTAGTTTGGAAAATAAATAAATAAACAAAAATAATCAAGCAACTGATTTTATGATATCAAAATTGCTTCATATAACAAGAGTCAAGGATTCTCTTGAATACAAGGGATTTTAACAGTGCCTAGCTTGGTATTAAGATAAGTGTTTATATTTGAATGCAAAAAGAAGAGTTGCTCTTAAAGCTGCCAGTTTAATGGTTTTGTCTAATTGAATTCTTGTTTAATTCCTAGGAGGAAGAAGCGATTGGCTTAGGTTAATTCAGAAATCGTGCAAAATGTTACTCTTTGAAACCATTTTAAGATTTTCTTTTCACATTTCTAATTAGCATTTTGAAAGTTATACATGCTCTTGATTCTAAATTAAGTAAAATAATGAATGCCAAATTAAATTTGTTTAAGTTTGGGCCTGCACCTGTTTAATCATTCAGTCAGAAGGTGTATATGGTTTTTGTTACATTTAAACTCACAACTTAAATATTAATACTACTAAAATGCTATTAAAACATAGCAAGTTGCTAGAAGCCCCTTCAAAAGGTATTATTGGATCTTTTAAAAATGGGATAAGTAAAAGAAGTCAGGACTGTGCTCTGTGCATTTCATGTCCGCGTAATGAAGCCTGATACTGCTTTCAAGTAGGAAAATTGCTACTCATCTGTGAAGAAGTTTCTGATACTATAGGAAGATCACTGGTGATAATGTTCCACTATTTACAATTTCTAGTACAGTACCAAGAACAAGCAAAGGACAGTAAGATGGTGATTTTGATTATCTGTATAAATTAAACTCTTTGCTAGAGTCCTGTGACTGAAACTCATTACTCTAACTTTATTGTTTGGTTGTGAGTGTAAACTACAACCCAATTAAATTAGAAAGGATGGCTTGATAGATGTTTACAATCTGAGGCTTTCGGAAGGGAAAAAACACTGTCAAACAGTTCAAGATGATTTTGTTGGCTGTGCTTTTTTATCTCTAAACCAAAACACGCTGTTGGATTGAGTATTTGCAGCAGGAAAAAAGAATTCTGTGTTGCATAGGATGTGATGTACTGGAACCTTCAAGCAAGTAGACTGTCTCATTTTTTCTGTCTGCATGGAATTGTGCTATGTGTTTTCTTATGAGTCTGGATATGACTTTCTCAAATTCACACAAATAATGAGCCATTTGGGATGTCTCCAAACTTCACATCGGTCAGCATCAGGTCTTTCTGTGGCACAGGAGCATGAAGCTCTGACAGGTACCCTAGTATCTTATACCCAGTAGGACTGGCCAGGCCATTCTCAGATTTTTTTCGTATGTGTTTTTTTAAATGTGAGTGCTACAGAGTGGTGCTGGCTTTGACATCAGCGTATTCCAATAACCATTACTGAACAGGTTCCCCTGAGTGGCTCCAAGGGCATATTACACATCCGTAAGGATGTACAAGTTTGTAAGTATTCAGGGCACATGACTATTAGAAAACCTACCGAGCTCCTTCTGCAAAACAAAGCAATAAAACAGACTGTTAATCCTAACAATCCATGGAAGTATAGTCTCTTGTTCAGTCAGAAAGTCCTTCACTAATTTCAGTTTGCTAAGGAAATCATCTGTCTGTCACTGTTGCCCAGACTCCTCTCTGGGTAGGGTCGTTTCACTGTAAGGATGATGAGGTCAGGTTTTTGCAGCGCATAGTTTGAGAACTATTGTGAGGTCCTTGGTTGTGTGCGATTATACTGGAGATAGGTGTTGCCTGCAATGTATGGACAACATACTGGTTCTGTAGAGACAATATGGGATTTCACACATTAGTCATTTCTTTGAAAAGAAGCAAGATGTTGGCAAAGCCTTGTACCACTAGTGTTATCAGGTGACTCACACGGGCAGAGTGAGCTCCTCACCTCCTGTCTCTCCTTCTCAGACCTATGTCTTTGCTGACACCAAACTTTCAGTTCATTGGTGTTTGTCATTGAGGTTGGTGGAGAATCACATAAAAGCAAATTAGCTGATTCCTTCATTAAATCCATTTCTAGTGTCCTTCGGCTTGAGACTAGTACCAATCCTTGGTATGGTTGTAAAAGTGTTTGAACTCCAGGTTTCCTTCTTAGAGAAAAATGTTGATAATAAGCAGCTACACTCAGGGATCGGTTCATATGGGGTTCTTCTGCAAGCAAGGTCCTCATTAAGATGCGATGACCACATTTTAACCTTGATCTTTGTGTCAACTCAGAATATTATCAAAGGAAGCTGCACAAGGCTTCTGTAGTTTTAGCCTGCCAACAATAATAAAAAATTGTACTTTGTCACTTTCCTGAATAACTTTGATATGCCAACCATATGTTCTGTGCATGATTTTTATTTGTAGTGGCTTGAATGATTTATTAATTTACTTGTGAAAGAAGTAGTTCAGAAATAATGAACTCCAAATACTTCTATAAATAAAAAGTACTTGGTTGTTTATGAGAAGTGTTGGGTTTAATGCTTTTTTCCAGCCTGCAAACTTTCAAACACCTTTTTTTTTTTCCTATCGTAAGCATCTCTGCTTCCTCAATGGATTCATTCCTCAATCCCATCATATAAAGTACTTCCATTTCAGTAGTCTTTTAAAATATGCATTTATCCCAAGCTTACGGGTGGGTTTACAGATATGATCTCCCTCATATTCTAAACAATCTCTGCTACCCACTGCATATTTTAAGGAATTAAATTCTCCTATGTGTATCTGTTCATTTTAAGGTAGAGCTGGATATGTAGTTAAAAGAAATGCTTCCTAGAAATGACAGAGGAATTCATAGCATCTAGTAACCATAAACAGCTCAATATTGCAATTGTACATCCAAGAAACCTGAGAAAGAAACTAGTATTTTAAGTGCAAGGCCCGTTTATGGCATTGCAGGAATGATGACAATAATTCCAGCAAAGAAAAATAATAGAGCCTATCATGGATATAAGCCAGTTGCAGCACAAGTGATGGTAATGTGGATGATGATACTTTTGGAAACAAAGCACCATGTTTCTGTTTGATTTTTAAGATTTTCTGACTGATGCTAATATAAGCAAGTAGCAAGGAAAAGACTGTGACAAACGAATGAGGCCCTTACCCTGAAAACATTTACATTCTTCAGCAGACTTGCTTAGCTCCATTGAGTGTAGTCACATAGAAAACTAGTTTGCAGTAGGGTTGCCAGATGCTTTAATAATCAGGCCTCAAGTCTAGCAAAGCAATTAAGCATACATTTTATTCAAGCATTTCTACAGTCCCTGTGTAGTCCATTGTACACTCTGAAAGTTAAGCACATGCTTATACACCTTGCTGGATCAGAGCGCTCGGTATCTCGGTCTTATTCTCTCTCTGTCCTGTTGTCCCAAGGAATTTTTTAGCTACATGTCTCCGTGCAAACTGTCTAGCATTTATCCTGGAAGGTGTTGTCTCAGCTGTAGTCTTCAGCGCACAGCAATCTTGACTGCCTAATGTTAAAGCTGAAGAACATCCACTTTCATGCTATAGTTTAGGGGTATTTGGATATAGTTACCTTGGCTGCCGCTTCATTCCCTGTTTTGCCCTGGCATAAGAAAAGCTCGTTGTACGATTTTTATTTGGAAATGGCATTTTGTTTCTAAACCCACTCTAGAAAAGCATATACTGTTTTCAGTTTGTTTGTGCGTATTAGCCATGCAGGATTATCTGAGCTGCAGGTTAAGGTTTGTCCTGCATATTCAGGTGAAAATAAGAAGTAGGAAACATCTGACATTTAGGAGAAGAAAAGAAAATACAAACTTCTTAAATGCTAGCATCCACTGAGAGAAGGCAGAGCTGATCTTTCTATAAATAATTTGAAAACATTTTAATATTTACTTAATATGTATCTCTGAGTTTGTTCTCATGTGCTGCTTTTCTGAGTTTTCTACACCTGAAAAACTCTACATTCAATGGAAATAGATTAGAGCACATGTTAGTATATGCTTTACAGACCTTGTGGATTTTTTTGTAACCCAAGTGAGAACTTGAAGTTGTCGCTAAATACGCAACATGCACTAATTAATGTACTGCAAAGTCAGTTACTTTCTCAATTGACAGTTTTCCAGGAGAGATGATTGAAGGTAGAGAGGCCTATTTTTGCTAGATATTAGTTGTACACAGCAGTCTGTGCTACTGTACACCAGCATTCACAGCCAAGTCCTGTCTCTACCTATTGCAGTCTTGATTCTCCTCTTTCTTTTACATTCTTGCTGTGTAATTTTTATTAGTCTTTTGTGCATGCTTCTTTTTAGAGTGCTGGAAAATAATGAAGATGTTCCCAATTTCATTGCTGTGTGAGTGCTCTGTCTAATCTTGAAGCAGGTCCATCTTAATCTCAATTCTAAAGGGGCTTTTCTTTTTAACAGCTACCCAAGGAAGATCTACATACAATCTCTATTGGAAGCTTTCACGTCATTCCATTGCTTCATGAAGAATTTATTAATTTTATAAAGTATGTCTAAGCAATGCATCAGTAATTTATGAAGCTTCCATCACCATTTTTGTAGACTGAGGACATGAGGGAAATATCATTTGTGCCACTGGAATGATGCTCAGAAAACAAAAATGAGTACATCTCACAGGCTGTGTTACAGCTGTTTCCTACTGTACCATTTTTGGCTGTACTTCAAATACGGAAATCCTCTGGAAGTTATTTGTGCTTGTAAATGAAGTCTCTGCAAAAAAAAAAATGAGGGGTGTTTTTTTACATCTTACTGTATATTTTCCTTCATTTAAGGACACGCTTTGGTGGACCATTTAGTGCATTAGTGACTAGAATAGGGAACTTCGTATGGTTAGTCGTCTGTAGCCATTATTACAGCAATGTCAATGACTCTGTTGCTTCTACCTCTTTTTCTAAGTCATTGAAATCCAGACAAAATGCCCTGCATGGCCAAGTGATGCTGTGCTGTGCCGCTCTGTTGTCCAAGGGGAGACTTGTGGCGTTCCCGTTTCCCAGCTGAGCTGTACAGCTCCCTCCTGGAGCTCTGGGAGCTGGCTTGGAAGGAAATTGTTTTATGTGGATGAAGGAAAGACAATACAGTTCTGATGTCAATTGCAAATTGATCTCTCTGGCTTGGGGTATGCCATTTTTTACAAGACCAGCGATTGATAAATTTAGCATTGGAAATTAGGTGTGTATTTGTGAATTTTCAGTTTTATTATAGTGACAAAGGGAAGAAAAGCTAAAAATTCCTTTGGGACAATTAAACATTTCTCTTCAGTTAGTTGCCCGGAATAAGTCTTTGAAGCAGTTGATTTGTAGACATGCTCATGCATTGGTTATTGCCAAGGAATCAACTTTAAAAAAAACAAAACATAAATTAAAAATCAAATGTATACGGTCCTTTTGCTTTGATTATTCTTTTGCACGCTGTGGAAGACATTATGGAATGAAATGGAAATGCTATAACAAGATTATTTCCTTGAAGATCTGAGCATTCTGAACTGAATTAGGGAATTGGCAGGAAGTAAACTATTAAACCTCATGCATTTTAATTTTAAAGGGCCATTGCACTAGTATTGTCATTTAAATATTTTAAATGTTTTGCTCTCAAACCTGAAGGGTTAACTTTCAGTTACTGATTATTAGGTGTTTACCACACAAAAGCTATAACTTGTGTGCAATAATTAGAAGGGTTATTGTTCTCCAACCAAAAATTTAGGCACTTAGTTTTCATTTACTGACATTTCTTTGGCAACACTGTCAAACTCCTACCTACTCTCTGCAGGCAAGTGATTAATATGCAACGTTTACAATAGAGTTATTTTAAAAGGTAACTTAAATGGTATCTATAATGCTAAAACTTGAGAACATTTACTTGCTCTGAGCCTGGGCTTTACACTGCCAACTTTTGTTGCCGAAATCAGTAAGAATACAATCAAGTACTCGTTTTCTGTTAAGCTGGTGTTAGGACTTCCTTTCCTTTAGATTCACCTTGACTCTAAAAAACAGAAACATGGAAGAAGTTGTTAGAGCAGGTTTGCATTTGAATGTGAGACTGAGAGAAAGTATGCATGAAATCCCTCTGTTGATAATTGAAACAATAACACCTATTCTTAATAGCAATGGCCACACACTTTAGCTGGATTATACTAATACAGATTTTGAGAGAACAGGGAATTAGGTGGAACAGGTTTAGAAGCAGAGGCATTTATTCTTCTAAAGAAAGCTTGTAAAATCTCAATTTATATAATTCATTTTAAAAATTGAAATAAAAAATCCTAATGAAAACAAAGCCCGTGATACAAAGATATCTATGAAGCGTCTTTTATTTTCATCAAAATAAGATACAATTCTAATGCTCATGTTTTCTGGCTGGGTGTATGAAAATAGATGCCTTGAAAATGTCCAGTATCCACAGGAATATCCAGATAGGACTTGTTGTTGGGATGACCAAAATACCCATTCAGGCTATTCTTTAATAACTTTTTAGAACACATGTTTTGCACGAGATTGTAAAGTGCTAACAAGTACCCACTTGGTGCAGAATCCCTAACTATGCATTGAAAAGCTTCTTAACAGAAAAATTCTGTAAAGTGCTCAGAGATGATCTCGCGTTCATGGCTGAATGAATATCCTTGGCACCACTGATCTTCAGTTGACTGGAGGGGGAAATCAGGAGCACTAAAGAATTAGCTAAAGGTGCTTGGCAGTTTATAGACTGAATACTTGTGATACAGATGTGCCCACTGTATGTGTTGTATTGTTCATGAGCATTGCAAAGAAGTCATATAAATTGTATTTTTAGTGCAGAAAGTGTGTTCAGGTCACAGGTTTTCTGCGTCATGAATTGTTTCGAATGTGATTGGGGGAGGTGGGTGTGTGGTATAATTTAGAGGTATTCATCCCAATGTACTCTTGTTTTTCCGGTTTCTTGTTGCTGTGTTTTTTTTCTTTTAAAGAAAGACCAGAGTACATGGCCAAGGAAAATGAAACTCATAGCCACCTTCCCACCACCTACGTGTATGCTTTAATCTCTAATAATGGAGGCATTTTATGTGTGGGCTGGCACTTCAGTATAAGTCTGTGTAGTTTCATTATATTTGTACTTACTAAGGTGTTGGTGCGTACATTTTAGTTGTAGGTCCTTCCTCTGCCTGCTAGGATACAAACCGGAATTTCAACATACGTTCTCTTTCAATTACTTGTTTTCTTTCTTTAATGCGCTTTTTTCCACTTCCAGATTTTCTTAATTAGGCTTTACCAAGTTTATTTCCATCTATTTTTTAAAAAGCTGTAATAGCAGGGAGAAGAATGAAAGTGAACAGGAAACATCCTTGAAGTTTTTATAAGATTATCTAAATATGGAGAAATTGAATTTGACATACTTCTAAAAATATGTAAATCTATCCAGAAGAACAACTCTGACAGAAAATAACAGAAAGTATACAGTATGAAGGTTAAAGGCTTAATGAAAGGATTAAACCACTCCTAGGAGTATTCTGTATGCACCTGCCCTATGTTTTACGAGTTCTGCTGTTGAGAGATGCAGTCCAGGTTTACCCCTGCTAGAAGTTATTTTGGGTGGAAGCTGAAGCTGCCATTTATTATATCCATAGGATATATATTCTCACATACATAGGATATATGTTCCCATTCTTTGGCCATTTTACCTTCTCTGCTTCAGGAAAACAGTCCAAACCTTGTCCCTCTCTATTGAAAACTAGTACAGCTCAGTTGATCTGGCTGTTCTGCATTTGTATTCGAGACTGTGGATCCTCATTCTGTGGTACAAATCATGAATCCAGCATTGTCAGAAGAGATTGTCCACTGGTGGTGTACTGAACTTTATGAAGGGAGACTGCTGCTCTTTTTCTTGTTCTGACTTCTATACCTGAATTTTTTAATGTAGGTCTTGCAGTAATGAATAGCTCCCTCCCTCTACTGTTAATGCTATGTCATTTCTCATCAGCTTCCAGCGTCAGAAACCCAAGTGGATGTTGCTTCTAAGGCTGAGCTAAAGAAATCCTCTCTGTGTAGAAGTAATTTTCTATGCTCACTTTTTGAGTTTAAAAAGTAAACAGCATATGTCCAAGGGTGTGTGGGAGGCAAAAAATGCATACACTTAACAACTTGTGTGCTTCACAAAGCATGGACTAGATAGCTGCAGAAACACAGTACTGATACTGATAGTATGTGCTTGACAGAAATTTGTAAGAAGAGAATAACCTTAACAAAGTGTGTGGTTAATTAACAGCCTAATGGAAGTATACTAAAATAGTTAATTCATATAAAGTGAATGTCGTATTTTTGCTCAAAATATTTTTTTCTCTATATTTTGCACATGGATTTGTATCTGATGCAGTCCTTTTACTACTACTAAAAGATCCACTCCTGTATTTACATTCATGCTTAACTTCAAGCTCACAGATCCCAAAGCAAATGCTTTCACAAAATGAGTATATGTGCAAGTGCTCATTTAAACTGTGCACAGAGATGCAATTCTTTTCTTCCATCCTTTCCTTTGGCTTAATCACGTGAGCAAAACTATCTAAAGGGCAATTGGTGTGGTGTCAGTTTGGAAGACCACTTTCAGTCCTTCCCATTCACACCCACCCAGATGTACTCCTTTTAGTAAGGCCTGTGTTTGGTTTTCAGCCAGCAATTTTGTCATCATCAGAAAAAACTTTCCCGAGATACCAGGCTTGCAAGAATTATTTAATTTTTTCAAAATTACTTTATTCCTAAATGTCAATCACAGAACGTCTTTGTTTATAATCTTTTAAAACTGTTGGAGAGGCTCTGTGTGAATGTAATGATAGGAGGGATTTCAATGGTTATCTGATGTGATAAGGATGCTTTTAGCTCCTGTTTTGGGAAGGTCTCGGAGCTAGCGTCAGCAAGCCCACACACAGGCTCTGTGCCATCTGCTGCTAGTACAGGAGAGAAGGGAGACTGGAGGCTGGCTTAGGTGCTCAGTGAGGGTTTTTCTGCTATTGCAGGCTGGACCTTCACATAGCCAAGCAAATCATTAAGAAATTTGCATGTTTTAGCAGCAGGAGTCAGGCAGACCAAAGGCAAAAATGACAAATCCCCCTTTGAACCAGCCAACCCCACCTCTGAGGGGCTTGTCCGGAGCATCTGATTCCTCTTCCGCAGACCTTGCGGTAATCAGCTCCACCGGCGCTTTACAAAACCTGACTTAATGACTTTCTATATCACATTCACTTGGTGTACATTAATGAGGATTTTTTAGTTGTGTTCCTGCTATTTGTCTCTTTTAAGACTACTTTCAGTGTTTTAGCATCATGTTCAAAAGGCTAGTCAGACTTCTGTGCTCACAGCCTCATTAAAATTCTGTTCTGCACATCCTCTGACTCACACTTTATAATCTATCAGAACACCTGTTTTCTTTACAATGGCCACAAGGCAGCTCAAAACACTGTGGTATTTAGCATTTAATAATGAGCACAAGATATGTATTTTTTGACACTTAAAATTTCCTTTAGAAAAGTATATGGAAAAAATCCAGGTTTGAATGAATTATCTGAATTCTCTCGTCCTCCCCTCCTCCCCATGTTTCATTATTTGAATTTTGACAAAACTCAATAATTCTGTAGCAAATGGAGCATTCCTGCATGACATTAGGCAATGGTCATGACTTGAACTGTGGTAGAATCCACGTAGCAATTGCTTTACCCACAGTATTAGCAATTTTTAAATTTGTTAGGGCAGGAAGTGATTGAGATTTGTATCTACATTTAAATAAGAGCCCTTCACAAGCAGTTCATTGTAACTCTACCCCTATGAGGATGCTTAGAAGCTTAAGTATATTGTTAACATCTGTCTCTTTATCATTCCATTACTTAAATCAATAGTGGGCATTACAAACAATTTTTCTTTTAGTTGCAGGCTTTTAGAATTGTAGTATTTAGCTTAATATTAGCCATTTGATACAGAAGCAGTTTGAGGGCTCAGTGTGGGGTGAAATATGTGATCTCAAAGGGCGAAAGCCTGTCACTGTTATGTAAGTGAAGAATCATTTCCCAGTGGATATGAAATGCCGTCTCTTTAGTGCCCTAATAGAGGACATACTGCAAGTTGATTATTGTAATCCTACAGTGTTATCTCATCAGTGAGTGGATTAAGGGAGTTCTCTCTGCTGAGGGGTCAGAATAAACATTTTCATTTACTCCCTGCTGTGTCACAGACAAATAGAGGTGTTATCTAAGAATGTTTTACTGCACATGGTAAACAAAACTATAGTAATGTACCAGTGATTCTTCTTTCAGCTTTCCACTGTCATAAAATAGAATGCATGCTGAAACTAAAGTCAATAAATTGTCACTAAAAAGGAAAAAGGAATTATTATACTTAATGAAGAAGCTTGCATTCCTCTCTAATTAAATTAACTCACCTTGTTTCAGGTGAGTAAAGTTTCAGGTGCGGGATATTGCATGTCATTTTTAACAGGGAGATGAGTTTGCTGTCTGAGTTGGTCCAAGAATCAGGGATGTTTCAAAGTAGTTTAAAGGAGTAAGTTGAAAAGATAAGGAAATAAGTGTGCAAGTGGAGGAGATATGTAACATAGGCAGATTTAACATTCTGTCTGTTGGAGAACAAAATTTCTAAGGAATGCTGTGCTTAAAAAGGCATTGTGCTTTAGTTGCTTACCCCATATACTCTTCAAGGGAATTTTTATAGAATAACAACATAAAGGAATAGTAATTTCTCTTTTCCTGCTAAATGTTGTTCTTTTTGAGAACTGCTGCTCCCAGGATGAAACCTCCTTCTCTGAATGAAATGATTGCAGGGCACATTTTATTACAAGAACTGTTCTTGGTAAGCCAGCAGCCAAATTGTGTGTGGCAGCAGAGCACTGGGAAGATCAAGGGTGGCAGCAAATGCAAAGGGAGAACCAGTATCACATTAAAGTAAAAGACCTGGAGGTGCCTCATGCAGAGGGTTCCTGAGTCTTGTAAAGCAAATGTCAGTTTAGCTCTGTGGTCTAAATCATGGTAGATACTGCGGGGATTTTATAAATGGAAGAACCGTTCTCTTAGATGGCTGTGGAGTTCTTAGCTTCCAGTAATTCTTAGACTGGATTTCTTCCCTATATGGCATATATAGCTAAAAATTGCTTTAGAAATAAGTGGGTAATATTCATGGACAACACAGAGAAAAAAACATGATCAAAATGCAAAATTGCCGTGGAATATTTCAAAGATTCCATAATCTGCAGAGTGTATACCCATATTTTTTCAAACACAATGTAAAATAATGGATGGATGTGATGTGTACTGAACAAAGTACACAAAGGAAACTGAGCTCAAAGTTGAAGTTGCCTCTCGATAGAGGAGGAAATCTTTAGCATAATGATCTTCTTTGGGGAATGTGCAGGATCATGACCTTTCACTTCTAAGATGCATGTTGTCCCCCATCACCTTCATGCCCTACCGGCAGAGGTCTACACGAACGATCTCTTCCAGCAAGGCTCATTTAAGAGCCACCTGCCTAGTTTCTCTCAGCTTCTCACTCCTGCCCCCTACTACAGTTCCTGTAGTTGTGCAGGTGAAATCACACAGGTGAAATTTCCAGATCAGTTTATAAATGACACTCAGTTTGGGGGGGAGGGGGGGGTGGTGTGTGTGCTTTTTTTTTGTTTTGGTGTTTGTTTGTTTGTTTGTTTTGGGGGGTTCTTTGAGGGCAGAGCAGTTACTCTAAGTCAGGTCCTCAGCTAATATGTTTGCAGTTGTCTCCCCCTTCTCCTGCCACTTTTATCGGCATAAATAGCTGAGTGTGCTGAGCAGGGGAGAGCTGGCAGGACGGGCAGGGATGAGTGGGTGCGAGAGGAGGAGGGCAGGATCTATTTACACTGGGTTCACCACCAGCAAAAATTACAGCATGAAACTGCACTCTCAGCAGACAGTTTGATTACTGAGGCAGTGCTCCAAGCACATGATTTATCCATGTAGCTCAAAACAGATATGAATACAGCCAGTGTGCTAATGCAAAGTAAGAGTTTCAAATAGAAGTTAATCAGATGTGACAAAATAGAATAAAATACAGACAGAATTAAACAAAATGTGAGTGTTGTAGAAAAGAGTGAACTTAAAATGCTAAATAGAATAAAACATAAAATACTAGTTACATGGCATTCTAAAATCTGTTTGAATGTGGTTTGCCACATGACAGGTTTCATTATATCATTCATTTGACAAAAACAAAGAAGTTTTCTCCAGAGCCTAAAAGCAGAACTATTACCAAGGTCAACGTGTATTAGATTTGCTCGTGCAGCAGAGCATAGCCATGACCGCTGCGGTTGTTGACGCTCTCGGGACATCACACACATGTTACTGGGTAAGTGCTGAGGCTCCAGCAATGACTGGCACAATAGTTTGCTGGGTAACTTCTGTATCCGATGTAGGAATCAAAACTGCACCTCAGCTGATCTAGCTGCCAGCTCTTGGTCTTCCCAGTTCCATCAGAGCAATGCTTATGGAGTACTTGTGTTGGCATAAAACAAACCTTGTCAAGATATCTCCGTGTGAGATTTATGCAGAGTGAAATAAAAGTGTGACATGGACACCTGATGCGTGAGTCTTCTGTATGAAGCATGACACTTGGCAACAGAGATAGTGCTGAGCTCTGCAGACCTGCCAATTCGCACTCATTTGGAGTGACTCAGTCATTTTTTCCTGTTGGTTGTGCGCAAATATCTAGCTAAATAGCTCCTGAAGTTAGAGATTTTTTTATGCAATGAAACATTTTTCTAAAGTATTTTTTAACAGTGCTTCTTTAGACATATGTTTTCCTTCTGTTCTTTAATCACACTGTTAGCCTTTCAAAACAAAATCTATATGGATTTTGAACATGAATAATTAAAAGAATACATTCTGCTTTTGTCTCCTTCTCTTATAGAAGCATGAGATGATTTGGATCTTCTGTTTTTGTTGAAGCTCACAGTTCCACTGGGGAACTGGGGACCTAACCTTAACTGCAGGTTAGCTCCTTATTTTTATCACCCAAGTCTTTGTTATGGACAAAAAAGAAACACAACCATATGTAAAGTCAAGAATTTATTGTAAATGTAATTGCAGTCGTAACAGGCTAGTAAAAAAATTACTGTTAGGCCAGATGTAGCTATTACAGAAAAAGAAGGGAAGGGAAAGGGGAGAAAGCTATTACAGGAAAAATCGCAACAAAAATAACCCATTAAATAATACAAGTCTCAATAATAATACAGTTAAAATTATTGCACACACTACCTAGCATCTACCCCTTCCTGTCTCACGTTATGCAACATTTCCACTGCCCCTGGGTCCCAAGGCTGCAGACTTCAGTCCTGGGAGGGATGTCTGGGTGAGTCATTCGTGTTGCAGGAGGAGTACGGCACTGCTGGTGAGGAGTTCGTCTTTCTCTTTTGCTGGGAAGAGCAGGATATTGCCATCAATGGCTTGTCATCCTCCTTGCTCTAGGGAACGCTTGGGGCTCCTCTTAATTTTCTGACATGTTTTTGCACCTTGCTCCTTCTTCACTGATCTGCAGCTCTGTGTAACTTCTGAATTTACTATATATGCAGTGCCTCATATGTGGTATAGGCTGTTCTTTGTTTTCTTCGTTAGCCTTAAAAACAGTTTTGCCTGCCTCCCAGGTCTGTTTTTCTTTAACTGACCCCTGGAGCGTTTATAGGGCTGGGCTTTCCCATGTTACCCTGTGCCCCTCTCTTTGCAGTCACGCCTGCGCTGCAGCATGCTATGTCGTTAGTCTAGGGTCAGAAATGCTGAATGCTGCCCAGACTAACCACTTGTCATTACAATTTCTTTAAAAATTATGGTTATTTCACACAAGTATACAAAGCTAAGGAGAAGTAAAACAAATGGGTCAATAGCCACCTGGTTATTAGAAAAATCATTGTTAGTGCTAAAAGCAAAGCTCCAGCGAGGCCAGGACAAGTCCAGACAAAGGCTGGCTCGGCCAGAGGCCCGTGCTGTTGGTTAGTACAAAGCCTGGTGCCTTCCCAGGCACTGTCAGCACCTCTCTTACTGGCATCCGCCACTACACTATTGAACAAGTCAGCAAGAGCTCTGCTCTCTGATTTTGATAGGATTGTCCATTGCTTCTGTCTTCCCTATATGCATTTGTTTACACTGATGATAGTATGAATAATAACAATGTGATAAGAATATTTTTCACAGATTTTTGCAGAGATGGAAAGTGAATGTGTATGTTTTCTTAAACCCAATTTGTGAATGGAGACTGAAGTTAATCCTTTGGGTGTAGTGAATGTAAAAACAGTAAAGGAAAAATAAGTTTGAAATAGCAAAAACACCATGAAAAATTGCTATTGATCATCTGAGTGGCTCTTTCAATATCTATCACATTGAAGTTACCAAAGGAAAATCAGTCATGTTACGAGAAACATTGTGTCAATGTGGTTGTATTTTATAATCCTAGTGCTGCCATAACTCCTTTGTGCCATTTGTAGCTAGTATCTATAGCCACATCTACACAGCTGGTTTAGGGGCCAGTCTTTGTCTTGCAATTTATTACCATGGGAGTTTTACCGTTAGGTTAGGATTTTGGTGCAACCGGTCAAGCTTCTCTTTCTACTAGTCATGATAGCAATTATGTCATATGAATATTTAACAAATTATGAAATATATATATAAACTACAAATATGTAAATTATTAAGTGAAAAAATCTAAACCTTAGAGATTTATTGGTGGTAACATGAGGATTTATACAGTTTACCATTTTTATTCTTTGTAATATTACCATGATAGTGATTGTTTCTGTTTGGTGTTTCCGTATCAAGTGAATTTCAGCGTTCGGGTGTTTTATCCTAGTGATAGTGTGGCAACAAGTTCCACAGGGTAACAGTCATTAACATTAGTTGTTCAAGAGCTACCTTACAGTTTAGTCAAGTGTCCCAGTTTGTTGGGCTGGGTAAATGTGTAACCAGGAGTACGCAGCTGAACTTCCCATCTCCTTTGCTGTTTTATTTCCTGTTACTGAGCACGTATGGAACTGTACTATTGCCTGGGCACTCTGACAGCACATCTATGCAATGGGTTGTATAGGACTTTTCCATACTGCTACGCCCCCCTCTCCTCCCCAGGAGTTCAATCTTCCACAGTAGATTAATATTATCTAGCAAATATTACTGTATATAAAAGGACAACCAAAGAACAAAAAAAGTGAAAATAAATATGAAAACCATGAATCTTACATGTACTTAAAAGAGCCTATTTAATAAAACTTCTGAACTCCTTGTAGCAATATCTATTACCTAATGAATGGCATTGAGATATTTTATCATTTTTATGCTCTGTACACTCATGTGTATAAATATGATGTGAATGTATGTGATTTTTATTCAGTTTCTCTTTTTCTCCAGAACAGTTCCTACCACTGACACTTCCACCTGAGTATGATAGGATAGAACAGCCTCAGAGGTCCATGGAGTTAAACTACATGAGATCAGTCTTAGAAACCATAATGGGGACACAGAAATTTGTTTAATTTCCTGGGCACAGAACCTTTTTGCAACAAACTTTCTTAGGACCAGTGGAGGAGAGCATGTGGGTGTTGGCTCTCTGGGGTTTGGCGATGATACTACTGTACAGCTTGTCAACTGGCTCTTCCCTGTCATTTGCGGAGTCTTTCTGGGTTTAGCTTTGGCTCGGTTTTGTTGGGGGATAGGGGGATTTTTTTGTTTGTTTTTTTGTTTGTTTGTTTTTTAACACATTCTCCATTTGATCCATTAGGAGGAACATTAAAGCAGAATGTTCGGCTCATTAAGTTTCAGTCATGCAAGACTTTAATTCTTGGAATAAAGGCTTATGCACTTGGAAATATTTGAAAAAAAATGAGAATGTAGAAACTTGAACAGCTCCAAAGTACAATGGAATTGTGTGAAAGACCAAAATCCATTTGATAAAAAATAGCAGGTTCCATGTGCCAGGAAACATTAGGAGAGCATGCAAATGCAATTGGGTTTTCAGGCTTTCCACCAAGGTGTAGAAAGATCTGCAGCTACGTGAATCCAAGGCTATTAAATACTTTCAATACCTACTAAGAATGTGTTTCTGTTATTCTTTGACAGCTGTATAAAATCAGTCTTCTGACAAATTCTTCTCCATTTTTTATTTAGATAAAAAGTTCAATAATTAAACTTTGCCAATGCAAGTCAAATTTTAGTTAGTGAAAGAGAGAGAAAATGCAGAAACAATCAGTTATTACACAATATAATGCCATTTCATTTTCATAGAAAGTGAGTTTCATTATCTTAAAACTTAAGCTATTACTCTTTCTCCAGACATTTAAATGAATAAATGTTTGGTCATAACAGAAACAATTTTAAAAATTTGTTTTTAAGTAAAGGCTGGAATTTTTTTCTGCTGTGATTTTCTCTATGTTCTTTAGGAAAAACTTCCCCGCTAGATAAGTGAAGCATAAGAAATTGGCCTTTCTAGGGATTCAGTTAATTCAGTATTTTGCAAGGAAATGGCAGAAATAGCACAGCAAGTGGTGAGCTGCTATGAGTTACTAGACAGGCCTTTTCCTAAGCATATAGATGATGGCTCACAAAACAAGTCTTATCAAAGATTCATTTTAAATAGTGGAATTTTTTTAAGCCATACAGTGAGGTTGATTAGCTCTGCACTGCAATCCCATACATTTGCGCTGTAAGTGTCAAGAAAGCAGTTGAAATCAAAAGAATTAGGTACTGAATATTAAATATTTTTAATATAGTAATGAAATATCTTTAACAGGTTGTAAGACTGATGAAAAACAGAAGAGCACAAAGGTGCAGATTATTAGTATTCTACACATCAATGATGTAGGTTTTCTTTGAAGTTACCTATTAAAAAAAATAGAGCTTGTTGCTTGAACTACATGTTCTCTGAAAATAGATACATTCCTGCCCTTCCAAGACTTCTTCTATTTTTACATAAGTAAAAGTAGCTTGAAGGAAAATCTGATATGTCCCTTGATCATCCCTGGTAAAAATGTTTCTTATGGACTGCTTTAGGACAGCAGTTGCTACTATTCTATTGATGATACAGTAGGCAAATTTTAGCAATGAGCATATGATCAACCTTTTTAGGACCATAATGATTTCTGCAAGAAATAGCAACTTGTGCTTACCTCTGATTGCACACTTTCTTGACTTCACTTCTCACTGAGGCAGCTGCATAACCTAACTGAACTCTAAATGTATTGGCAAAATTTTCATTAAAAATATGCTAGCACGGACTTTTTATATTATTTTATAATACTTCAAAATGCCCAGTGATTCCTTTCAGTTTTGGAAGTGATGTGTTTGAACCAGAATCAGTTTCTGTATTTTGTTGGAAAGATATCCTCACTGTATCCAGAACAGTGAAAAACTGGATTATAGGCGTGTTTGGTATCAGTTTGTACTTCACTGAACACAGCAGCTTGTTATAGCTGAGTGGCTCTTTCTTACACTCTTTTTTTCCTAACAATTCAAACATTTGTCTAAGTACCTAAATTTTCATGCCTTTTTTCTTCCTAAAAGATGCACCATGAATACTGTGGTTGTGAGACATTTGGCTCTAACCAGTCATTTATTTTTTCAGATCAAAGAAACAAACAAGTAGTGGCTTTTTCGCTCCTTCACAGTATCAGCAGAGGACAACTAGATAATATGTGCAGAACTCACAAATGTAAAGTTTAATTATTTGCAAGCATTTTAGCTCATGTTAATTGGCAGCTGAGAGTGCAAACCCTGTCTTCCCCAGCCAAACAAGTCTTGAATCTAGAAGTGAAGTAACTAATGGGGATTGCGTTCATCAGCAAAGGAGAGAACTCAATGCTCTTTACAGTGGAGTTACCTTTGGTGACTTCTGTCAGTCATGGACTTGGAAGGAGAATGATTCCTAAAGGCAAAGCCAAGTATGGTTTGCCCTGCCTAAGGGAGTGTGTTATAGGAACCCTGAAACTCTTGAGTTTGGTGTACCAAAATGAAAAAAAAAAACCAAACAAAAAACCAGATGTACTGAATCATGTCATATACATCTGTCTCAATTGGTTCTTGCTTATCTGTGTAATCACAGAAAAAGCAGTCATCTTCCATCTTAGACTTCTGTCTGCCTCAGTGGACCACTTGTATGTAGGTTTAATCAGAACTGTATTGGTTTCCTTTATATCTGTATCGCTGTCTGTTACAGAAGCGATCTTTAGGGTTGTAAATGGCAAAATATTTCATATGTTCTAGAAAATAACCCATAATGTTTGTTAAGGAATGAACAGTAATTAAAGGTTGAGGGCATAGCTATTGTAGTTGGCATTAATATGTTTACATCAGTAAGCAAACAAATGTGAGTGAAATCAGAATTTGCCCCTGCATATCAGTGTGAATAATATTGTAATGTTTTAATTATGAAAGTTAGATGAAGGTATCAAACTAATGTGAAGTATAAATTACTGTCTCAGGATAAATAGATATTGAAGAACTTATTCTTCTGTTGAATCTGTGAAAAATGAAAAGCATATTGTATATGTAGAGAAGGCGGTATCTATTTCAGAAACACCTTTGGGACTAAAAAACTGCCTAACTTCAAGCTAAAATGAAGAAATTTCATTGAAAAAGTGTAATGCAAAATTGTAGCTTCACTTGCCATATATTATCTTGCCTGTGTCTGTTTTATTCTGGTTCTTAGAACTTGCCTTTTATTATCGTTTTAATCATCTTGATCGGTATTATTATAATCACAAAATGTCAGCCTGAGGAAAGTGATAATCTAGTCATTATTATGTTTCAATGTCACCTTTGCCAATTCATGCTTAGCTACCATTTAAAAATTTGATATCAGTCCTGTGATTAGATATCATTTGTGATATGGCCAGTATTTACAGGTGAGGAGTTACAATAAAACAGCACTTCAGTATTCCTGTTTGGAATTAACTTCCTCATCTGAAGTTATTCACCTGTGTCACCTTAATGATTTTTTTTTTTCTTTGAAACTCATTGTTGGATCTAAATATTAATATTCTGATAGGTAAATAGTTTTGTATCATTAAATGACACCAGTAACTCTCCCTGGTAGTTTGGAACCATTTTCTATACATGATCAAAGATAGATATTGTTCAAACATCTGTAGTATAAATTTATAAGTTACTTTTCAAGACACTATTACATTTTAATTATTCTAACATTCCGAAACCTTTCCTGGAAATGATCAGCACAGACATCAATTTGATGTTCTCAGTATCTGCTTAAGAAAAAAACTTATTTCATCATTTATATTTTATTCCAGATACATTTGAAATGAGATAAATTTAGCAAGATTATTCAGAAATGTAAAAGATTATTCAATACTGTTTTGCATTCTTAGTTTCAGTGCAATAAAGATTAAACTGTTAAAAAGAGGGACCAGTTAATGCAGCATAAAAATGATGCATGAAATGTGACATCTCTTTAACATTGAGAGAAAACACTTCTCTCCATTGAGTGCTTTACACTGAATGCAAAATATTGACACAGCCCTATTATACCAAACAATAGACTTCTTTCAGAAAGATAATTTTATAGAAGGGATAGTATCATGTGATCTTATTAATATTTATGAAATATGATAACAGAAAAAAGGGAATTGGGATAGCGCTGCTATCTTTATAGACCCTATCCATTTCAGCTTCAAAATGTTTTTCATTTCACACATCAGACACTAATTAGCAAATATCTAATTAGTGTTAGAAGAGTAATCGCTCATGGGAGTTGTTGAGGCTTTGAGCTTTCATGCATGCAAAAATAGTGCCACTTTAGGTACATTTGTTAAGGTACAGTAACTTTAACTTTTATTTTCCTCTGAACTGCGTGAATTAAAATAAAAAGCAAAATTAAGCTCCAATAATTGGGGGTGGGAAAATGACTGTATTGATAAAGATTGAGGCAAGATCCAGAAAACTTAAAATGTAGGCATTTTGAAACTTCTGCAGCTGCTGGTAAATTCACTAGACAGAAAAGGATATAATATTAATTTGATTTGTTGTTACTTTCCAGGTGAAAAACTATCTGTAATGTTCCTATTTACGAAATAGATAACTGTCTATACCCTAAATTAGCTGAACACACAATACAGCGAAGGATGGAATAATCAAAATGCTGTAGGAATTCTACCGTTTTGAAGTTTTATAGTTCAAGTATGTCATGTTGATACGTTTCTTGTTATGATAGTTAATTATTAAGTTATGTGGGGTTTATTTTGCATTTTTCTTTTAGGAGAGACATGAATTCTATATAAACAAAATCTACCTTACTAGTAATTTTGTCACAGAGCAGATAAATGCATTTTAGCTAGAAACAGACAGTGCTCAGTATGTAGCACTGTGCTTCTGTTAGCATCAAAATTACAAATGTGAAGGAGGAAGTAAAACCTTCTATTTTTCATTCCTTGTTTTCATTCCCGATTTTGGCAACATTTCTAAGTTCACTCTAAAATAATATAAGCAGGACCCCGATTTTGAAAATAATCATACTGTAGGAAATATATTAAAATAATGTTAATGATAAAATACTTGTATACTGTTTAAATATGCAACAAAATATTAAAAAGTGCTGGAGGACTGAAGAATTAGTCTTCTTTGATTCTATTGAATTTGATAATGCAACCCCTTTTTGCTCAACTTTCTGAAAATGAAATGTCCTTCTATCAAAACTGGGTGCCTTCTAATTCATATTCATAAACATTTTTCAATAACAGTCTACTATCAGTTTAATTTTAAAGATAATGTGGGTTCAAAATGTAGCTTTTAGATGGATAGAGAAAAAAGCAATTCATCTGCGATCTCCACTAAATTGATTTCCATTTCAGTGGAAATGGCTTGTAGTGAAGTTTCAACTGTCCTCAGCAGAATGTTTCCTCCAAATGATGCAATATTTGCACAATATCAACTTGTCATACTATCCAGAATCTGGTTCCTAGATATTAGAGAAATTGAGTAGTCTGTTTTGTTGAAGGAACTGAATGGAAAACAGATGTAATAGCATAAAGGCTGGATATGCTTAATTTTTTTTTCTGTTCAGGCAGCCAGATCTGCATGGTGTTTACACCTCTATCCCAAATATATTAATAAAGCCATCAATAGGTCAACAACACCTACCATGCAACATGAGAAGTGGCTATAAACTGTTTGATCAAGTGTCAGCTTTTTAAAAATCTTATCCATTATACTGCTGAGCGAAGTATTTATTCCTTCTATTCAAAGCCAGTGAACTCTTAATTTCAGGTTTTTTTATTTTATATTGCTTTCTGTCTTAGCCGCTTCTTAAAAGCACTGCATATTCCGAAATTGTGGGTCACTGAGTACAGCTGAAATTTTTAAACATGTGAATGAAAATGTAAGTGTGAAAAACGGTGCTTAGATTATAAAGACTGTGTGAGGGCTTAATAAAAACGTTGGGAAAAAAATTGAAAGTTTAGAAGGAGACCTCTGGAAAATGAAGCGCATTTAGGAGATGGTATTTCTCTGCATTGAATCCATGAAAATGGAAAAATGAGTGTGTTTTAGGGAAGCTTCCATGCATGGCTTAACAGCATTATTGGAAATGGACTGATTTACACTGGTATGGTCTGCTGATGTTCCTTAGAACTTAAGGGGGCATATCAGCACATCTTTTTCATCATCAAAATGCTGCACAAATAGTTTGCATAATGGCAGTTTTCCATATATTGTGACTTTTCTAATTTCAACTACTGTTTACAATAATGATACTTAGCTGTTGCATGCAGCTTGTAATCAGTCAGTTGCAAAGTGTTTCTATAGAAAAGGTTAGTGTCATTATCTCAATTTACAGATGAGAACGTTGAGGAAGAGGGAGGGCAAATGACCTGAAGCAAATTTGAGAATACAACCTGCTTTTCCAAACTCCAGTTTGTTTCTCTAGTCACTTGTCCTCACTACCGTATTACCTGTACTAAAAATAAGAGCTTCTGAACCTTACTAAAATATTAAAGCCTATAATGCTGGGTTTAGGTAAACAATCTTGCTTTACAGTTTTTTTCTTGGTTTTAAGGCTGTAGTTGGTCAGGAATTGCTAAACAATAGATAGAATACATAATGCATTTTTTCATTTTGAACTTTTTTTTTTTTTATATAAATGTGTTTAGTTTAAGTTTAGTAGATGTATGGAAAAATTCCACACAGGAGGGTTTTGTTGTATTGAATAATAATTTTTTTTGTTGTGTTGTGGGTTTTATTTTTGTGTTTGTTTAAACTTGGGGGGAGTCTTTTTATTTCTCTTGAATTCCTCATGTTTGTGAGAGCAGGGCGTGTTTGTCAGGACAAGAATTTTATCATACTTTTGGAGAATGCCTGTCTTTCTTAAAACACCACTCAGAGGCGAAAGAAGATCAGTTGATTCTATAGGACTCTGTCTTTCTTCTTTCCTCAAAGACTGAGCTAATCTCTCTGTCAACTTGAGTGTCCTAATTTATAACTCCACACCCGTAGGCTTTATTCCTGCTCCCCTTCCAAGTAATTGACATGTCAATGAAAATGCAAGAGCAACCCCCCCCCATGGGCAATAGGGATACTGAGACACTGCTGTTATCTTCTCTTCAAAGGATCTCTAGAAATGCCTTCAATTGATCCATTCCTGTATGCCATCTTTTAGTTTGTGTCAATCCAGGAGCAAGGTGGGGGTTGTTTTAATTTAAGCCCAGAGGTTTTTTGTGGTCAACGTGAGATGTTCTACATATAAAGATTTATTGTTCTGTATTGA
This sequence comes from Haliaeetus albicilla, assembly GCF_947461875.1. NCBI lineage: Eukaryota > Metazoa > Chordata > Aves > Accipitriformes > Accipitridae > Haliaeetus > Haliaeetus albicilla. The sequence goes on along the minus strand of NC_091509.1, from coordinate 6,444,204 downwards.
TTTTATATAGCAGAATAGTAAGCAAAATGATAATAGTCAGTATTGATGAATCATTATACTAGTCAAACCAAAAATAATAATAAAGAATACCTTCATTAGTAACATTTTTCAGTATTTGTAAGAAGATTTCTAAGTTAAGCAGATGGAATCAAACTTGTAAACATCCAACTTATGGTAGGTTTTGCAGGTGTGTGACACCTGTCTCAAACATTTGATGGTATTTCCACCCAGCCTAATTAGCAAGGTCAAAAATCAAAGATGTCTATATAAAGCAACAATGACCAGATCGTAAGTATGAATCATAAACAGATTCTCGATATCCCATGATGATTTACTACTTGTGGGAAAACTTCATCTCCATGTTTTATTTCATTTTCCTCCTTCCTGTTGTAAGGATATACTAAAAAAAAGATATTTTGTGCTTCATGTAGTGACATAATGGATTTAAGATATGTAGGCAAAACCATTCTTCTGGTTTCTTTATTTACTGTATTTCCTACTTTTTAGCTTATAGTCTTGTGTTTTTAACCTTTCTCTGTTGTAAAAAAAGGACTCTTTAAAAGCATTTCCATAAAATTCAAAACCTTTTTTAAGTCACTTTGGGGTGTGGCTTCATCAGGGAAAGAAAATTCATTCCCTTAACTCAACTTTTCAGTTTTGATTTTTGAGAAAGTTGTTTTTGGATAGTCTGAATGTACTTAGAATTCTTCTGTTAAAACAAAGGAAAAAAAATCTTAGAAATAGAGTATTTTACTTTGTCTTCCAGAATTCTTTGAGTTATCATTAATATTATTCAGCTTGTATAAATTATGTGTTGCCATATTATTTTTTAATCAAAAAATGGGACATATTCCCAATTAACAGAAAAATGAAAAGGTCCAACCCAAATGCTTCCTTAAAAAAGAGTTAAAACTGAGTCAGGGTCATGAAATAACAGCTGTCTACTTAGTATAAGGTGACAAACTTGATAAAGAATCTGGAGCAGCTGAATGTTGTTCCTGGGGAACCATGTTTACCATTTTCAAAACTGTGGATTTTAAGCCTGGATTAAATTTCATAAATACATTTGCTTGCCACAATATGTAGATCAGAACTAGAACAGGAAAATGCAATTTATATAAGCATATAAATCAAAGGGTGTCATTTCAAGTACCCTTTCATGAATTAGATTTGTCTCATAATATTCCTATTAAGTAGGTAAATATCATTGATCCTCATTATTTAGAGATCAGGTAGCATTAGCAAACACACATTATATTTCAGCAAAAGATTTTCAAGCTTGTCATTTGAATGTCAGGATCTTTGCTGAATCAGTAATAAGTAGTTCCTAATCACCCACGTAATTTAATCTATTTTCTGTTTCCTCTTCTGTAAAATGGGAACAATAATACTATATGCAAATTCAATATTAAAAGGCACAGAACAGTTTTTGCCACTTGTGAGATCCAAAGTGGATAAAGCCAACTGTGTTGTACTGGTTTTAGGAAATTTTCTCACTGTGTTAAACTTCTTTTATGCAGTATAGCCCACTGAAGTCATGAAACCATCAAAATAGTTTTTTATGATGCTGAGCTTCCTAAGATTGTAGGTAACTGTGCTAACAACAACAGCTTTAGTTAAGCTGTAGTTATTTCAGTTTCTTCTACAACCAATACAAAACCGGGATTAAACTCTTTTGCAGAAATATATATGGAGCATGACAATATACTCAACATACATAGACTTTTATTTAAGATACGCAAAACAAAATAAAAAAAAAAATCCTAGGTCCATATTTAACCATATGATAATTAGATTTACAAGAATCTGTATGGTGTTTAGGAGGCCATCTAATTTATTTCTCTCATGTAAATTAATGCTTTTAACTTACAGTCTCAAATAATGTTCTTTTATTCCAGACTGTAATGTAAATGATAGTGTATCAGTTTATTATCCCTGGATGTGTTTACTTGCTTGATCAGAAGTACAACCATGTGGTACCATCTTCTCACAACAATTTTATTTCCCTTTGAATGAGAATGGCTTATTTGAAGTTTGTGAAAGGCATATCTGTACGGAATTCATAGGATTTCATGTTGTGATATAGCAAGGAGACTTGCTAGAAATTGCCTGTTTCAGGCTGATGATGCAAAGCTAGACATCTGTTAAATTAACATCTATCTAACATTTTTGCCTTTCAGTCAAATGCATTCAAAAAATTTAAATCTTTTTTAGCTGTCAAAACAATCTGTCACAAGATATTTATTTTTTTGTATAATGGGTTACTTAAGGAAAGCAGCATATGGCTGAGTGAGCTGCACCTATGCTGCAGCTTTCCCAGATCTGTACTACCTATGAACTACTGGAAAATGTACATACTTACATGATTACTTTTGAAAATTTAAATAAATAAAGTAGAACTCTATACTTTTTAACCTGTTGGATCCCTTTCTAATTTGTGTTTCAAACAAAAACAAAAACCAAACTTCTACTGTTAATTTTGGTAAAAAACTTAGAAAATGTCACCCTGCCTTTTTGTCTTAAAACAGTCCATAGGATGATAAATACTTCCCTGCAATAAATCACAGTGTGAACACGCCGGCATTCACCTACAAGTTTGTTTCTTTGCTTAATTTAGGACATTCATTACTTCTCACAGAGGAGGATATAATAACACGTTATCAATTACAATTATGTATAATTTTAATAAAAACCTGTAATGATAGATCCTAATAATGACCAAAGCAAAAAAGCCTTCAATGCAATATATAGCGCTGCATTGTGCTGGATTCTCATTCCATCAAAATATGGCTTGTGTATCTTGGTGACATACTCAGTACACTTTTATGTGCCCCTTTCAATCATGTAGCAGTCTGCCCTGCCCTATCCTGCAAGAATACTACTGCAATTTTTCCAGATGAAATTCATAGTGAAATCCTGGCCTCATTAAAGTCAATGGGCCTGCTACCTCAAAGTCAGTGAAACCTAAATTGACTGCTTGCTTCACTGTATTTTCTAATAGATAGACACACTGGAAGCCCAATGTTAGAGCTGTTTAAATTATTTCTTTCAGATGAATTTATTTGTATACATTTCTTCTACTTTTAGGTTTAGATTTATGTATGCTTGAAAAATGAAGGGGGTTTTGTTTTGCTTTGCTTTTGTTAGTCCCATAGCACATAAAAAGCATGTGTGACTATGAGATGTTTTGCTCTGGGAATAGTAGCTTTGTAGACGGGTGAGATTGGAAGTACTGAGGATGTGACATACTTCACCTCTGGGGAGACAAGAAATGTGTCACCCACGCCACTACAGCCCTTCAGGGAGAATCTCATGGTGCTCATTCATGGTGTAGTTTTGGATATAGTTTTAAAGCAGAAAGAACGTTGCATAAAAATATTGCAAAAAGTCATTGTATTTCATTAGTTATTAATAGAAAACTTTTAAGTGCCCCGGAAGGAATCTCTGTGGGCTTCCATGTCAGTATGATATTTTCAGAGAGACAGCATTTGAACATTGAGAACGTATGGGGACATAGACTATGGAAATCATTCACTTAAATGTCACTTTTATCTTAGATTTGTCGTCTAATTTTAATATTTGAATGCCATGAATATGTTTAATTGTAGGCTGCTTTACAGTAGGTTGTGTTTCTTACTACTGGCTGCAGCCAAAATACATACATGTTAATTATAATTTGGGTTTTTTTTAAAGCTAGTCATTTTATTTTTGCTTTGAGAAATATGTGTATAACAGGCTGCAGAAGCTGTTTTAGGGTTTGGGGGAGAGTTTAGAAACAAGTTTACTATAGTAAAGACTTAATTACAATGAGATAAATGGTGCTAGTATCAGAGAAAGAAAAATGAAAACTTTTAAGATCACATTGTAAACTAGTGTACATTGCTAGAGCCCTATTGACTTCAGTGGAGCGTAGAGCATTTTAGGATTCCGGCACATGAGAATAAAAAACCCCCACAACCCACACCTGAGCATCACCAGCCAGCAGCACCCTCCGTTCCCCCGCACTCATTCACAGCAGTCCTCCCGTCCGCCTCTCTCTTCTTACCTGCAGTCCGTTAGCAGGGCGCTGGCAGGCTGTCAGCTGTGGAGCAGGTTGTATGCGGGCCAGTACGTGCACGTCCGTGTGCCTCGTCTAATAGAACAGGCAGTTCTTGGGTTGTGTCAAAACTCTTCTGTCAGTAGGGACAACTTTGGTACCAGTTCTGTACTTGTCTTATGGGTTCTGTGAAACTTTTAGGAATTTCAGGCCTTTGGGATTCACACAAATTTGTGTGTACCTAGCTGACTAAATATTTCAGGGGAGGACTGACAAAGAAGCAGGTTTTCTCAGAGAGACAGAGTAAAAATGTAACAATGTTAATATTTGATTTATAAAGCCATTAGTCTTCATCGTAGAAACTAAAATTTCCTTTTTCCTCTTTGTTACTGCTATTGTGTCTGTTCTTTAAGAGTCATAAAATACTTTGAATGTATGATAGTTTTAAAGTGTTGATATTTTTAGGTGCAATGGGCTGTGACAGGCTGAAGCATGAGCCTTGCCTTTTCTGGGCATAGGTAGATTGTGTATAAACTTTAGTAAAGGTGACAATAATCGTTACAGCCTCAGGGCTATACTCAAAGTCCACTGTAGGAGCAAGAAGTGTAGGTGTTAGCAGGTTTTTTTCTACACTGCTTAATAAAATGAAACCTGTCCTTTTGTTTGATATGCTAATAGCAGTCCCTTTTTGTTTGTTAGGGAAATCCTTATTATGTTGAAGCTTCATTCTGATCTGACAGGGCCATAAGCTAATCAATGGAAAGTTGATCCTAATATCCCATGATGCAAGCACCGCCAGTCAGTCCCTGGTAAGAGCGGAGGGTCACTGGAAGTCTCCAGCTTACCAGTGCGGAGCCATACAAGCTCCTATCCTGGGCTGCTGCTGCCATCCTGTCTTTCTCTTACCCACCACTCATAAGCCTTAGTCCGTAGCTTCCTCTTCACGTTCCTCCCACCTCTGCAGAAGGTACCACTGGCCAAAGGCTGTAGCTGGCTTTTCTGAAAACTCCTCTGGGGAATAGACGGTGTGGGGTTTTGCCCAACTTGAAACTGAGAACATACCGTTCCTAACTGCAGCTGAACACTCACTGGTACCTACAGCTGGAATTACGTGTGTTCTGAGCAGTGAGCTGCACCTGAGAGGTATATATATTTTCACTGGTTGGCTGCCCGTAAGCACCAGGACAGACCATATAGGATGTGTTTTCCTTTAGCCACTGGCAGGCCAATCAATGAAATGGTTTTTGCTGACTACAAAATTGTGCTGGCCCTCTTAGGAAAAGCTGTTTCAGCTAGGGCAAACAGTAAAGCCCAAGAACCAGTGTTTAGGAGTGTGGGCAATGTATCTCCAGGCATAGGTACAAAAAATCTGAAGAGTAACAGAATTATTTTAAAGTGCTTTTTCCTTAAAACGGGTTCTTGGCTTTCCCTTTATCTATCCATTCCTTTTTTTTTTTTTTTCCCTTTTTTTCTTAAATGAATAATGTTCTGAAGAAGCAGATTTTGGGAGCATTGTGCTGGGAACAAAAGGATTCTTTCAAAGACTTGTTGCTCAATCTTGTTTACAGGATTTTTCTTTTCCCAGAGCCTTCTAAAGTCTTCTCAATTATTTGCTTCCCTAATGTATTCATATTTGCTAGAATAAAACCTTGCTCTATTTTGAGAAGGACAGTACCAAGTGCAGTGGTTCCCAGTCTTTTCTGGGTGAAACATAACCTGAGAAAGCTGGCAACGGCATTTCTTTCCCCAGATATCTCTGTGTCCTCCCATTCTCACCAGGACTCCTGCTACTTCCTCACTTCTTCCTCTGTCTCAGGATTGCTGCAGCTGCTCTCTTGGTCGTCTCTGTTGGGACTCCTGCTGCTTTCTCCTTGACCTCACCAGCTCTGCTTGCTGCCCAACAGCAGAGCTAGTAAGTCACAATGCTGCCCGAATGATTCAGGCTGACTCGAAATGGGGCTTTTTGAGGCATTTCAGAACTGTGCTTGCTAGCACATTTTCCTTCCAGCATTTCCTTTTCTAGCATAGTTTCCATGCATTATGACTTTTGAGGCGCTGTGCCGTGCCTTTCCTATCAGGTACCCATAATGTCATACAAACATCATGCCTTGGCGGGTGAGGAACAATTGCACTTGTGCATGTGGCATTAATAATAATTATGATCATAATCATCTTTGGGAATACATTAATATTGTTTTCTTACATATGTATTAGGTTAACACTTAGCTAAATAATCATAATTAGCATCTTGAAAATTTTGCGTGAACATCAGTTATTAAACCCTTAAATGGGTCCTATGAGGTATCATTACCACCATTATATAAACAGAAAAAATTGACCACATCAAAGGTAATTGTCTTTCCCAAGTTCCAGCAGTGAATCACAAACTGAGGTGCGATTTGATCTCCAAAGCTCTGTTTCAATCACGGATTTTGCATGCTTTAACATACTGACTCCCCAGAGTTCAATGTCACTTATCTGAACAATAAAAATATTATTGTTTACATTCTATTTTCTAGTCATGACACAAGAAATAAGTTGTCAATACTAGCCCTGTGGTTTTGGGGGGCTCCCTATTGCAAATAAAGAAATATTTTTTTTTATTTGGGGTGACTGCCATAACTGTATTAGTAGTTTTAACCTTAGGTGTTGTTTTCTACTTTGAAATAAAATAACTGAAGCAAGATATTACCTGACAAATGAGAAGCTATGTTAGAATGCTGTTGAAAGTTAACCCAAATGGCACAGAAATGTCATACATAGTTGATTATAATCATGCTTCTGTGTAGAATGTTATTTTTGTATATTGCTCTGGTCTGTTTATAACCATTAAGAAGGGAATTATGCATAGTACTGTGTCTAGATTCCAAGGAAGTTATTTGGCCTGTACATTATAATTTTTATCTGTTGTTTGGCTGCAGGACAGCATATGGAGTCATTATCCACTTAATAAACAAAATAGATGCAACCTCCCTTTCCACTCGGTGAGTGTTGGTATGGGAGTAGGTAGCATCTGTCACCTGTGCAGACAGACTGAGAGGTGGAAGTTCAGTCGGGGCTCTCATTTCTGCCTGTTGCAAGAAGGGTTGTTTGGGCTGGGGTTTGTTTTTTTTTTTTATTTTACTACCTAGAATAATGTTCCTTCCCTACAAATGTGTAGATGATGCAATAGCAATGGCTGTTTCCACTGGTAAAGAGAGCACACTTCTGTCCCTTACGGCCCATATACGTAAGGCTCATCAGCTTACAATGGATGGTATGTAGCACGTCTAGAGTCTGGGAGATGCATGTGTGAAAGTATGAAAGATACAACTGAGGAAATAAGTTCAGTGTTCTTTGAGGCCATAAGGGAACTAGCTGAGGTAAGATTCCAAGTGTGTGCTTTGCTTAAAGACTGAAACACTCAAAAATATTGAGTGAGGTCTTTGTAGCCAGAGCACAAACATTTCCATGTTTGCATATTGTTCTTTGGAATACGTACTGATTCTGCGTGTCCCTGTCTCCCTCTGTTGTTCAATTTCCTACTCTTTTTTTTGTGTGTGCTTTTTAATGGGGTTTTTTTGGTCTTGCTGAATTGTAATCCAGCGGCTAACAGGGCAACTAAATTTTAATAAGGTTTCATTTGACTGTAACTTAATTGAAAGCTTTCAGTTTTGATTGGACTCATGCAAAACCTACTTTTTTTTTTTTTCATTCAGCAGCGGTGTAGTTAAAAATTCACTGGAATCCTGTGTTTAAAATTGTTAATCTAAAGTGAAAACTATACACTTTAATTGTCCACATTACCAGCAGCTATCGGTTGTGCTAATTTGGGGTTTTATGCATGAGCAAAGCCATGCACAGTCTATACCTGGCTCTCTAAGAAAATAAAAGATCTCTTTCTTCAGGCACCTACAGCATCAGCCTTGTCATGCTGATGACTGTGGCGAGACAGAATTGCCATTAGTGTTAGCCCTTTGGCATCTCTTTTTGATCGGTGAGCCCTGCCGAGCTGTTCAGGTATTCATCGCACATCACGGCCGCAACTGGTGTCCAAAGGATCTCTCTCTCTGCTCCCACCTTTCTGGAGCTCTTTCTCCATTCAGACATTGTCAGTTCTGGTTTATATCAAACACTGCTCTTCTCTCTCCTAACCTTTCCTCAGAAGGGCGGCCCTGGGAGGCGCGCGCTGTTCCACTGCCCTTCAGGTCCCGCGTCGTGCCGCTGTGTACCCCGTTTCCCGGTGCCCGAGCGTTCCTTGCGTTCACCCGACTAACCGGTGTGCCAGACGGTCGCCCGCCTGGGTTCCCGGGCTTTTTCGTGCCACCTCCTCGTGGCACAGGATGTCCCATTTCCTCTCGTTCCAAAAGAAAACCTCGGTGCTGGAAACCCAGTTCGGGCGGCCGTCAAACTCGGGGGCAGCGCGTCGTGACGGTGCGAGGGCCCGGTCCCGAGCGAGAGCGGCCGCCGCCCTCCATCGCGGGGACGCCTGCCCGGGGAAACCGCCGCCCGCTCCGCAGGTGCCGCCCGTGAGGAGGCGGCGGCGCGCGCCCAACCGCCGCCCGTGAGGAGGCGGCGCGCGCCCAACCGCCGCCCAGCGCGGACTCCGCGGCGGGGCGGGGCGGCAGCCGGCGCCGAGCGAAGGGGAAGGCAGCGCACGAGGGCGGGGGGGGGGAGGGAGCTCCCGCCCCGCTCCACCCCGCCCGCAGGTGTGTGCTTCGTCTGACGGGGGCGGGGGGCGCGGACCGACCGCGGCTTCTCGGCGGGGCGAGGTGGCGCGGGGGGGGCCGTTCGGCGGCCGCAGCAGGACGGTGCCGCGGGGCTTTTCGTCGGTGTCGTCGGAGCGGGGAGGGTGAGCGCGGGAGGGGCCGGTCCGCCGCTCTGCTGGGCGGGGAGCGGAGGGCGGCTGCTCTCCGGCCGGGCCGTGGCCGCGGCTGGCGGCTCACGCCTCGCTGAGGGTTGGGGATTTCCGCGGGCGCCAGGCTGTTCCTGCCGCTTCTGGGTCCGAGTCCGAGTTAAAAACAATCGCCACAACACGCGCCTCCCCCTCCGAAAGAATAAAAGTAACCCAAAACCCCGCAAACCACCAAAAAACCCGACCACCGCCCCCCCGAATACCCAAGCCCGGCCAAAGCAAAACTCAGCGTTGATTGATTTATTTATTCTTTCTTTATCCTTCCTTTTCTCCCTGTTCAAAGAGACACCGGATTCAGGTCAATGCTGAAGCGTGCCGGGCCGGGGGAGGAGAGGCAGTGGCGGGGCTGGGGCTGGGTGGGAAGGAAGCGAGCTTTGGTTTCCCTCGGCCCGAGCACCTTTACCCGGAGAGACTCCGTCTTAAAAGCGTTTCAGTGTTGCAGCGAGAGCCGTGGTAGAGGTGAAAGTACCCAGAGCGAAACCTCCAGCCTCCCAGCCCTCTCTGCGGATGCCACCCGTACAGCTATGTTAAATTCAGTTTTAATGGTTTGGGCGGCGAAGCACCGCGTTCGTGGCTGGACAGCTTGAGCACTCGCGTCTCCTCGCTTGCCGTTTTAGTGAATGTCAGGTGTCATAACAAAACTCGTAAATGCATTTCGGACTCAGTGATTAATGCAACCCTAGTTTGGCAGGCTCGGTCATCCTGTAGAGGTAAGTCACTCCACGCCATCTCAGCAAGCAGAGGTTGCTCATTGTGATGCAGCACTTCGGGGATCGCCTAATTTCACGAGCTGCTTCGAGACCCTTCAGCAAGGAGGGGTAGTTCTCCCCCCCCCGCCCACGCGGGTCCCGGCCTGGGCGGCGGTTGGGCGCGTGCTGCGGGGCGGCGGTTGGGCGCGCGCCGCCTCCTCACGGGCGGCACCTGCGGAGCGGGCGGCGGTTTCCCCGGGCAGGCGTCCCCACGATGGAGGGCAGCGGTCGCTCTCGCTCGGGACCGGGCCCTCACACCACCGAGGGCAGGAGAGCGAGCGGGCGGGCGGGCGAGTGGTGGGGCAAGCGTCACGACGCGCTGCCCCCAAGTTTGACGGCCGCCCGAAGGCGCGTTCTGCGGTCCACATGCTGGTGAGTCCCTTCGTCGCATTTAGAGCTACCTGAGGGTGGCACTTGGCTCCGGGAATGGAGGGCTGCGAATTGATTTTGCGTGGACGTTATTTCAGTAGCATCTGTAAGAGAAATGCATGTGTGCCTAGTGTCAGGTGGCTTATCCTGGACTAACATTTTCCTCCTGCTGCCTTTAGGGTAAACATTTATTATGTCCTCTGAGCTTTAAACATCAGCAGATGTTGAAAGTATTTCAATAGCACCCTTTCATTGCTCTTAAAGGACTTCTTGACAAGCATAAAGAGATGTTTCCATTTTGGTGAATACCAGAAAACATGTTGGAACTACTTAGGCCTTGAATCAGACATTACGTATGATGATAGGATAGGTTTGGCTAGTTCTTACCGAACTGAGAAGCATTTTTTAAATGAAATTCACAGTACTATATGTTTCTTCACACTTTTTTTTTCTTTGTCGCGAACATGTATCGGTTGATGTCAATTAATGCTCTGTAAATTTGGTTAACAGAAAATCTGTTAGAGTTGAGACAAAAACTAGGTGATAGAGATAAGCAGGGCAACAGAATGTTTAAAACATCCTCTATGACTTATGCATTGCATGACTGCAGTCATATCCTTTATATTAAAAAAAAATCACAACAGCATAGCATTGCTTTACATTATTATAGTTACTTTGAAACCTTAATCAGCAGAAAATCTATCATGAATAAGGAGTAAGGTTATATAAAATTCTACCAGGGATCCAAACATTTTCCCATTGAGGTCAATAAGCACAGTTTTAATGGAGAAAAATGGGGTATTGGGCGGGGGGGGGGGAAGCTTAAAAGTTCTGGTTGGTGGACTGGGGGGGGGGGTGTTTCTTTTTTTTATGTGTTGATACCCCTCCCTGATCTCTTCAACAGTAGTTTTCAAAGTACCCTTATACACCAGCTGTTGCCTCTATATTCTCTTCATAGACAGGGGTAGAGTCACAGAGAGAGGAAGCGTATTTCAAAAAGCCCTAAAAAAAGAAACGAGGAGGTTCAGGGAAAGAGGAAATGGAGGTTATTGAACAATTTGAGCATTTATAAGATAGTCTGTCTGGGTTTTTTCCAAGATTGGACCCCTTAAATGTCATGCTTTTGGTGTTGTGCATTAAGATGAGCACTTTCCAGGAAATATGTATGGTGACTCTGTCATATTGTGTAGCCTAGTTCATATCTATTCCTGGTGACTTCCAGAGGTTTTTTTAGGTATTCAGCATCTGAAATTGTGCTGGTTTATTCCAGATTTCACAAGTAAGAATCAGATTATTGTCAAAGAGAGTTGGCTGATAAGTAAAGTTTTGAATTGCTTCTGTGATTGTCACAGGAGAGACAATGTCAAAAAATGACAATGGCTGAAATAAACTGGATGGCTGAAAAATATTAAAAGTAAAAATAGTTAGCACTTCTTTTTTTGTTGCCTACTTTTTTCACTTTGTCAGAAACTGTTTACTGGAAAGCTTTTCCTCTAATGTGTCTGACTTCATAAAGTTGAAGAACATTTCAAATAACAGCAAGATAGTTCACCAGTGCTTTTAGTCAGCTGAGTGGAAGAAATGACACAGTCTCAATTGAGTTTCCATGGAATCAAAATCTGTATATTCTGAAGATAAAAAGATATAGGAAAAAAATATTGGAAGTTACTATTAAATTTTGTTTATTTTTAAATACAGGAAGTTACTTATGGATATTTTTAAGAGAATTAACATACCTAAAAAGCCACATCTTGGTATTTATAATGTGATCTGGTTGCATTTCAGAACTGTGAAATGGTTGTCTTAAAACCAAAACTAAAATGTGCGTTTAATTTTTTTTTTTAAGTTTTAGTCATTTCTAATGTAATGTCATCTTCGCTTTTTATAGAACTTTTAATATACATATGCTTTTTTGAACATTTCTGTCACTTTTTAACAATTTACTTAAAATACTATGTCTTAAAGTTCTCAAGAGTCAATCATGTCAAGTTCTTGCTGTTCTCAACATTCTAATCAGTACTTTACTTTTACCAAATTTTTTTTAGTCTTTTGCTTCACTATGCATTTTCTGTTAGTGGTGTGACAGGGATAAAGACAGGAACAGCTGCTCTGGTTCATACCAAAGGTTCATCAAAAACGATATCCAATGTCTGATGAGAGCTGATGGCATGCCAAGAAAAGTGTTTTAAGGGTGCTTTTATATGCCTTCTTGGTAGAATTTTACTCTATATTCTAAACAACAACAGACGGATAGTAAACCAGACTTTCTTGAAACTACCCACCCTTTTTCTTATCTACTCATTTGCTTGAGTCATAGGATAGATGCAGCATGAAACAGTTTAATAAAAAACCATCTTGACTCATGTTATAAGTAGGACTCCGCACATATGCAAGCAGCAAGTAGGGATTGTGCAGTTGTTTTTATATACTGTTGTTATGGTATTGCTTGTATAGCAGTTCAGTGTTTCTTGCATCATCACTGCTGTGGTAACTGTTGGTGTAAAGTTAACTGTTCATCATGGGTCTGTTATAAATGTGCAGAAATGGAAGTCTTCAGAATTCTCTAGGGGTCTTTCAGCTGACCTAGAAGACTTAGGAGGCTTTACAGTTTTGTTTCACGAGATACGTGGAATTTTAGGTGTTCCAGTATAGTATATGACTATTCCACTTGACCATTACATGAAACGGTTTGAAGCATTTAATGAATTTTCAGTTGTTACTAGTAGGATAAGACCTAATCCTGTAAGACCTTTGCACTATAAATGTGAAAACTGGAGTTTTGGTGCAAAAATTGTGGATCAGGACACGAGTAAACAGGAGCAAGTGTTAGAAAGTAAGACCTTTGTCCCAGTTTTCCATTTCCTCTACTGTGCCCTGTGTTAGAGATGGAGCGCCATTTTTCTGGTTTCATCTTGGAACTTTGTTTTTAATAACTTTTTCTTTTCTTTTCCCTTCATTTTTTGGTTTCTCTTGCAGGCTTATTCTCCCTTCTTAGGGAAGCCTTCCCCATTTGAAAGCGTTTTAGGCATCCTTGGCACATGGAACAGATCGAGCTCAGCTCCAGGCAAGTCAGCAGGTCTTTGGACCCTGGCATAACAACAAATAATTTAAGGAGGTTTCTAGATTTGGTTCTGTGCTTCTACATTATCAAGGAAATATGCTTGTGCCAAGATTAGCTTACAGAAAAGGACGTTTTTTGATGAGTTCTGGTTATTAGGGAACGACAGCAGTGGACTTTTAATTTGTTGACATCCCTCTGCTTTTTGGCATCTGTATCATAGGGGTAGCAAAGCAATGTATATAGCATCTGGAATTGAACTCACAGCAGAAATAATCTCAGAATAGAAGTCAGCCTGAATATAGGTCAAGTTAGTGCATAAGAAACCAACACATCTTCAAAGCTGTGGCTCAGAGAAGTACTGAATGCTCAAGGATATACTTAAGGCATGAATGTTGCATATTAATTCAGAGGACAGGGCAGTAAAACTAGGCTTTGTTCAGTTTTTAAGCGTGTTGCGCAGTACTCTAAAATAAATTGTACGCTCTTTGAATCTATGTACTCTATTGACTTGGTGTAGATTTGTACTTCATGTAGAGAACTTAGATTATCTAGTAGTGAAGAAAATCCTTTACGAGCCATACAGCACTCTCCTGGAAGCTGGCCTTTGTCTTTGCAAGCAGAACATAACTATACAGTGTGAAGGAGCTCTCAGCCCATGTTATAGGAAGGAATCATGGCAGGCAAACCTGCACCTTGTAGGTAAGTTATTCTTTCAATCCCTAATGTTAATTGAGGCACAGGAAGTTCACATGACCTGGCTACCATTTAGGCACAGATGAAGGTAATCAGTTTACTGCTGTTTTTAAAAATGTAAATCTTCTCTGGGAGATACTTCAGGAATTGTTTGATGTCTGATGACAGTCTTAAAAGGCTTTAGCTTGTGTGACTGTATTCGGAGCTACAGTTGGAGCAAAAATTCTAAACAGAAATGTACCAAGCAGACAGTAGTACAAGTTGGTGCCACAGAAGTCTGAATTTTGAAATGTCATTTTCATGCATATTCCTGTATGGTTTTACAAGTAAATACAATGAGGGGAGGGAGGGAATTATATGTCCTTTGAAATTAGTATTCCCAAATAACCAGGAACATACTGATTATCTCCTTTTTTATTTTGTCTGTCAAGCAAAATTTACAAAAGTACTGATTTCCATTCATTCATGAAATGACTGGTTTCATAATACATTAACACTTATTTTATGAAATGGAGAAAACTAAAAATTAACTATATAAACAAATAACAACTTAGGTATTAGTTATTATCACTTACTGAGTTGACAATTACAAGAATCAAAGATTATTTTCAGTAGCCATTAAGAAATCCATATGACTTAGAGCCAAATTACAAGCTGCTTCTACTGAAGAAGCTTCTGCTGGTATTTTTTCTTTGTTTCCTTTGCATGACACTTGGCTATTTCTTCTATCGTGTAACACCAGCAGTCATAGACAAATTTGTTCAACCATGCATATAGCAAGTAAGGTTGTAGTGTTTGGACCAAATGGAGGTCATAAACAATTACGATTTATAATGATTCTTTCACATGTATTCAGTTATGCTCAAAAAGCAGTATTTAGGTGGTTTTATAATTCATACCAGAAATAGCATCACATGTTTTCCTCCACCCTGCCAGGATGTTACGTGTAGCTTATGCTTGTGCAAGGTCTTTATCTTCGGCCTCTCCCCATTAAAATTATGTCTGAATGTGACAGTTCTTTTACCACACCAATTTCACTTCTTGTCATAAATTGGACAGTGGGAAGTTAAGTGTAGACAATATAAGACAGAAGGGATTTTTTTTGTGTGCTCTGCCTCTGTTCTAGCCCTTGTGCTACTCTTGTATTTCCTCTGAGCAGTGAACAGACTGCAGTCTAGGGAATGGTGGTTGGGGAGGGATGAAGGGCCTCACAGTGCCGTTCTACTTTTACAGGTGTGGCATGAGAGAAAGATCCAAAGGTATTATTGAAACAAGGTTTGTGGGGAAAAAGGTGGTATGTTTTATTAAACCAACTAGTATAACTGAAAAAAAAAAAAAAAGAAAATATGCTTTCAGACACAGTCTTTTTTCAGGTCTGAAACAGAAGAAACAAAAACAAAAGGTTGGAAAAATTAGTTCGTTGTTCCTGCCATTCAACTAGATAATTGGCAAAGAAAAAGCCTTTCCTAGATGTAAAATACAGAAGGATATTCGTAAGAGAATGTGGTCATTAGCTCTTTTGCATAGCCAGAGGCTTTGATTTAGCTCCAAAGGATATGTAGTCAATGAGTGTTTCTGGCCGGTAGTCCCTTTAATAGGCAGGAGTACTTTTGTAGCCTTTTGCCACTTTATTGCCCCATAATTTGCTGTCCTGATGCTCCATCTTCTAGATAACACTGTCGATTCATTTTCCCAGTAGGGGGTTGTGAGGAGGGGGACTCAGCATCATAGAAACAATGCAATGTGTTGAATGTTCTTCAGTATTCTGTTACTATGCAAGTTTTAAGTCACAGACATAGAGTATGCATTTGCATGCAGGCTAATGAAATCCTAGACCTAAAACAAATAGAAGAATGATCCAGATTGCTAGTAGAGTAGAGAAGTAAGGGATCAAGAGGTTTTCTGTGATTAAACTTGACTTGGTTTCCTCAGGTAAGATTGAGGGAAAGCTCTGATTACTTGTTTTCTCTGTAATGGTGAAAGTACAAAAAATGGGCTGGGAATCAGTTATTTATACCTCTGCACGAAATGACATTACTAGTACATTTCATTGTGTAGTTATTTTGTAATGTTCTATGGTGTGGTTCCCGTACGCTACTGGAGTACTGCTTGAGGAGGCTTAAGTGGAAGCACATTTAACAGCAGTAAAATACAGGTTTTGCATTCATGTTAGTCAAAGACCTAGCCTGTCTTATGGAAATGTGGCTGATTTATAGAATAACTTACTTCCATAGGAGAATAACTTGCTTTGCTCACTGGAGCTGTCAGGACTCAAGCAGTTCAGTGTCCAAACATTTCTAGTTCAAACACAAGGTCAGTTCTTGTAGAAAAGAATTTAGTTAGTATAGTATGTGTAAGCTTATGCTTAGTTTTAGCAACGCAATCTTGTATCTTTCATGAAAAACAAACTGCATGCATGTTTTCAAGTGTTTTGTTGACCTTGGATGTAAATACAGGGTTTGGATTGCATTGTGAATTTGTAGATAAGCCCGTAAGAATGGATAAATACTTATAGAAGTATGGATATAAGTTGGTGGTTTTTGAAAATTGTTGTCATGAATATAATCTAGTACATTGCAAGATATGTGGAAACTGCTTATCAAGACTTCCACGAGACAAGCAATTTACCAATAAGGGTGAGAAAATACAAAATGAAATGGGAAATACACAGGAAAAATCTCTTTCCTAATTGTTACTGTTACTAATTTTTAAGTTAAATATTTATGCTCACTGCATAGGCAGAGTGAGCTTCTTATAGGAACTTGGTACTTCCTTTTTTCTTTTTTTTTTTCTTTTTTTTCTTTTTTTTTTCTTTCTTTCTTTAAAAGGTAGCTAGGGACTTCCATTAGAGTATTTACTAATAATACTCTGGAAAAACTTGCAATAACTGAACACATGGATCTCTGTTTCTCCTTCTTCCTTCTGCCCCCCGAATCTTCAGGTTGTGTTTATTTCCTTCATGTCTGGAAGAGAAAACGGGAGGCCTTTAAAGCAGCTGCACTGCTTGGATTAGATTCTTTAGACCAACAGAGCAAGGAGAAATACTTGATGTAAACCATCACACAAAATTCTTCTTTGCTAGGTCAGGCTAATGCTGTATTGATACACATATGGAGAGAGGTTTAAAAGCCCGGTGTCCTTATGAATATTTTTCTCTTTATGGTAAATTTTACTCTAAGGTCGTAATGCAGGTTGCTCAAGATTAGCGAGAATCTGATTTTAATGGATCCGTATTTATGTAAGTGTATTGCCAGTCCTTGGGGGACAAAAAATAAGAAGTGAAACACTGAAGCACTCACAAATGTAGCAGTAAGTGTGAGGTTTGGGACAGTTTGCAAGCTTAAAGAGTTGTTTTTCAAGTTTTACTTTACAAATATGAAAACTGGATTCCATCTGCCCAGAGCATAATATGATGGTTTGTGGTGAGATTCTGGAGGTTAACATTCAGAGAAAAACATCAATTCTTGTAAAATTTGTGGTACGACAATGATATTTAAATACTGAGGGTTGAAATTGGCCACTGATTCCCTGACAATAATTCATGAACTCATCTTCATAACCTCATCTGTGGAACTGTGAAACCCTTACAAAAGAGGATACTGAGTTGTGTAACGCTGTTAAAACTTTTTTTTTTTTAAACTAGCTAGGTACCTTAAGACACAGATACCTGAACGCAGCACTGTGACGTGCATAAGCTAACAAAGAAGTATGCTGTATAGTTGAGATCTAGATCCAGATTTCCAGAATCTTATGTCACTGACATAGTCCTTCCTTTTCCCTAATAGAGTTGAGATGCTAAGATCCAAGAGGAGGCCCAAATAGGATGCTGCAGCAAAGAGAATATATAAGTTCTTTTCCAGGTTTGTTTACATTTCTGCTGCCCTCTTAATCTTACATCTCAATGTAATAGCCAAGTCTGATTGTGGACTTGTGTTGGTTCTGCAGACAATTGTCAGTTGGCTAAAAGCCTATTTGCCTTCACCTTAAAAAGGTAAAAGGTATAAAGAAAGCAAATTACAGAAGCTGTCCTAATGTTACAAATGGTATATATAGTTAGAAAAAAACACCAACCAAACAAAAAAACAAACAAGTCCTCCACAGGCACCACCCCCATCTTGCATGAAAATGAACCCTACTTGTATGAGGACTTAGTGTGTGGACTTTTTCTAAATGAGTAAGAATTTATAATTAAATCTCAAATTTTAAATTTAGTTTTTAGCTCGTAATTGCTTTTTAAAAAATTTGAGATCTGATCGTACCTCTGATGGATTCCTTTAAAAATGTTAGTTCTGGGTCCTGTTTTTTCTTCTCCTACTACCTAGTGCAACCTCATATAGAAATAACAAGATAAACAGAAGACAGTGTCTGTAATACCTCTTTTTTAAGCACAGATTTATCAATGCTAATGTGTTTTGTTGCTATGAAAACTCAGTTATCAACATTAAACATTTGTTCACTCATTTGTTTATCAGTGGCAGTTTGTTAGTAGTTATAACTAGAATTCCATCTGCCAGTTAAACTATATTGTAAATTGATGTAGAAATTAGCAGCTCCTGATTTTGGGGGGTGAGGGGAGGTGTCTTTCCTAATGAATATATGAACTTACTTGCACATAAATGCATCTCTAGAAGATGGTTGAGGGGAATCTCAGGTATACTGCACACAAGTGTGCCAATCAGGCAAAAACAGGCACACATTGTGATTATCTCAGTTTTCAAACCTGGAAGAGACAAGAATGTGTTGCTAAATGAGAGAGGCAGTATGTCATGCTCACTGAGATAAAAACAGAAGCTGCCAGACACTTTGGCTTTATTCTGCAAATTCTTTGCTTCAAAACTCTCCTATCTTTTCTTCATGCTTATTCCCCCTCACATTCTCATTCTTTCTTTTTCTCTCATTGCTGTCTCGATCCCTCTCTTATTGTTCTCTCCCTCTTTTCCTGTCTTTGATGCACATACGTTGTCACATTTCATTGACTCTCCCCTCTTCTCTGTTCTTACACTTACGCCTAGTGGTGCTTTAGCCAGAGCTTGCAGCCTCTCAGGCGAGTTTTAGTCATGTGTGAAGCTCAGTTTGATCGAGCGCTCCTTTTCTGCCTTTTCACTCTTGCAAAAGATTAAAAGGTGGCGTCACATCGCTCCCCTGCTCTTTCCCGCAGGAGGGACTTAAAAGGGACAACAAAACCTAATCACTTTCAATAAGCATTTTCTTGCAAAAAGAGGACTTATCTGTGCAATTTGAGGCTGGTGGTGAGGATTGGGAAAGCTAGAGGATGCTTCATACTGCTAACAAGGGAAGGAAGCCTTCAACTGAGGCAGGTAAGAAGTGCCTGAATCCGAATGTTTTATGGAGTGGCTTGGTCAGAGCGGTAGATTTTCAGCGTTTTGTAACTGAGGCAAGCAACTGCAGCAAGAGGCAGCATTGGTGTTGTATCAGATTCCTTTTGTTTAAGATGTAAAGTATGTGCTATAAATTGAATTAGAAATGGGTTTGTGAAGATGCTGTATTCACACTGAATGATTGCCTTTCCCCCTTTTCTCTGTGTATCAAAATAAATCAGAGAACCAGCTTTTGTGAAACCTGGACTTCGCTTTAAGGTTAAATTCACTGCTTAAATCTCAGTATAAGAAAAGCTTTTGAGTCTTACAACCCTCGAGGAGCTTGGCATTCTGCAATTTGGTTGCAACAGCTGAAATAAAAATTAATTGTACTTATTTACTATTTATTTAGTAAGGTAAAATCTAGCATTGAGTTTAGGTCTAGATGAATATGGTTTGTTTGCCTGGCATTTCATCGGATGAATAGCTATACCCTTTTAGACATACTGTAAAACCTATTTCGTGTTTATGTTTTGTAAATTGAGATTAAGTAGCATCCTGAATGAAATACGTGACTAAAACTCATAAACTGCATCTGTGTTTAGTAAAGCAATCACCAAATTAGAATAATGGATTTATGTCAGTTGTCAAATGGAGTTAACTCTGAAAGTGCTGTCCACAAGTGCACTTGCATTACAATAAAGGGCTTTCTGTTTAACAGTTGAGAGGAGCTAATTTGTCAGGCAAAGCCTATGAACTTAAGTCTTGTGATAATATAAAATTATATAGGTTAAAGTGTTTGTGGTTTTGGGAAACGTGCCCTTTTATTCTCTACAAAAATAGCTCGAGGCTCTATAGGGATTCCAAAAGCAAAAATAATTTTAATTACTTTTAAAATGTTACATGCCGATAACTTCTTTTTATTCACAACTGGAATATTTAGCTATTGGGACTTCTGTTTCTGGTCTTCACTGGCTTTGATGCCTTTTTTTCTCTCCCTACATTTCTGCACTTACATTTTACAGTTGCTTTCTGTATGAGCAAACTAAGACTAAATAGAAGGAAGGGATTCTGAGCAGCAGTGATGTTCTGAATGTCATTGTCATACTGAAAAGTGAACGAGCAGTCAAGGATAGTTAGACCATTATTACCGATTTAAGGGAAAGCACATAATATCGCAGTGATCAGAGTTATTTGTAAAAGTAGGGTACTAATTAACTGGCTCTGAAAGCAGAGCTATGAAAAACTAACTTTATAAGCTGTCATAGAGTAAACATTGTTTGATAGGTAGATTTTAGTGTTGCAGACCTACAAATGTGGATACTGCAGATAGAAATTAATATGTTTACTTGAGAACTTTTGTCTTTATGCAAGTTTACCCTAATGACTCAATCCTGCATGCAGACGTACGAATGCGCAGTGCTATGTACCTTGCAAAATTCAGTGGCAGTGCTTTCTGTGTGCATTTGCAGTAGCTGATTTTACAAGACAGGCAGTGACAAGCCACCACACAGCTGAATGGGATCAAGCCCCCAGGGAAGCCTAGTCTCCCATCAGTGTAGAGGGACTTCATGCATTACTACTTATCTTCAGTGGTAGTTAATCATACACATTCAGCCTCATATAAAGGGACAGATTTTCTTCTGAGGACTTAAAATCAGACAAGAGAACTTTTAAATGTTTCACTGATTTGTAGTGGACATTTTTACTTTTTAACTATAGTTTTGCTGAACTTGTTATTGTTTAGTATTTGGCATTGGAATTGCCATTACGCCTCTCTTTCACCTTTCAAAATGTTTCTATACATTCTTTCAAGCTCTTTTTATGTTTCAGATCTGTTTAAGTGCATGTTGGATCAAACTGAAATTAAGAGTAACTTGTCTGATAAAAATGGAAGTCGTGGATGTAATGTGGTATTTTAAATGATATTTTGTGACTTAAAGTGCATCTAAGTGTAAATGGTAGATGACTTTTGATATGAATTAGTCATAGAGAATTTGTTCCTTATGAAATGGCAGAAAACTAGAAGGTTGAAGACGAGCTGACTTGATCTGTTTGAGCCCAGAATGCAGGATCTGAATTGCAGATCATTTATCTCTCCTTTTGGCATTTGCTAACTCTGCCCTACTAGATGTTAAGTGGGTGATTAATAGAAATAGCAGCATTTTACTGATGTTCCAGTAGATGTTGCTGGAGAGCAAAGTAAGGATTACTTCATAGAGGAAAAGAAATGCAGTGAGATTACAAAAGCCAAAGAAAAATCTCAAGGCAAATGGTTATACAGGCTGTTGGTAGTTTAATAATATGAGATCAATAATTTTTTACATCATCATCCTAGGTTCTATTCAATCTGAAAATCTGAAGAGGTACATGTGCTGAAATGAGCCACATGTAGATGCAACTGTTTTTTTAAGGTTTTTAGTTTTCACTTGCCACTTTTAACATTTTATCACTAGTATTAACATTGTTTCACACGTGTGTGCTCTCAGAGGAATGGCTGAAAGAGTATCCCTAAAAGTTTGGTTTGGGTTTGTTTTTTTTTAAATACATTCACAAAATACAAATGTTTAATTATAAATTAAGAAATGAAATGCATGCAACCTCAAAATTAGAATTCCAATGCAGTGAAGTTGCTTTCCTTTGAGAACAGTAAGAGCTTACCAGATCAATACATAACATAATTATAAGCAAAAACTAACCCTCTTTCTTAACTATGTTATTTTTTTATTTGTACATTTTTTTTTTACTATGAACAATTGTGAGTTACCATCTTCTTACGTGCTTAAATTCTGAGAGAAATCCTATGATGAGTCTCAGATCAATAACTTGTAGAGTAACTAATGACAAATGTGTGGATAGAAAACTGTGATGTCCTATGCTAAAACTACTGTTTTATTAATTAATCTTATAAAATGATAGAGCAGTCCCAAAGGAGTGGAGGTTTCTAGTATACAGGCGCTAACTGATGCAATTTCAGGCAACCACTGACCTCTATCTGTGGGAATATTTATTTTTGGAGATGATCATCAACTGTAACTGATTTCAAACTCAAAACAGTAATGTGTGTTGTGTTGTTTTTTTAATCCCAGCTTTTCATGTAAAGTAGGATAAACATGCAAAACTAGACTAGTCATAATAAAAATGTGATCTCTCTGCATTCAGCTGGTTTGTACCTATTTGTACCTTAAATAAAAAAAAGAAAAAACAATAATTAGTTGAAGACTTTTTAGAGAAGAGATTTCAGTGTGTAGGATTAAAATTTTATAATACATAGCAGCATGGCTTTATTTAGTTTGCTACTTACTGTGTAAGAACATTTCAGCTTCTGCTTGTAACTGGAAAAAAATGCAGATAGAAAAATGTGTGGCAGATCTCTACAGTCATCTCCCATGTCGTTTGCATTGTAGATTATTTATTGTAGTTTGGTTTTTAGTATTTTTATGGAGTTTTGCAAATGTGTGCACCAAAATTTCTTTAATCTGACAAGCTTTAGGTTGATGAGATTTTTCCCATGCAGATTTGCTATTGCCAGTAGGGGTTTTCCTTAACGTTCTGCTTCTTTAATTTATTGTTGAATCTGTGCATGCGTACAACTGTGTACATGCTCAGGTAATTCCTTAACCTTCAGAAAACTGCATACTTTATATGTTGAAGAAGTGAAATCTTCCTGTGTTACACGAGTATGGTTTAGAAAACATCAATGCTATATATATTTATTGAATAGTCATGTATAGTGTTTTGCAGGGTTTTTTGGTCAAACTTAGAAGTTCCTAGACCTTTAGAGACAATTGGTGGTTGATATTGAACATTAGGCATCTCAGCTGGGCATGGCCAAAAGTTCCTGAACACTTTTACCATTCTATGTCATTCAGAAAAATAAGCTTGACTGTTACCAGTGAGAGAATATTACCAGAACTGTGTCCTTGTACCTTCCCTACTTCAGTTTACTTTCAGACTTGTGAGTTCAATGAAATGGTACGTAATTTAGTTTAAAAGATCGTCATATGTCATCGGTTTCTAAAGAGAATTCCCTGTTGAAAACATTGGCAAATTCAGTTTAAGGGATTATGACACAATATAGCCCTAAGGAATAAACTTTTATCTTTGTATTTCTCTGTTCTCAAAGTCATGAAGAGGAAAGCAAGCATATTGTATAATGGAATTCTGTTTATGAGTACACTATGAAAAGCTCAGAATAGCTGAATAGGGTAAATAATTCTGGCTGCAATTGAGTCTGGTGCCACATTTCTCAGTAGCAGCAATATTGTGTTTCTAGGTTTGTCTATGGATACTCATGGACGTATAAACAAACACACAAATCTGAATCTATGTATTTTAATTTAAGCCCATTTCAAATCTAAAAATACAAACCCAGTCTCACATTATTGAAATACAGGAGGAATGGATGTCTAGGAGTTTGCAGTAAGTTATTGAAAAATAAAGCTGTGATGTGTACATAGGAAAATGCACTGCAGATAATAGTAATTTAATTACTTATTTGGGAAGATTGTTTCAAATGCATCTATATAATTTGTTCCATCACTGTGATCGTTCCATTAAAATTTGATATAAGGTGAATAAAATAATTAAAAGAAATAGAAATAGGATTTGGCAATGAAGTTATCTTAAGGATGTTATTTCTAAAGGAAAAGACATGGATGTATATTTTTCCTCATTTATGCTGAAGTAACTCCTGAGTAACTTGAAGTAGTGGATATAAGTTCTCTTTTAGCTGTATTGTGTAAAATATATTTAGCTAATGCCGCTCTTACTCTATCTTCATGCATGCAATTCTGGAAAGATACAGAGTTCAGTTGCTATCTATAGCTTATATTGATTTAATAAAATTCAACCTGTAGCTCATAGCTGATTCTAAATCAAATAAAATTTGTGTTCTGTTATCATGTGCAATATGATGTAACAGTGTAAAATGTTGCATTAAAAAGTCTTATCCCTCCACCCCCAAAGTAAAAAAAAAAAAAAAAAAAAAAAGCTAAAAAGCTTTTTAGCTAAAGCTTTTTGAAGTAGGACTCTTTTTTCAGATCATTCTCCTAAACTTACCTTTTTCTATGAGATTCTGGAGGATAAAGTCATGACCACTCATCTTATGAGTAGACCTTCTCTGTAAAACATTAGCACTGTTAGAAAACCCCTTGTATATTTTCTGGGCTTTTTGATATGAAACTCAATGCAAAGTATTTTAAGTTGGAAAACGTACCTTTAAAATTTCACATGTTAATTTTGTATATATTTGTGGTAATATTTTTTGCTATGCTTGACCACACAGTATTACCAAGTAATGTGTCATAACAATGCCAGTTATGCTAACATTGTTATGGAGGAACGTAGTCTTTTCTGTTCTCCTCGTTTGTCTTTATTATTGGATTAATGTCTATTTTGAATAGGTTTCAGTTGACAAATTCAACTCCTTCAGCTCTTTCTGTTTGGTCTAAATGTCAAACCCAACACAGGCTTTTGTACAGTTTTTTCCCTGGCAGCAAAATGGACACAAGGAAGCTACTGCAAGATGTTATGATTTGGTGGGGGGAAGAAGTCTCAATACTGAGTTGTGAGAAACTTGTCTTCTCTCCCTACATGCAACAATGCCTATTTTTCAGTAACTAGGATCTTCTGGCTTTATGGCGTTCTCTCCCTGGCAGGTATTCATGCTTAAATGAAACCTGGATTATCTCAATATTCATATTGATATTCATACTTGTAGCCTAATTCTGTATGTAATAGATAAAGAAGGCTATGGTGTGTTTGGGTTGGAAGGACACAGAGAGGAAAGGGAAAAAAATAGCAAGAGATTCTTCATGTCTAGAAAACACAGGAAATAAAATGTTTCTAAGAACAATTTGTGATTAGAGTAAAAACTGTAACATCAAATACTGCATACAGATTTCTCTAAAGTCAATCTATTGTGACATTGCTCTAGTATGTGTACATGCACATAAATAATGTATATGTGCTATACATATATACATACAGTCTCTAGAGGTCAGTAGAATGTAAGGAATGGGCAGATGTTCAGTTTTCTAATATGAGACTCTGAGATGCAGCATATCAGTTGTTGCTACCTAAAAAAGATGAATATGTTTCTAATGAAATTTGGAAGTGAAGTAATTAATCAGAGTTAAGAAAGAGCTGAATGAAAGAGAATCATGTCTGTCTTGTTGTGGAAATGAGTGTAAATTATTTGTTTTGGGCAAATTCCTGATAAATGCTCATTTATGTTCTAAGAAACTTGACAGAAATCCAAAACATGATTATTGTATTATAGTTCATTATATTGCATCTCCTTACTGCCTTTTTTGAGAGGATTTTTTAGAATGACTGAAATAAAAATTAAAATGCTCTTTTGAGACAGCATATGTCAAAATGCTAAGCAAATCGGGACTACAGTGCAGGCAACACATTTTCTTTTCATGTTTACCCAGTTAGCCTTGGCCAGCATTAAATTAATTGTTTTATCCTTGTTCACCACCTTCTAAAATGAAATCTTCTGAATGAACTGATCACTTATGGTTGAAGGTTCTATTTTCGTTTTAAAAATTGTTTTGATAGTTTCTTATTGCAACCTGCACTTTTGGTGGTGAGGTTTTTTTTATTTTTATTCCATTATTTGATTTTGTTTGGTTTGGTTTTCTGGGAAACTAAGCAGATGTAGAGCTTTTATCTCTGAAGGAGTTGATATAAATTCTAATTTATGCTGCAAGTGAAAAGGAGTTTTTTTGTTTCTAGTGGTATTTTATAGATCTAACATCTACCCTAAGGTAGGAAAGGGTGTTATAGATGAAATGTGAGTTAACACCGGTATGGTTCTTTCAAGGAGATCTTTAGAGCAGGCAAGCAGGGTGTGTGGGGATTTTAATATATTCTTTATTTGTTTGATTCACAGTTATCATGGTTTCGGTGCAGGATTTTGAATTATATATTGAAAAAAATCAACTTAGACTGTTCTGAACAATAAAAGTATGTGAGCTAGCTGAATGAAAAAGTAGATGTTTTAATAGGTTTACTGATTCTGGAACGTATGTGAGTGCATTGTTTTATGTTTCCATCCTTTCTGGAGGAGAATGATAAACTGGTTCATTACATTATGGAACTGATTTTTTTTTTCAGTCAGTATCAGACCAAAAAGATACTGGAATCTAAGTCCACTGTGGTGAGCACAGAAATAATAAGTTTATTAATCAGATGGCATTCTGCTAGCAACAATTCAGTTATGTGTTGATTCATAGAGGTGATTCCATGATGGCACCTGCTGGGCATGTTTGGTTTCAGTACTGTCTAGATTGCGGGTTTTTATTTCTTTTTTTTTTACTAACATCACATTTTTCCTTATCTTTGTAAGAAACATCTCAAAAGAAAACAAGACACTTCTAAAACTTATACTCACCAAGCATTAATTCACCAACCACTGATCAAACATTTTTCACCTTTAGTCCAAAAAGAAAACACAA
Source organism: Haliaeetus albicilla (assembly GCF_947461875.1). Taxonomy (NCBI): domain Eukaryota; kingdom Metazoa; phylum Chordata; class Aves; order Accipitriformes; family Accipitridae; genus Haliaeetus; species Haliaeetus albicilla. The sequence continues at coordinate 6,417,618 of NC_091509.1, read as the reverse complement.
TAGTTCTTAAAAAGTGGAACTGGGTAGTATGTATCCATAGCACAAAAATTACTGTTCAATTTGATAAATGATTGTGTTGCAACATAGGTCCTCTTAAGGCATACTTGCATAGGAAAATATACTAATGTAGCTTTAGCGCTCTCTTTATACCACTATGGTTACACATGGCTTTTAGTATTTGAAGATGCTTGCAGTTGCTGCCTAACCACACTACCTGAACTCGAAAAAAAATCTGATTCTAGAGTCAGGCTGTGTTACAGTGACACATCTATATTGTTGCATAAACAATATAGTTAGGCTGTTAAATTTATCTATATATACAGGTCCTTAGAAATTATTGGTTTCTATGCTGTTTTTCTCTTCAAAGAGGCTATTTGTGTGGCATTTGATACCTTTCTTCTGTTCATGTTGTAGTTATGCTTTGTATTGTAAAATATTGATAAGACAGCTCCTGTGCTAGAATTAGTGAGGTCATCAATTCCCTTTTTATTTGGCTTCTAGTTATTTCTGTTAGTTTGCCTGGAAGTTATGCTTCAAAAGTCTCTATGATGTCCCTAGATACTCTGGAAGGCATGTTTCAAATAAAGTACAGAACTTTTTTTAATAGTGAGCTAAACAATGTTAATTGTTGCAGGAATAATTCTGTTTTTCTTCCCCCACTGTTCTTTGAGTGTGCTGAAAACTTTCTTTTAAGCATGAGATGTGACAAAGCAAAGAAGATGTAGAAGTGGAGCTCAAACTTCAGTGTATCTACTTTTGGAGGAGCGAGAACACTATCAACTCTAAATTTTCATTAAATGTATGTTTTTAACATAAACTGTGGAGGTAATGAAAGACGTACTTACATTCATTATTAATATGTTCTGATAAATACTGAATATGCGTGGTCCTTATTGAAGTCTGGTGGCTCTCCACATAAACAGTACAGAAAAGTTTGAAGATCAGCCTGGTCCTGGTATGTGAAGTTGCAGTATCTGAATATATGAAAATGTCACCTCAGAAAAGAAGATTGGATAATGTGTCTGCGTGAAAGAGGTCTAGGTGCCATGCCGTCACACAGCTAAACATAACTGTTTCTGATTCTCCATTCCTTGTATTCCTAGCAATAGACATGCTGAGATGGGATGCTGCTGAGAAGGCAGGAGACTTGTGGAAAAGCCTGGGTTTTCAATCCATTGCAGAAAAATGTACAGTCAATTTGGCGTTCCTATTTGTGCCTCCTTACTATTTTTCAGGGAGTTGGTGAGGGGGTTTTTTTTGTAAGCTGGTGAGTTCCCACTCAAAGTACCTTACTGAACTATGGGACAAGATGACATTTTTAGAAAGAAAGCTAGGCTAAACTTGGTTTCCCTTGGACACTCTGCTGTATTCTGAGAGGGGGACTTACTAGGCAATTAATATCTGGAGAACCACTATCTTGGGGAAAACCTGCTTGTTTTCTATTTTAAGCACAAATAAACTAGTATGGCCCCTCAGAATTTTATATTGTGGCCTTTAATATAGAGTTATTTCATGTGCTGGAATTAATGCTGAAGAGCCTGATCTCACAGTTTATCCGTATAACACAGAAGAGCAACTGAAGTTGATATAAGCAAAAGAGAAATATTACCTCTGTAAATGGATATTTATTAAAGTTCAAAAATATGACAAAGTTGTCAGAGCTATTGAAAACAAATGGTGAAGAATGGGTTTCCTTGGTTTGAAATGACTGCAGGCTTTTGGGTTTAGTTGATATATGTCTGAATATTTTATTTTGCTTACCTGTTGTTGTGCTTATGTGATTATGAGCTCTCAGGCACAAAATGATTATACTATAATAGCAGTGGTCCATAATTTTAGATACAGTGGCTCATGTCTACCTCACTGAAAACTGTATGAATGTTTGTGGGGTAAAACTGAGTCTCAGAATTATCACTTCTAAATGTGCATCTGTTTTGATTAGGATATTTTTTTTCCCCATCAGAAATGTAAAAAAATTTATAGTGGAAAGGGATGGTTTAGATCCAGCAGCAGTTATGGTGGGTTTCTAGGTGAGACATATTTTTGGTTTCAAGAATGTAAGGAGTGGCTTGGATCTTCTGTGGACTGTTCCTTATATCCCCAGTCAGTTACACAAGAGAGTGGAGAATAACTGGATACAGCAAAATATAGATAATAAGATTCTACCTTCAAAGGACCTAAAAAATATTTAGCACATTTCAAAAATATCTAAAATGGTGTTTTTAAAGAACAGTTAAGATAAGTGGGCAGAGTAAGTATGTATTTTACACCCTACACTTCAAGGCATGCTATTGGAGAATGATGGGCTCTTTTGAATCTACAGCCTAGTAGACAATCCATTTATAGGTGATCATAATATTAATAAATTGTGTGATTGTCTATGATTGTGGAGAACGATTTCATGACTCAGTTGGTCTCTTATAGTTCTGCATTCACAGTTTTAGTTCTTTGTGACAAGAGGTGTATGCTTAGAAAACAGGACAAAAGTGCTTACCTTCTAAAACAAATACCACAGAACTCTGAGAGAATTATGTGCAAACTTGAGTAACCATGACATTTAGATGTAAAGAAATCTGAAATGACAGTAATAACCAGTATCACTGTAAAATTACAAATTATTTCAATTTAAGTGGTTTCATTTTTCTATGCACATTTTAAAGTCTGCCACCATAAGCTGCTGACTTCATCTCAAATGCATTCTGCAGTCTTGACAGTTGTTGTGGATTTGTTACTAAATCAGTAATTGTTGGCTTTGAAGAGGGATCCAGCATCTTCAGCAAGAGCTTATTAAACTGTAAAATATGGATTGCCTTTACCCTAATGGCCTCTGAATCCTATTACCATCCCATTAGAGAGTGTGGGATTTTAGTAATTCTGTTGTTGTTTCCAGTGGGCAGCTAGTACAATGGGGAAGGGCAGGGGTTAATGCAATTCATCTCCTGTAATAGTGTAACAGTGAGTCTTTTATCATTCAATGGGAGTTTTTCCCTTAATGCAGGGAGAGTGGCTTCAACCAGAACTACCCCACCCCCCAAAAAAACACCAAAACCCCTTTGAGATTTACTTCATTACCTCCACTTTGTAAACAGAATAGAAATTAATAAGTTGATAAATAAGCAAGTGCCAAGTAGGCTGCAGTCTAGAAGGGTTTTCAATTGCTATCATTATGCCAAGAGGTATATTGAAATACCTCTTCAGTCAAGATCATTATATTTTTAATTATTTAATTGCATTGATACCTTAATGTTCTGATTGGTTTCCAAAAACATGAAAGCACGTTATTCCTTTCCTCATAGATGTGCAGTGTGAAGAGTCTAAACCAAAATGTAAAGCAAATGAGGAAAACAGGTGGTGTAAGTGGTAAGAGTGAAACTTTTGTACATGGAATGATAGTTGCTTATTTTGATCTGTATAAACTACCTTCAGTGATAGTACATCTTACTAGAGGAATAATTTCTTAAAAGTTCATGGTAGAAAGGAATGTGAAGCATTAATTGTTATTAGGTGGGGGCAGAAAAAGTCACATATAGAGGTTATGTCTGCCTTCAGTAGTGAATGAGGCCAGAGTGTAACTTTTTCAACACTTGGTTTGTTTTGTTTTTTTTTTTTAAGTGTTTCATGGAGATTTATTTGACAGCTAAATTCCAAATGCTAGAGGCAACTTGCTTCTGATTTCAGAACAGGATCAAAAAGGAGAAGATTTTGAATAGACATTGCAAGATAATTTGAGAGGGACTTGTCAGTGTAACTTTTTAGATAAACAATATCTGATATACTGATGTGCATGCCATATTGAGTTGGAATTAGTTTGATTCATTAAATGCTTCTAGCTAATACTTTTCTTTTCAAATAAAGACAAAAGGGATTATTATTCAAGGCAGTTACTTTACCATTATTTATTTATCTATTGTTTGTTTGTTTGTTTAAGAAATCAGAAAATACTTGTAAGGATTGGAGTCTTCATAACTGTTTTTTCTTTGTTTTCTTCAAAGTTTGGTTCTACCATAGTGTTGCCTATAAATATAAATGTTTGCTTTATTATGAATAGCTAGGATCTTGTGTGCAAGTAGTAAGAAGGGCCAGAGAAGGATCTGATAGAAGAGAAATGGACTACTTTTTCTTAAAGCGCAACCAGTAATAGTCATGTGAGTAGCTTTTTATGTCCTACCTGTATTTATTTATGCCTCCAGCATGTTTGATAACAGAACCCAAGAAAGCAAAAGAGAGATCTTTACAGAAGCACTTGAGACTGAGTGCTCTATAAATATTAATTAATTTATCTTTGCAGTATTCCCTCAGTTAAATTTGTGGAGCCTTGCAGTTGTTACACGGACGTGCTTGTTCACACGTGGACAGGCACTTAGATCTGTTTTTCTGTCACTGGTAGTACTGGATCTTGGAGAAAAGGGATTGTCTTTCTGCATTCTTTACTTCCCAGAATGGAATATCACAATTACTCATCCTTTCTATGAATGTTGGAAAGAGAAAGCCTGAATTCATATGCTGTAAGAATTGCACCTAGATAATCTGCTCACTTAAAATATAAAATCAGGAATCAGTAACCCAGTTTCTTCTTTGTGAAAGAGATAGGTTGTCTTCTCTCTTACAAGAAGTAGTGAAATTTAAATGCCTTACGATATGTTGTACAAGTAGGTCAGTGTTATAGCTGGAACCAAATCAACTGATTTGTCAGCAAACTATTTTCCCTGCTGAAACCACCCTCTGATCTACATTGGGTAGAGTCCGTATGTCTCAGTAGGTCAAAGTCTAGTTGTGTTAAGTGCTGAAGAAATATGTGGGAAGGGATGATCCATGCATTGTTGAGTTAATTATCTAATTATAACCTACTTACATAAAGATGTAGCATCTGAATATTTTAAGGGTTTTCTTCTTGCTTATGAGCAATTTGAAATAATAGGCTACTAAGAGAAATGTGCTTGCTTTAGAAAATTACTTTGTTCTACTAAATCTCAGAATGAATCTTTGTTCTAATCGGTAGGACCTAGATGATAACGATAGAATGAGGGAGTATATATTATATTTCTTTATTTGCATTTGTATTAATTTCAGAATTTTGCTACATCCTTGCAGAACAGACTTAGTAAAACAAAAATTCAGTAAGTAGCAGTACCGGTACAGTTCTTAATTAATTTGTATACTCTCAAGTATACAAATTATGGATGTCAATAAACAAGGTTTGGCAACACAGGTGTTGCAAAAAAAAAATCCACTTTAATCACGAAATTGTAATGAAGGGCAATGTTACAGGACTTTGGCTCACACTTTTGTGTGAATGAAGATGTGCATGGTGACCATCACAAGAGTGAAAAGGGTTTGATTCTGCATTGTGTGGGTGCAAAGCATAGTGCACACACAAGAGAATAAGTGGAGTGAAACATGACTGAAGACTAAATTTTTTCAGGGATGTAATGCCCAGTAAATACATGAATTGTCTAACTGCTATTATCTTTGAACCCTTTAGCCCTACTCCATTTGATTAGTGCTAATTTGTGTGTGTCCAACAGTGTGGTTCAGCCACTATGCTCACTTGTGATGTATCAGTAGACTAATATGGCTTGATTACTTTGTATTATGCAACCAAGTTTTAATCTGAAACCCTTATTTCATGCTGGATTATGTTTTGTAGTGCTACAGCTTGTTAGGACCATAGCTAGTAGGCGGCCTTTTTACAGGAGGCTTATCATTACAACTTTTTTGTTTCAAATCTACACTACTATATTTTTGTTTATGTGCTTCTAAACTGCTGTTTTAGAATGTACTATAAACTGGAAAGTGCTGGCATGGATTTACCTTTTTTTTTTTTTTTTCAAGTGTGAGTTTTATTTTCATTTAAATACATTCTGATTAAACTTAAACTAATTTCTAAAAAAAGCTTTAAAACAATTACATTTTCTCAGTTTGCTTTTTGCATTGGAAAGTTGACCTTGTACATTAAGTACTAACATTAATCTGCCATCAAGATCATATTGTTTAAACATTTGACACATGCCAGAGAGGTGGAGGGGGAAACAACAAGCAAATAAAACGTTTGTGCCAAAGAGCTGCATTTTACATTGACAAACAACATTGGTCTCTTAGCCCAAATGTAATTATAAGAGAGCTGAACCTAATAAAGCATGCAGTATTTTCATTTTTATCTGTAAAACAAAAATGCAATGCTTAGGGGAAGCACTCAGGGAAGGTGGAAGTAGCTAAACATATAGGTAAAGAATTGCATAGTCATGAATGAAATAACTTTCACGCAGGTTTAGTGGTCAGTTGTTAAACCCTGGGCTAATAACTTAGGAGAAAGGTTGCAGTCTAGTTTCTACAATGTAGTAGAGTAGTGTATTTGACTATTGAAGATCATTGATTCTACTTAGTAATTGTTCTTTTGAATTGAAATTTGATCCTCTCTGGACTCAGTAACACTTTTATTTTGTTTGAATTCGGCTCAATAGGAAGATTGAAGTCTAAAGAAGTAGTCTCGTCCTTTCAAACCAAAATAAATTTTGACTGCTGGAAGGAGCTTTCTACAGCTACCGTTATTTTTCTGTATACTTCTGTTACTAAACAGTTCTTTATTTCAAATGGCAAAAAATGTCTTTCCAAATATGGTTTCAGTTGTGCAGGTTTGAATGAAGAATGGAGAACTAAAATGCATGAATGCTATGCACAGAGGACTATAACCTGCAACATCCATTTATATTTAAAGAGCTAGATTATGCCCTTTTGTGTGTACTTGGTTGAATAGTTTTGTCTGCATAGGACATTTAAGCTAAGCAAGATGATCTGTTCTTGTTCGGATCACAGATTTTGTCTTGGTCACTTCTGAAGTAACTTCCTTAGAAGAACTAATCTGGGAAGGATAGAGCCCTGTTATGGGAAAGCAAGTAACCTGAAAGGTTGAGCTTAATATCTAAAAATAACTGTAAATTAATTAATTCTTTCTTGCAATTTTCTGATACTGGCATACCACATGGGGGAAAAGCCAAGAAGCTAATTGAGTCAGGATTAGCTTTGTTCTAATCCAGCAGATATTTCTGTTATTTTTCAGAAAATGCCTGCTAAGCAAATATCAGGAGGCCTAGCAGTTTGAAAAGTGTCATTCGCCTCTTACCTCCCACCCCCATTGTTTTAAACAGCAGGGACTGCAGTTTCAAATTGATCAGTTGAAGAGTCCATCCTGAAAAGTTCAAGAGACATCTTCAAGGGACATTTATTTGAAATGCATATGTTTTGAGGGCAGAAAATAACCTGTCCATCTATCATTCTGTTATTAAATAAGGAGTGGTGAGTAGTTCTTGAGATTTTTTTGTGTTGGTGACCATCCTTTCACATCCTTTCACAGTGATGTGCAAATCGTAGTCCTGCTGATTTCAAGTTAGCTGAACAGTGCGACTGGACCTTTTAGATAATTAAGGCTGGCATGGCAAAGGACAACAGTCTCTGTTCATGTTTTTCCATGTCAAACTCCAATAATTTTCAACAGGATATCACATTTTTCATTACAGGATCTTTAGGATTGTTGCCTTTACCAGCCATACTTAGCCCAAGTGCAACTTGTTATATTTCTTGCTAAAATGTTCTCATGAGCTTGCATAAGCAGTGAGCCTTTTTTGACCTCACTAGTAGAATTGATATTACTTGTGACAATCTGAATTCATTTAATGTTGTGAAATGCAATACCCTTTTTGCAAAGTAGGAATGCTTTCTATGCAATCTTGTCATTGTATTTCAAACCCGTACTAAACTGCAGTTTTTATCCAATGTGTTTGCAATACCTGTATATTAAACTAGAGCTATCCAGGTATCAATAATTTTGTGTGGTGGCACATGTAGAGTTTTTTAATATTTATTCCTTCCCTGCCTTCTAATGAAAAAAGAACCTTTCATCTACATTAACAAAAAGCCTATCTGCATCAGAATGTCTGCTTTTTTAATTAAAACATTCAGTTTAAATTGTGAATGAATTTGTACCCTGGTAGCTCTGGCATTTGTGAGAGACACAAGTGACACCGATTGAAGCAAGTATCTGATTCAAATTGAAGATTAGAATATTCTAGACACTTCTGACTCTGTAAAAGCCAAGCATTGCATATAGCTTTTATATGCTTGATGCCAATCAATGTTCTGACCATCGGAATGCAGGAAGTCGCTGTTGGTTCCCCCACCCCCCACTATAATCTTTCTCCTTGTTCCTCCAAAATATATCTTAAGCAGAAGTACTGCTGCAACTAATACATCATTGTAAAACAATATTCCAATATGTTCCATTTACTTCCTTAACAAAAATGTCAGCCCAATTTTATATTAACCACTTACAAAATTGTTTTGTGTGTATATGGAGGGTGTGGTACATACAAATTAGAAACCAGATTTATAAATTGAGAATTGAGGGAATCGGCATTTTCTTTTCACATTGAAGTCTGCTAATTCAGAATGGTTATCCCACTCAGCACTATATGGAGTTAAATCCCTCTTTTGGTGTTTACAATGTAGCATTTTCATTCTTCATTGAAATTTTGAATGCTCTTTGCACTAGTACAGAATGAGTTTGTCTTTTTGTGTTTATAGGCATTGGGCTGATATATAGTCTATTTTCCCCCGCTGTCCTGTTTGCTGACTACAAAAGGACATAACCTATCAGTGGCTGGTTTGATACCGTAAAAAAGAAAACCTGCAGTTGTACTGGCGCTACAGTAAATTTGAAGGGAATGTGCTTTTTGTTTATATCTTGACCTACATGGCTTAGTAGTAGTTTCTTCTGGTACATGTATGTTGTCACTGTTGTCTGTATGATACTTGGCTTTCAGGAGATACTCCCATGCTGCACCGGCTTTTTACAGAAAGGGTAGTTTAAAAGTTTGGAGCAATACTGCAGTACATTTCCTTTTCATTTGTATTGCTGCTAGGTTTTGTGTGATTATGTTGTGTATTAGATTACTGATATAGTCCTGATAAAAAGTATCCCTTGTCTCCCTGACAGAGTTTAGGGAAGGGGAAAAAAAAAAAAGGAAAAAGCAAACAAACCCCAAATGTAGGCATTGTTTTGCTGGGCAGCAGAACTACAGGTTTCTGCATGTTGTGGCTGTAGAGAAAAGCTTCACTGCATGCCTGAATCTAAGCTCTAAGGGGATCTGAAGAACTCCAGAATTTTTTTTCTCAAACTTCGTTTTCATGTGGGTGGTTTTTCTTTCTTCCAGTGCTTTGGCAATACTTTCACATGTATGCAGCTACTAACTGTAGGACCTTGCTTATATTGTGTAAGTAAAGTGGATTTCACCTTGAAATAGTATATGTATTAGCTCTTTTATTTATCTGTTTAGGAAAGTGTATGCTTCTAAGGTTTTTTTAATTCAACTTCTTTAACATCAAATTAGCAAAAATAAAAGGTATATTAAAATCATTAGAGAGAGTGAGTTCCTGCTTTTACGTGAGCTCAATTTTCTCCTGTGCTGAGTCTCCTGAGATCTGTAGACAGTCAGTGCCAAGATAACATTGGCACCATTTTCTTATTGCCATGGTGATCTTCAGCTCTGCTGAATACTCAAGGGAGACTATGGTATTTTAAAGCAAGTAGAATTTTGGTAATTAAAAAGGCTGGAAGGAATAATCTTTCTAAATTTTGCCAGCTTGGGTAAATAAGGATAATGAATTATGTCTGAATAGGAAAGTTATTAGTCTGCTTTACTTTATTAGTACAGAATAATAGTCAGCTAAAAAGACACTGAGAGTCAGAGCAGGGGGGCAGGTACTATCTCCAGTGTACCATCAGTGTTCAGAGAGTCTCTGAACTGAGATCTTCAGAAATTTTCCCTGCAAGAGTGCTGGGGAGCAGCTGTGCCTGCCTGCATAGATACAACGCTCCCCTTTGTTGGAGGGTGACTGGCAAGAGGGCTGCCGCCCTGCTCCTCTTGTCTGTCGTCTGCACGAGGAATTAAGGACAGGAATACATTCCAGAAGACTTTCCAAATAAGGCTGTTGCTTGAAAGTTGGGCTCCTCCTTTGTATGCTGCTTTATCAAATACAAATTTTACATGTTACTGAAGGCAGTGAATTTTTCAGACTTTCCATCATTTTCTCTGCGGTGGCCTAGTTTTCAGCTTTGTATGGTTAGAGCATGAGTCAGCACTTCGGGTTGTTTTATGATATTCTTGGATATTGCCTCTGCTTTTTTTTTTTTTGTCCTTTCTCTTTTATGACCTTTTCAAGCATACCAATCAGTGCACAAATACAGTGTAAAGTATGCTGACAGGAAGGATAGTGAGACACCTGCTATATGCTAATATGTTTGGGTTTAAAAAAGAAAAGTTATGAAATCTTTACTCACATGATTTCAACCTGTTATTTCAGGTCAAATTTAGCCCTTCAGGCATAGTAGCTATTTTTGCAAAGCTGTGTATCATCTTTAACATTTGTGTAAAGTATGCTTTTGGCAAGCAAATAAGCATTTAAAATGAAACTTAAATTGTTTTGTGTTAAACTTCTGGCATATTTTGTAAAAAATTACCAATGATTGTGTCAGTTCTTTTTAATTGCCCCTATCCATATGTATTTGCTCATTGTTACCTGTTATAAGTTATTTGTTAATACTGCTTGTGATTTGGGCATAGGGGGGCATTTTTAAATACTTCTTTCATAATATATGAAATTTTAGTTTAAGTTGCAAAATAGAAAAAGAAAGCAGGATTCTCCTTCAGTGTATAGTTTAATCATGTCGCATCTGAAAGACCCCCATTAAGCTTATTAAGTGTTAAAAGAGATTTCAGTCTATTTTGTATGTTAAAAACCAATTTCCTTTCCAGGCCAGATTTTAAGGCTTGCTGAAGCAGAGCTCCCACTGCCCTGGTGACTTTAGAAATGTATAAATGCAGTCACTTCAAAATGGGATCAGTGTGCATACCACTTTTCATAGTAGTTAGTTTAAAAACTTCAGGTAATCCTAACTGGAGTGGCGCACACTGACTCTCTAGAAGGAAATTCCTTTTTGAGCATGTGAAGCAGGAAACATAGAGACATGTTTGAGCAAGTCATTGGTGGGACCACTCTTTGAGATAACTCTAGTGTCTCTCTTCCTTGCAGTTCCATATTAATACTGTGAGGTAGACTGTGAAAAAACAGATTTGAAAGTTTGGGAATTAAACAGGAAATTTGCGTTTTGTCAAATGGGTACGTGGATATTTACTGGTTTCCTTTTCTGTATGTGTCAATAAAAATAGGTGTATTCAGGGGATAGACTATTACTTCTTCCTTCAGTGATCTTCATATGGGAGCTATGGAACAGCATCGCTACTGTGGAAGCAAAGGTTTGGCAGCTTTGCATGCTCTCCAGCACAGTCAGCTAATGAAGAAAAACATTGCCTTTCTGGGGGGAATACAAAGCAGGTGTTGTGCATGTGTACATACACCCACCCTTTATCCCCCAGTTCATCTGTAATCCTCCTGATTCACATTGGACGCTATTGCTTGATCCTATTCTGTGCCAGTATGTGTAACAACACAATTTCACTTTTGGAGAGGTAGGTGGATTTGGACAGCTCTGTATCAATTCCTGAGGACACAGAGTAACTTTCCCCAAATGGTTCAGACTCTAATTAGTGGGCATAGAGCCTTGCCAAGAAATGTAGTTCTGGCAGAGCTCCACTTTTCACTGGGTGGGTCAGGATTTTCCTGATTATTATTACTGTACTTCATATGTGATTGATTTTGTTCAACTGATTGTAATCCTCTAGTTTGTTTGTTTTTTCATATTAGTGTAAGTGACATTAATCTTTGGTGGGGTAATCTTTTCAGATTTGTTTGGGGTTTTTGGTTTTGGCATTTTTTTTTTCTTCTGTTTTTATGTATTTTAAAACGTTTTAATCAAAGCAGCCATTTAGGTAGATTAGAAGCATGCCAGCTCCTCTAGTTATTTGCATTAGTTTTTAATTATTTACAGACCATAGTATAACCATGCTCTAAATTTACCTTCCTTTAAAAAGGATAAACCTGTTACTTACCTGGCTCTGAGGAAGAATTACAGTAAATAAATAAGCAGAAGTCTCTATCTAGTTATTTTTAGCTTAACTATACTTCTTTTCTTATTATTTCAGTTCAAGATGAGATGAGAACTGTAAATAGCCTAAATTAGTCTGTAGCATTTATATCTTGTTAAGTTTCCTGCTTTGGAAAATATGCAGGAAAATGATTATACATGGTATTCATCTAGAGGCTGATGAGTTTGTTATAATTACGAAAGTAGATGTAATGAGATGAAAACATCTCTTTCTTTAGCCTCTCTGAGGAATTCCTTCTCTCCATATTGCTGTTGGGTTAACTATTTTCTAACCAAAGAGTTCTTCAGCATTCACTTCTGATATTTTGGGGAGTTTCCTCAATTACTGTGTAGGAGATTGATTGGCAGCTCTGGTATTAGCATTTATAGGTGATAACTAATTAAATTCTACATGCACATGGGTGGATAATAAAGGACCCTTCGCATCTCATTTATTAAGACAAATCTCCAGTGTAATTATCATTTTACCATTATTTAGCGTGCTTAATAACTCTTCTTTGTCTGTTGAGTAATTTTCTAGTTCCTTCTAAAATATAGACTGAACTGAGATATAACTATATCTCAAATCTTCATCTTGTACAGAGTTACAATTTAGTATTTTTAGTTTTGGTTTATGCTCACTTTTAAGAAAGTAAATTTTTTTTTGTTTCAGCTTGAGTTTTTTCAAATAATTTGGTATTTCCTAGACTGTCTTCAAATATCTAATAGGCAGTATGAAGCATTTAGCTGAGGAAATTGAAGATCTACATGGGTTCAGTTTATCACTTCCTGTACAGGGAATAGCATTAGTGAGGAACCTGTGAGAATGAGACTATGAATAAGATCTCCTTGATAAGGAATGCTGAGTTTCCTTGATATCAGTGTAAGAGTAGATTAGAAATTGTTTCCTTTTTTTGTTGTTTTTGTTTTTGTATTTATTTTGATGATGATAATTTTTGTTTGTGTGGTAATTTATTTTTTTTTAAAGCTCCCACATTCTTTATTACTTCTCAGTGTGATTAGGTATTAATTTTGCTGTTTGATATTGTATGCAACCATGGATCTTAAATTCTTTTAGGATTTTTCTCAAGTACAGTTTCAACAGTTTAACTTTTAGACCTTAAATTGCTGCTGTTCAGTCTCCAAAGTCCTCCCCTCCCCAAAGGATTTTGTCTGTAAGGTTTTTTTCCATGTGCATTTATTTGTGTTAATAATGTGTATGTTTATATACAGTTGTCCAAATGTAATCTGTGCAAGTGCTTATGTTTGAGAACTGGTTGTGATACCCTTATTTTTACATGAGGAGAGATCTGGACAGATTAAACTGAGGCTGGCAAAAGCTTTCCATCATTGTGGTTGATCAACTTGAAATGTTTTTATGATAGGGTTTGCATATATATTTTTCTATAAATTAGGGAGGTGTATTTACCTCGTCATACCTACATGCTGAATGTGCAGTTTCATTAATCTTTGCTGCAGTTAGATTTTTGCAGTTTCCACCTGTCTGTTTTTCTTTTCTTGTTTTCATTTTTTTTTTTCCCCATGCTGCTTCTCAAGTCTTTTCAATCAAGCTCAGCTGCTTTCTTTATTTTTTATTTTCTGGGCATCCACAACTTAAAGTACAGCAGAACAGATATTCTTCCTTTCTGTCCCATGCCTATTGTTACTGTAGTTTCATAAAGGTTTGGCTGACTTTTATGTGGTGATACAGATTTCTAAAGGAACACAAGGTTTGGGGATATCTTTCTGCTATTCTTTTGTACATCTCTACTGTACCTGCAGAAGTGTTAATTTTTGGAGTCTCATACATACATTGGCTATTTTGGTATGAACTTTTATAACAGCAGCCGTTTCACCCACGATTGCAGGATGACTTTCTCTTTGTCTAACGTAGAGGTATTCAAGATTTCAATGCAAGAAACAGCATGAGTTCTTCCTTCACAAGAAATTGTATTTTCCCTTAACTATACTCCTAGATACTGCTGTCACATTCTTCTGAAGCTTCCCAGAAATTTGACA